>NC_140002.1:2598866-2817502 GCF_964263955.1 Coregonus lavaretus | reverse complement strand
AGTTAAATATCAAATCTGTATTATTTCATATGAAAGAATAATTACTTTCTAGACAATACTAGTATAGAGTAACAAATGATATAATCAGTCATTCTTAAAATATTCTTAAATGATTTGTATATTCCATTGTCCCAACAGACCTGCATGAGCTCAGAGGCCTCCCCAGAAGAACTCAAGGAACAGGTAGAGGAGGAAATCTCCAATATACCGCCGTCGAAAGTAAGAGGCATTTTGACAATACTGTATAATTGCATCATAACTTTGTTTATAACACATTTGTTATTGAATTTGTCCTACCTTTAACCCTTTCCCCCAGAGTCCCACTGACACCCCCCCTCCTCTGCCAACCACCCCTCCTCTGCCAACCACCCCTCCCCCAGAGGACTATTATGAGGAGGCTGTGCCCCTGAATCCAGGCACGGTGACCCAATACATCACCACCAACATCACCACACGCAGTGAGTACTCAGTCACACATCCACATCACCACACGCAGTGAGTACTCAGTCACACATCCACATCACCACACGCAGTGAGTACTCAGTCACACATCCACATCACCACACGCAGTGAGTACTCAGTCACACATCCACATCACCACACGCAGTGAGTACTCAGTCACACATCCACATCACCACACGCAGTGAGTACTCAGTCACACATCCACATCACCACACGCAGTGAGTACTCAGTCACACATCCACATCACCACACGCAGTGAGTACTCAGTCACACATCCACATCACCACACGCAGTGAGTACTCAGTCACACATCCACATCACCACACGCAGTGAGTACTCAGTCACACATCCACATCCCCACACGCAGTGAGTACTCAGTCACACATCCACATCACCACACGCAGTGAGTACTCAGTCACACATCCACATCACCACACGCAGTGAGTACTCAGTCACACATCCACATCACCACGCAGTGAGCACTCAGTCACACATCCACATCACCACACGCAGTGAGTACTCAGTCACACATCCACATCACCACACGCAGTGAGTACTCAGTCACACATCCACATCACCACACGCAGTGAGTACTCAGTCACACATCCTCCTCACCGTCAACTATTAATAACCACTTGAACTCACTGTGCATACTCGGTACACATTTCACATTTACATTTTAGTAATTTAGCAGACGCTCTTATCCAAAGCGACTTACAGTTAGTGAGTGCATACATTTTTCATACTGACCCCCCGTGGGAAACGAACCCACAACCCTGGCGTTGCAAGCGCCATGCTCTACCAACTGAGCTACAGGGGACTACACAACACAGGAGACTTGAGGGGAGGACGGCTCATAATAATGGCTGGAATGGAGTGACTGGAACGGTATCAAGCACATGCTGCGTTTGTGTCAATACCATTCCATCCATTCCATCTATTCCGTTCCAGCCATTACTATGAGCCCGTCCTCCCCAGTTAAGGTGCCACCAGCCGCCTGTGCTACACACTCTTATTGTTGGGTGACCACTAATCCGTTACCTATTCATAACTACCCATCCATAACCACCTGAACTCAGTGTCCATACACACTCTTATTGTTGGGTTAGCACTAATCCGTTACCTATTCATGACTACCTATCCATAACCACCTGAACTCAGTGTCCATACACACGACACACTCTTATTGGTGGGTTACCTCTAATCTGAATTCTCTGTCCCCTGCTTCCTTCTAGTCAGCTCAAGTCCCCCAAATTCCATTGAAGATGCATATTATGAGGATGCTGACAACAACTACCCCACGACCCGACTCAATGGACCGCACAAGAACTCATGTGAATATGAATGAAATCATAGCACCCTGTTGAGATTAATGTGTACTTGATGGTACATTTGCGTGTTTTGAGGGGAGGAGGAACCTTCTTATCCGTTATCCTTTGTTGTTTTCCAGACGCTGATTCCGATGCGCTGAGCAGCTCCTATGAGTCGTATGATGAGGAGGATGAGGAGGCGAAGGGTCAGGACAGGACTAGTCGGCAGTGGCAGTCAGAGGAAAACTCTGCGGGCCCCATGAAGGACTGTCGTATCTGCGCCTTTCTGCTGCGCAAGAAACGCTTCGGCCAGTGGGCCAAACAGTTGACGGTCGTCCGTGACAACAGATTACAGGTAGGGCGACTGGGCCTTTTCTGCGGTCTGTTGAATGTGTTTATTATTAAAGTTTTATTTTACATCAGGCCTGATCTAATTGAGACACATTTAGATATTAGGAGTGATATGCAGTAAAGTATTTAAAAGTCACTTGTAGTATAAAAAAAAAAAACTACTGTGTATCTTCCTCTGCAGTGCTTCAAGAGCATCAAAGACAGAAGCCCTCACATTGAGCTGCCGCTGAACCTGTGTAACGTCATCTACGTCCCCAAAGAGGCGCGCCGCAAGAAGCACGAGCTGCGTTTCTCCCTGCCTGGGGGAGAGGCCTTGGTGCTGGCTGTCCAGAGCAAGGAGCAGGCGGAGCGATGGCTCAAGGTGATCCGGGAGGTGGCCAGTCAAGCCAGCAGCAGTGATGGATTAGAGGGCTCGTCATCTCCAATGATCCAGAGAAAGATAGAGCTGGACAAGGTGGGTCTCCCTTCAGTAACCCTGCTAGATACCAGACTCACCCTATAGGCCTGTAACCCAACAAAGACCTCTGGGTCTGCACTGCCCAGACCCTATGGGCCCCTCGTCCTGTTTTACTCAAACTGACTCCAACAATCTGGGACAGCTATGCTTCACATCCACATACTGCACATCACCATGCTACAGTAAATAACCAGACAGAATGAAAACAGTTCAGTAAATAACCAGACAGAATGAAAACAGTTCAGTAAATAACCAGACAGAATGAAAACAGTTCAGTAAATAACCAGACAGAATGAAAACAGTTCAGTGAAGAGACGGACAGGTCAGACAGACATCTTCCCTGTTTGACTGTGAATAGTCTAGCAATCAGCAACTGAAACTCCACATAGAGGAAAACGGAGCAATTTTATTATAGCCTAAATGTATGGCTTTGGACAGACGGACTGTGGAACCCATTTCAGGATTATTCTAAGACGGTAATGTTTTTTCAAGCAGTGTACCACAGTGTATGTCCTAGCAGGAAGTATTTCTCTCATTGCAGCGTCTGTGTGTGTGTGTGTGTGTGTGTGCGTACATGGATGTGTGTGTGTGTGTGCGTACATGGATGTGTGTGTGTGTGCCCCCACTAACCTAATTATCCCCCCCCCCCCCCCCCCCCTTCCCCTCTTCTGTCTAGTTACTAGGAGCTGACAAGCACACTGTAGTGTTGGCAGACAAGCACACCTCTGACTCTGACAGCGTGGCCACTGGTGACAACCTGCCCTCTGGTCAACTCCGTGACAACTGTGAAGGTTAGGCCACAATCTGCCTCAACATACCTGAACCTCCCTGGGTGTCTGGTTTCATCTGTACTACTGTTCTACTGTAGCTTTGTGTTTACTCGTCTGCATTCTGATAGTTCCAACGCTGTGAAAGACCACTTTTAGATACTCGATGTAAGGAGGATCCTTATTTTTTTTATTTTAGAACCATTTTTAAACTGTGAGGCACAGGCCCAAGCAGATGGAAATCAAGCACTACGTAGGGCAGTGGATTTGTCACCCTGAAAACATAATGAATGAGAAAGTAAAGTGATCCATGTTCTTGAGTCAGAAGAGGGGTAAACGTTTTGGATGTTTTACCTAAAGCACATAAAAGACAGAGGAAGTGGGGCCCGGAGAAGAACCATCCTTCCTGCCCTCTTCCTGCCTTTGTCTCACAATGACATCATAGGACATACGTACACAGGGCAGAGAGGTAGCGCCTGGTCGACGGGGCACTGCGACTTCAAAACAAAAAATGTTGAAGCACAGAACTACATTTGCCTACATTGTTTGATTGCCAATAGAGTGTGCCACATTGGAACGTGAGCTTCCAGTAAATAGCTAACTTAAACAGGCCCTACATGATCTAGTAAATTACTGTTTTGTAATCGACTCTGTGCTGACTCCGGTGTGTTTCTGTTCAGGGAAGGGGAAGAGGGGGGCGTTTTCAGAGCTGACGGGGTCTATGAGCAGAGCGGCTGGACGGAAGATCACCAGGATCATCAGTTTCTCTAAGAAGAAGCCTCCTCTCCCAGGAGACACTCTGTCCTCCTACCACCATGACGACAACCCCCGCTGTGGTGAGCACCGTGCATCCATGCCATATTTGACATATTTATCCCTCAGTCGTAATCTCTGGGCTGGTATTTAGGCTTAATGATCAGTTCTCTGCGGTATGTTACTACTTGTCTTTTGTCTTCCCACCTTTTAGAAGCTGTTATTTTCATTTTTACTGCTTCATATAATTACCTTTTTATGGAAAGTATTTATGTATTCCAATCCCCCTGTCCCCAGGTTATCTGAATCTACTGGTGAGGCAGTGTTGGAGGGAGAGATGGTGCTGTGTAAGGAGTGGAACACTGTACCTTCACAAAGACCGGGGTGACCTGCGTACCCACGTCAGCGCTGTGGTCCTCCATGGGGCTGAGGTCGTACCTGGACTAGGGCCCAAGCACCCCTTCGCCTTCCGCATCCTGCAAGGAGGCAACGAGGTGGCTGCCTTGGAGGTATGTGTGTGTATATGTAGCCCAATGTGTGACATTTTCTCCCCTATTACAGACATAAATCTCTTGACCAGTCTCTCCGGTCTGTCTCGTGGGTTCTAGTCCCCTTTGGGATCAGTGCCATGTGGTGATTGATGTAAGTGTCTGTGTGTGTGTACAACAGGCCAGCTGTTCAGAAGAGATGGGCCGCTGGCTGGGGGTTTTGCTGGCAGAGTCTGGCTGCGCCACCACCCCAGAGGCCCTGCACTACGACTATGTAGACGTGGACACCATCACTAGCATCACAGACGCAGCAAGACACTCCTTCCTGTGAGTCTTGAGGCTGGGGTAATTTCCAAATATTTCCAAATAAATTTTTAAGGGGAGTACATTTCTAATGCCAGACGGCGTCAATGCTTATGTCTCTTTCCACCCTCTTCCTGTCCCATAGATGGGCTACCTCATCCAGCAGCGCCTCCACAGACTCCAGAACCTATGACGAGGTTCCTTATGAGAGCATATTGGTAGGAGATACAAATACTAAACATGATTTAACTTGTCATAATTTGACACATTATAATGACACTTGAATTTCATTTCATTTTGAAAGGTGGAAAGCTCCACACCCTTTTCTAGTGGGTAGGAAACCACATTTCAAGAAAAACTGGTTAACCAAACCCTATCGGCTGTGCATGAGACGGCAATATATCAACAACCTCTTCACTGTAGAAGAAACCCAGGCTTCCTTTGGTTGAGATTTACATCTAATGAATCCCCAACTCTGTGTTCACACACCATAACTGCAGCTGGAGTCCTAAGGATCCAGTTGATGAATGATCTGTTCCTACATCCTCCCATATCTCTCCACAGAATCAGGGAGTCGCAGGCCTTTTTATTCTAGAGCAGTTTGAAGGCCGGCTGAATGCCGATAGGCTCCTCTGTGGGTATGTGGGAGGGTAGATAGCGCTCCAGGGATGAGTTCTGATGAGCGTCTTTCAGAGCAGTAAGGAACAGATCGAAATGTACTGGGCGGAGGTGTGGTCCAAAATAGGGGAGGGTTGTCAAACTATTTTTCTTGCTTTGGGGAGGTTGTGTGTTTTTTATTATGGGGCACAGGGGAGAGTAGTGTGTTTTTTGGGAGGACATGGGAGGGTAGTGTGTTTTTTGGGAGGACATGGGAGGGTAGTGTGTTTTTTGTTGAGGACATGGGAGGGTAGTGTGGTTTTTGGGAGGACATGGGAGGGTAGTGTGGTTTTTGGGAGGACATGGGAGGGTAGTGTGGTTTTTGGGAGGACAGGGGAGGGTAGTGTGGTTTTTGGGAGGACATGGGAGGGTAGTGTGTTTTTTATTATGGGGCACAGGGGAGGGTAGTGTGTTTTTTGGGAGGACAGGGGAGGGTAGTGTGTTTTTTATTATGGGGCACAGGGGAGGGTAGTGTGTTTTTTGGGAGGACAGGGGAGGGTAGTGTGTTTTTTGGGAGGACATGGGAGGGTAGTGTGTTTTTTGGGAGGACATGGGAGGGTAGTGTGTTTTTTGGGAGGACATGGGAGGGTAGTGTGTTTTTTTCCCTAGTTTACATTCACTCTCCTGCTTGTATTTTCCCTATAAACAACGGCTTGACTTACTTTTGATATTACCCTAATGAAGGTTAGAAACATTTGTGAAGGTTTGGTATGGTGTGGCTATTATGAAGCTTTAGATACTGCAGGCCTATGATGAAGGCAGTGAGCCCAGGCGCTCCAACTGACTCCCACAGTTGAACTTGAGGTGAGGAAGACTGTTTCAGGACTACCAGAGATACTCCTATAATATAATGCTTATCTTTATACAAAATATTCCGATCGAAAATGAACAAATTAGCCTCCTCCTGTACGTCTATATCTGTATAGCAGATGCAGTAGCCATCTGACATAAAGAAATGCATGTCGGTGTCGTAGCATGCCACCGGCATATCTCTATCTCCAGTGTCTCCTGAGTGGCGCAGTGGTCTAAGGCACTGCATCGCAGTGCTAACTGTGCCACTAGATCCTGGTTCGAATCCAGGCTCTGTCGCAGCCGGCCGTGACCGGGAGACTCATGGGCGGCGCACAATTGGCCCAGCGTCGTCCAGGGTAGGGGAGGGAATGGCCGGCAGGGATGTAGCTCAGTTGATAGAGCATGGCGTTTGCAACGCCAGGGTTGTGGGTTCGATTCCCACGGGGGGACAGTATAAAAAAATATATATATATGTATTCACTAACTGTAAGTCGCTCTGGATAAGAGCGTCTGCTAAATGACTAAAATGTAAAATGTATAAAATACTTAAGTAAAAATACTTTAAAGTACTATTCAAGTAGTTATTTGGGGTATCTGTACTTTACTTTTTCTATTTTTGACATTGTTTTACTTTTACTCCACTACATTCCTAAATTTAAAAATGTAATTTTTACTCCATACATTTTCTCACACCCAAAAGTTACATTTTGAATGCTTAGCTGGACAGGAAAATGGTCCAATCCACACACTTATCAAGAGAACATCGCTGGTCATCCCTACTGCCTCTGATATGGCGGACTCACTAAACACAAATGCTTCATTTGTAAATTATGTCTGAATATTGGGGTGTGCCCCTGGCAAAAAAAAAAAAAAGAACATTGTGGCGTCTGGTTTGCTTAATGTACTTTTTAGACTTTTACTCAGACTTTTACTGGGTCACTTTTACGTGAGTAATTTTCTATTAAGGTATGTTTACTTTTAATCAAGTATGACAATTGGGTACTTTTCCCACCACTGTGTCTCTCTCTCTCTCTCTGGGGTTAGGCCTAAGCTTCTCTTCCTTTTATTTCTATATTCAGACCCCTTCACTTTTTCCGCATTTTTTATTTTTTAAATCCTCATCAATCTACACACAATACCCCATAATGACAAAACAAAAACAGGTTTTTAGACATTTTTGCAAATATATTACAAATAAACTGAAATGCTACATTTACATAAGTATTCAGACCCTTTACTCAGTACTTTATTGAAGCACCTTTGGCAGCGATTACAGCCTTGAGTCTTCTTGGGTATGACGCTACAAGCTTGGCACACCTGTATTTGGGGAGTTTCTCCCATTCTTCTCTACAGATCCTCCCAAGCTCTGTCAAGTTGGATGGGGAGTGTTGCTGCACAGTCAGGGCTCTGGCTGGGCCACTCAAGGACATTGAGACTTGTCCCGAAGCCAATACTGCGTTGTCTTGGCTGTGTGCTTAGGGTCGTTGTCCTGTTGGAAGGTGAACCTTCGCCCCAGTCTGAGGTCCTGAGCGCTCTGGAGCAGGTTTTCATCAAGGATCTCTCTGTATTTTGCTCCGTTCATCTTTCCCTCGATCCTGACTAGTCTCCCAGTCCCTGCCGCTGAAAAACATCCCCACAGCATGACACCACCATGCTTCACTGTAGGGATGGTGCTAGGTTTTCTCCAGATGTGACGCTTGGCATTCAGGCCAAAGGGTTCAATCTTGGTTTCATCAGACCAGAGAATCTTGTTTCTCATGCCTGGCCTAACTGAGCAATCGGGGGAGAAGGGCCTTGGTCAGGGAGGTGACCAAGAACCCGATGGTCACTCTGACAGAGCTCCAGAGTTACTCTGTGGAAATGGGAGAACCTTCCAGAAGGACAACCATCTCTGCAGCACTCCACCAATCAGGCCTTTTAGGTAGAGTGGCCAGATGGAAGCCACTCCTCAGTAAAAGGCACATGACAGCCCACTTGGAGTTTGCCAACTGTGGGACCTTTATATAGACAGGTGTGTGCATTTCCAAATCATGTCCAATCAATTGAATTTACCACAGGTGGACTCCAATCAAGTTGTAGAAACATCTCAAGGATGATCAATGTAAACAGGATGCACCTGAGCTCAATTTGGAGTCTCATATCAAAGGGTCTGAGTATTTATTTATTTTTTTGCAAAGATTTCTAACATCCTGTTTTCGCTTTGTCATTATTGGGTATTGTGTGTAGATTGATGAGGAAAATGTGTATTTAATAAATTTTAGAATAGGACTGTAACGTAACAAAATTTGGAAAATGTTAAGAGGTCTCTCATACAGTGGACACCTAAGCCTTTGCATGCAATGCCCTGATACATTTAGTGGTGAAATCTCTGATAGTTGAACCGTGAGGCGGACAATTATTATTTTAGGAACGTAGCCCAAAAATATATTTTAAAAAATTGGCTATAGTTTTACATTTTCTACACATCAAAACACAAGGAATAGTATTTTTGTAATTTGCTATAGGCTGTTTTTAAGGACACGTAAATGTGGCTCATTTTGCCAACATCCCTCGTTTATTGATGGCTCTGGCTGCACCAGGTTGGATCTTGAATGCATATGGATGTCCATAACATTTCTCAAATGTCCGATAAATTTAAATCTTCCCTGTCATGTTGTCCGGCGCTAAATTCTCCTAAAAGAAACTCTGAAATGGCATATTGTTTTTATGAAGATTTTTGAATATTCACTTGAAAACCTGTCGCCAATTGGATGGAAACCTAGCTATAGACTCCCTAAAGACTCTGGCAGGTGCGCCAGTCCAGTGTCACCTTGATTATGCTGCACATCATGGTTCACCAGCAGCCCCAAACGTCTAAAGAATAAGCTACCAGCCAAACAAACTTGTAAGAATTTTAGTTAAACTCCCCCCTCATACTCATCTGGAGGTTGAGCATTTTCTCATCTCTCTTTCTGTAATGTGTCTGTATCTATGTAATTGTATATGTACAGTGGCTTGCGAAAGTATTCACCCCCCTTGCCATATTTCCTATTTTGTTGCCTTACAACCTGGAATTAAAATGGATTTTTTGGGGGGGTTGTATCATTTGATTTACACAACATGCCTACCACTTTGAAGATGCAAAATATTTTTTATTGTGAAACAAACAAGAAATAAGACAAAAAAAACAGAACTTGAGCGTGCACAACTATTCACGCCCCCAAAGTCAATACTTTGTAGAGCCACCTTTTTCAGCAATTACAGCTGCAAGTCTCTTGGGGTTTGTCTCTATAAGCTTGGCACATCTAGCCACTGGGATTTTTGCCCATTCTTCAAGGCAAAACTGCTCCAGCTCCTTCAAGTTGGATGGGTTCCGCTGGTGTACAGCAATATTTAAGTCATACCACAGATTCTCAATTGGATTGAGGTCTGGGCTTTGACTAGGCCATTCCAAGACATTTAAATGTTTCCCCTTAAACCACTCGAGTGTTGCTTTAGCAGTATGCTTAGGGTCATTGTCCTGCTGGAAGGTGAACCTCCGTCCCAGTCTCAAATCTCTGGAAGACTGAAACAGATTTCCCTCAAGAATTTCCCTGTATTTAGCGCCATCCATCATTCCTTCAATTCTGACCAGTTTCCCAGTCCCTGCCGATGATGCTGCCTCCAACATGCTTCACTGTGGGGATGGTGTTCTCGGGGTGATGAAAGGTGTTGGGTTTGCACCAGACATAGCGTTTTCCTTGATGGCCAAAAAGCTCAATTTTAGTCTCACCAGAGTACCTCCTTCCATATGTTTGGGGAGTCTCCCACATGCCTTTTGGCGAACACCAAACGTGTTTGCTTATTTTTTTCATTGAGCAATTTTTTCTGGCCACTCTTCCATAAAGCCCAGCTCTGTGGAGTGCACTGCTTAAAGTGGTCCTATGGACAGATACTCCAATCTCTGCTGTGGAGCTTTGCAGCTCCTTCAGGGTTATCTTTGGTCTCTTTGTTGCCTCTGATTAATGCCTGGTCCATGAGTTTTGGTGGGCGGCCCTCTCTTGGCAGGTTTGTTGTGGTGCCATATTCTTTCCATTTTTTAATAATGGATTTAATGGTGCTCCGTGGGATGTTCAAAGTTTCTGATATTTTTTTATAACCCAACCCTGATCTGTACTTCTCCACAACTTTGTCCCTGACCTGTTTGGAGAGCTCCTTGGTCTTCATGGTGCCGCTTGCTTGGTGGTGTTGCAGACTCTGGGGCCTTACAGAACAGGTGTGTGTATATATACTGAGATCATGTGACAGATCATGTGACACTTAGATTGCACACAGGTGGACTTTATTTAACTAATTATGTGACTTCTGAAGGTAATTGGTTGCACCAGATCTTATTTAGGGGCTTCATAGCAAAGGGGTGAATACATATGCACGCACCACTTTTCCGCTTTTTATTTTTTTTAATTCTTTGAAACAAGTTATTTTTTTCATTCCACTAAACCAATTTGGACTATTTTGTGTATGTCCATTACATGAAATGCAAATAAAAATCCATTTAAATTACAGGTTGTAATGCAACAAAATAGGAAAAACGCCAAGGGGGATGAATACTTTTGCAAGGCGCTGTACTTCTGTAAAAAATAGGGACTAGGATGGAAATAAATATAATAATTCCCCGATCACTTAAAAACATCTTTGTGTACTGTAGATATGTATTATTAAAGCTGACAAATAAAATCAATCAATCCAAACTGTGCAGCGGACAATTGATGAATGGAAAGAGACATCTGTTACAAAACACCAAAACGTTTAATGACATTCGGAGATTGTCAAGCCAAGCCTTCGATACTGGGTAAGTCTACAAGGTAGGGAGGGATGTTTTTTCTGTTTGTCCAGATTGACAGTCTATTTATTGTGGTGTTGAAAAAGCAAACCATGATAATGAAGTGGCTGAAGTCGGTATGCTTTGTTTATTGGTTTTGTTGTGTATTGGCACAGAAACCTGTTGGTGGAAAATGTGTTGCATATATTTTATAGAATTATAGATATGGCATCAAAATGTTGAAAATCTGATTTCCCCCTAGCTGATCATTGTCTGCAGCCGGCTCTGATCGTAGTGTAATGAAACAGGCAGGGAGCGTGAGCTCGTCTGTGGTGGTCAGAGAACCCTCAACATTCTGGCCCGTAGCCCTGCGTGGCATCGACTGTACCACAAAAGCATGCTGGAGTGGCAAAGTCGATATCCACGTTTATTAACACAGGGTCGCTACAGTTCTTATTTTTGGCTGTAAACATTATTTTGAGTTAATTCTATGAGGGGGGGAGGATATTCCATTTATTTTACAGTCCAAGAGGAGGGTCGTGAAAAATATTTTTTTTATGTTGGGGAGGGGGGTGCATTTCTTCTTTTTTTTGACACCTTGAGTTGGACCAGCCCCTTCCCTGCTCTACCCTTCCCTGCTCTACCTTTCCCTTCCCAGCTCTATCCTGCTCTACCCTTCCCTGCTCTACCATTCCCTGATCTACCTTTCCCTTCCCAGCCCCTTCCCTGCTCTACCCTACCCTGCTCTACCATTCCCTGATCTACCTTTCCCTTCCCAGCCCCTTCCCTGCTCTACCCTACCCTGCTCTACCCTTCCCTGCTCTACCTTTCCCTTCCCAGCTCTATCCTGCTCTACCCTTCCCTGCTCTACCATTCCCTGCTCTTCCTTTCCCTGCTCTTCCCTGCTTTATCCTACCCTTCCCTTCTTTACCCTTCCCTGCTTTATCCTACCCTGCTTTATCCTACCCTGAACTACCCTTCCCTGCTCTACCCTGCTTTATCCTACCCTGCTCTACCCTTCCCTGCTGTACCTGACCCTGCTCTACCCTGTTTTATCCTACCCTGGACTACCCTTCCCTGCTCTACCCTGTTTTATCCTACCCTGGACTACCCTTCCCTGCTCTACCCTGTTTTATCCTACCCTGGACTACCCTTCCCTGCTCTACCCTTCCCTTCTCTACCCTTCCCTGCTCTACTCTACCCTGCCTTACCCTTTCCTACCCTTCCCTCCACAGCAGCCAGAGGAGCAGGTGCCCAGACCAGGAGCTCTGGTGAAACGCCACTCTTCTTTCTCCAGCAGCAGAGAGACCGAGAAGGTGGAATCCCTAGTCACCATAAAGAGACATGGCTCCAGTAAGTCTCCAGAAGGTCAGCCAAGACTGTGTGTGATGCTGGGAAGAGAGGGGGGAATTTTACATTACCTCGTCTTTTTAGATGATTCCTAGAATAAACCTAATATTATTTATCAATGTATTTTTGTTGTTTCTCTACCTTAGATGTGAATCCGCATGTATCGGGGAAGTATGGCAAAACACGAGCAGAGGACGACGCCAGGAGGTACCTGAAGGAGAAAGAAGAGATGGAGAAGGAGCGAGAGGTCATCAAAAGTGCCCTGCTTGTATTACGCAAGGAGAGGAAAGAGGTGAAGGAACAACTGAAGGACGCTACAGGTAAGACAGTAAAACAAAATTGAATTTATTGTATTGAATTTCTTTTAAAATGAGAGAGCATGTTTTTTTGCACAGATTACTGGCGCCACCTACTGCTTGGCCACAGTATAGGAATTATTCACTCCGACATATTGAGGCGCTGTGGAACCTAACAAATGAATGTGTGTATGTGACTGTGGTCAGGTAAGCAGCAGAAGCAGCTGGAGAAGCGTTTGGCCCAGCTGGAGGAGAACTGCAGGGGGAAGGAGGGGGAGCGGGTGGATCTGGAGCTGCGTCTCACTGAGGTGAAGGAGAATCTAAAGAAGTCGCTGGCTGGAGGGGTGCTGGGGCCGCCCACAGAGAGCAAACCCCCCAGAAAGGTACCTGGCTCACTTGAACTCCTACTACATCACAAAGAATTTTATCAATTCCAGACCATGGTTTGTCTTTTAGAGTCTTTACTCATTAACAGATATTCTCAACTTCTCTTTCCTCATGCTGTATGTCCAGGTTCAGATCAGTAAATTTGATCATCTATACAGCGAGGCATCCATGCCAGTAAACTGTGCTGCTGAGATGCGGAAGCGCCCCCTATCTGTCTATGCATCTGGCAGGGGGAATGTCATGCAGAAAGCCAAGGTAGGCAGTCATCAAACAAGATCCAAGGCACCCATTGACCTGATGTACCTGTTCTATCAAGTAGCACTGTGTCTCAATGTTCAGTAACAAAATCAGACTAACAAACTTACAGCAAGATCAGCCCCCATAGGCTTACTTTATGTACCAACACTACACGAGTGTCCTGTTTTTCAGGAATGGGAGTCGAAGAAGGGGACTTAGAAAGACAATGCTCATGCAGATGGACAGTCTAATACTTGTTGTCTTGGAACATGTTGGAGCTGATTTGAAAGAGAGGAGAAGGGGTGAAGCAGGCACTCCATTCTCAACTTTTCAACTCCCCTCTTGAAAGCTCAACATTTTACTGCACATCGCTGAGCTGAGAAACGTGTTACTAGGAAAGACAAGACACTGAACCTCCTGGAATTGTTGTAGAACATCACTCTTCGCCCTATTTCACTAGGGAACACTGAATGTTCATTCTGTAGCATGACACTTGTTTTGTGATTCAGTAATAGCGTGTGTAGCGTGTGGTATTGTTGTTCCTTCCTTCAGACTGGGGAAGAGGATATGTTATGGGGATTGCATGTGAACACATCTGAGGGCTGGACTTGAGATGTCCCGTTGGTAGAGCATGGCGCTTGCAACGCCAGGGTTGTGGGTTCGATTCCCACGGGGGACCAGTATGAAAATGTATGCACTCACTAACTATAAGTCGCTCTGGATAAGTGTCAGCTAAAATGACACAAAAAAAAAAAATGTTGAGAGCTGAGTGGTTTGCAGAGGTTGAATATGCATACTCACATGATGCACAGATCTGCAAGAAAGGATAATAAAGGGAAAGTGAATGTTGTATCGATTGTGTTTGTTGTTGGAATAGTAGCCTAGAGGAGATACTGTTATCCCATAGAGATATAGTTATATGGTGTATCCGCTATGCAAGTAATTTCACAACACGTACAGTAAGCTGGTCAGAGAGGGAGAGGAAACAACCGTTCATGAAGTGGATGAAACATTATTCCAGATCTTGATTTAACAACTTGGTGCAGCTGAACAACAGACAGAAAACACCTGACACCTGTATGAAACCAAATAGTTATTTTAATGTGAGACTAAACAAAGACGTTTCCTTATTACGTAATTCACTTACTGTTTCTCAGTGTAATGAGCCTTTTACTGTTAATTACTTTTGCACTTTACTATGTTATTTGTATGAGTATTGTACATAAAAGCTGTTCATTGAAATTGTCTGACTTCTTCATCAGAGAGAGAGAGAGAGAGAGAGATAATATACTCCTGTAATAGACTATTGGAGAATTTATTTGACGGCCATCTAATATGAATAAAACAACTTAAAGTGTTTATGCTGTAAGATTAGTGTGTCTGTCATTAGTTTAGAAAATGATGAGGGTGACACTGCCCAATCCCAATTCATTTTCATGCACGCTTACTTGTGTACTTGGAAGTCCACCAGTTGGAAAGACCACTTTTGTAGGAGTCGGCACAAGCGGAGAAGAAATCTGAGAACTGGCATCACTGTGAGTGCGGCTGAAAGTTTTTGGGGACTCGATTTCACAGCCGATGCAAGGAATACTGTTGCGACTGTTCTGCCCTCACAGGCTCCTGTTTTGGACTGAAGGAGTGGGACGGGTTTTGAATTTGATGTCTATTCTGTGGTTTGTCATCTTTTCCCACAATGGATGTTATATTTTTCACGTTCACTACCCAGTACAGTAGGTGGTGGCAATACATATTATAGGTTGTGTACATTTACATTTTACATTTTAGTGATTTAGCAGACGCTCTTATCCAGAGCGACTTACAGGAGCAATTAGTGCCTTGCTCAAGGGGACATCGACAGATTTTTCACCTAGTCGGCTCGGGGATTAGAACCAGCGACCTTTCGGTTACTGGCACAACGCTCTTACCCACTAAGCTACCTGCCGCCCCAGTCTTCCAATAAACCCCAGAGAAGAAGAGACATGACAAGGGCAACCTCCTCTACTGAGGTATTTATGATCAGTCTACTCAAGATTTAACCAGCAAAGGGAAAAATACTCCAGAGCCTCTAACTCCAACAGTCTGACGAAGACATCCTCAAAGCGTTAACACTTTTCCTAACCACCTGTGGTCTCAACTAGTATATAAACAGTAAGAACCTAGTCCGTCGCCACCATACCAGCAGGTGGCGGTAATGCACCTCCGGGCTTGTACTCAGCCATAAAGCCCAACAGAAGAGAAAGAAGACTCGAACAACTGTGTTTCCACTAGATTGCACAGCCACAATCAAAATTGGCTATATCGTAAAGATTCATGAAAACTACTTTTTTGGTCTCCGTTTAAGGTTACGGCTAGGTTTAAAATGACATTTAAAATATAAATTGTAGAAATCGGCGGGGTTTGTGACTTTGTGGCTGTGATAACTAGTGACGGCCAGTCGGCTGTCCCATACTTCCGCTGCAGTGGATTGTAAACAGAATCTAAAAATATGGCCATACGCTGTCTTTTCTCGGCTCGGAAAAATCTCAACTGCGTCGGCAGATTACAACTCTTCTTGTCGAATGATTGCAGGTAAATATTGTCAACATATAGCTACTCTAGCTATTTAAAATACAGTGTAAACGTTAAAGTAAAGACAACACTTTCAACAAGCTAGCCAGCGTTAGCTCGAAAGCTAGCTTTGCTAACGTTAGCTAGCTGGGAATTCAAACCTGAGTTACGCGCGAGTAAATCGAACTTTATTCCTGTTTTATGCACTTTTCTCTCTACACGTATTCTGACCTTGTATTTCCAAGGTAACGTTGCTCGTTTGGTGTGGTGATCAGACAAATTGAGATGTGGCGAAGGTGTGTACAGCTTCTGACCTTGAGAGGCCTTGTATTCGAGAAGGGTCAACTGCAGCCCGTAATTCGGGGCGTTCCTACATGTGGGCATTCCTGCATATGCAGGAACCCCTCTTTATACTTCTATTGGTACATTTGTAAGACATGGCTCCAGTACATAGGCGGGAGGCAGGGGCGCTCCAGGACAGTACTCAGACCCGTCGCCAGACCTCAGTCTTAAGGGGGGCATAAGAAATGCATGGGAGGGCAGGGCACAATTATTATTAGCCTACACTACGTATATTTATAATAATCGTATACTCTATTTGCGCAGCACGTAATCATCACATTAAACATAACCAACAGCAATATGACCAGGTAGCCTATAGCCTACACCACATTACATAGAAGCAATGTTATGAATATCCATAAAACACTTGACTATACAACATATTAGATGTAACAGCAGAAGCAGCTCTCAAACATTGCATTTTAAAGCAGTCAACAGAGGGATATGCATTGCCATGAGACACACACACA
The DNA here is from genome assembly GCF_964263955.1 of Coregonus lavaretus. Taxonomy (NCBI): domain Eukaryota; kingdom Metazoa; phylum Chordata; class Actinopteri; order Salmoniformes; family Salmonidae; genus Coregonus; species Coregonus lavaretus. Next base: position 2,800,753 of record NC_140002.1, on the reverse strand, counting down.
CACACACACACGCATATACACACACAGAGAGACTTTGAACCTACCGGTACTTTGAGTGGAGGCAGCGCTGTCCTCTCTCCAGTCCCTCCTGTCAGTACAGCGGGAGGCGGCGTTTCTCAGAGCAGAACCTCCTCATCAAAGTATCCTTCCACTCTGACTTAAACTTGTGAGTGAGGTCCTTTTCAAAAGCAAGCTGAATCAGCTGGGCCTTGCGTCTGTGCAGCATACTGCGCCGATGCTCTGAGAAGACGCTTTTGAGCGTGGAAAATGAGTTTTCACACATTGCTGTGGAAGCTCCTAAAGTTAGGGCAAGTGTGTAGGCTGTGAGAACAGTCGGCATAGCCTGGAGTGCACAGTTGAATGTGCTGAGGATGTTGGCTATTGTCCATTTTCCATCTTCGGGGGGAACCGGAGTGTCAGTCATTTTCTTCACCAGGAACTCACGAGCCACAGTATATTCAGATTCAACCACATCAGTTCCAGCTAATACCAGGAGAGGGGTTACCTTTGATGGGTCCAGGAAATTGTCCTCGGCCTCTGGGTTCAAAGCAGCCAGTGCGCCAATGAGCTTGCTACTGCGCTCTCCAAAACACGCATTCATCTCTCCTTGCACAGCATCGATAACACTGTAAAACAATCTCATGATCTCAGTATTTTCATCTATGTCACTTTGTGGCTGACCAACTGTTTCTTCAACTGCAAATCCGCGGAGGTTCTTATTAATTGTGCGTCTTCTCTTGCTTGGACCAGGGTCGGTCACCGGCACAGCCTCGGTGGCCGATGCTGGAGGAGCGCAGAGATCCCACAGTGTCTTCACGCAGTCAGAAGCGCTGTTCACAAGTTTCACCGCAGTGAACAAGTCCATATCTTCGGCCTGTAGTAGTCTGGTAGGCGGCTTGAAAAGTGACAACAGTTTCATAACAAGGTGCGCAATGAAAAGAAAACTGCGCTGCGTAATGGCACAAAGCAGCCCCGTAGCCTCGACGCGCACCTCCGCTCCAAGGCCTTGTGTGTTTTCCACCTCGGTCAGTAATGTGGATATGTCGTGAAAACTCTTCACCACAACTTTGACCGTTGCCAAGTGGCCAGTCCATCTCTGGTCCAAGATACGTTTCAGGGTATCGCCTTTGTTTATTTTTTATTTTTATTTATTTATTTCACCTTTATTTAACCAGGTAAGCCAGTTGAGAACAGGTTCTCATTTACAACTGCGACCTGGCCAAGATAAAGCAAAGCAGTGCAATAAAAACAACACAGAGTTACATATGGGGTAAAAAACATAAAGTCAAAAATAAAACAGAAAATATATATACAGTGTGTGCAAATGTAGCAAGTTATGGAGGTAAGGCAATAAATAGGCTATAGTGCAGAATAATTACAATAGTATTAACACTGGAATGCTAGATGTGCAAGAGATTATGTGCAAATAGAGATACTGGGGTGCAAAAGAGCAAAATAAATAACAATATAGGGATGAGGTAGTTGGGTGGGCTAATTTCAGATGGGCTGTGTACAGGTGCAGTGATCGGTAAGGTGCTCTGACAACTGATGCTTAAAGTTATTGAGGGAGATAAGAGTCTCCAGCTTCAGAGATTTTTGCAATTCGTTCCAGTCATTGGCAGCAGAGAACTGGAAGGAATGGCGGCCAAAGGAGGTGTTGGCTTTGGGAATGACCAGTGAGATATACCTGCTGGAGCGCAGACTACGGGTGGGTGCTGCTATGGTGACCAATGAGCTAAGATAAGGCGGGGATTTGCCTAGCAGTGATTTATAGATGGCCTGGAGCCAGTGGGTTTGACGACGAACATGTAGTGAGGACCAGCCAACAAGAGCGTACAGGTCACAGTGGTGGGTAGTGTATGGGGCTTTGGAGACAAAACGGATGGCACTGTGATAGACTACATCCAATTTGCTGAGTAGAGTGTTGGAGGCTATTTTGTAAATGACATCGCCGAAGTCAAGGATCGGTAGGATAGTCAGTTTTACGAGGGCATGTTTGGCAGCATGAGTGAAGGAGGCTTTGTTGCGAAATAGGAAGCCGATTCTAGATTTAACTTTGGATTGGAGATTCTTTATGTGAGTCTGGAAGTTGAGTTTACAGTCTAACCAGACACCTAGGTATTTGTAGTTGTCCACATACTCTAGGTCAGACCCGTCGAGAGTGGTGATTCTAGTCGGGTGGGCGGGTGCCAGCAGCGTTCGATTGAAAAGCATGCATTTAGTTTTACTAGTGTTTAAGAGCAGTTGGAGGCTACTGAAGGATTGTTGTATGGCATTGAAGCTCGTTTGGAGGTTTGTTAACACGGTGTCCAATGAAGGGCCAGATGTATACAAAATGGTGTCGTCTGCGTAGAGGTGGATCTGAGAGTCACCAGCAGCAAGAGCGACATCATTGATATACACAGAGAAAAGTGTCGGCCCAAGAATTGAACCCTGTGGCACCCCCATAGAGACTGCCATAGGTCCAGACAACAGGCCCTCCGATTTGACACACTGAACTCTATCTGAGAAGTAGTTGGTGAACCAGGCGAGGCAGTCATTTGAGAAACCAAGGCTATTTAGTCTGCCAATAAGAATACAGAATAGCCACTGTTGGCTTCCTGATGAAGTTGTACAGCATGTTGCATACTCCAAAAAAATCATCGACAGCTGCTTCACTGGACATGGCATGAATCACAACCAGATGAAGTTGGTGATTAAAGCAGTGAATAAATGGTATGTTACGATCCAGCTTGTTTTGGAGCAATTTCTGCACACCACCATGCCTGCCAGACATGAGTGATGCGCCATCATAAACTTGACTCAGGATTTTGTCCGTGCTGAGTCCGGCGCTTGTGAGCTCATCAATGATGACACCTGTCAGAGCCTCTGCATCACCTTTCTCAGATGTGGCCATTACCAAGAGGCGCTCACACAGACCATAGTTTTTGTCAACAAAACGCACAACCACAGATATGTTTTCTTGGCCCAAAGGACCCGTGTGCCATCCACTTTAATTGAATACCAGCTATTGCCGACTTGTCTCACTATCTCCTCTGTCACGAGTTTGCCCATCATTTAGATAATCTCGTTTTGTATCTGTGGGCTGGTATAGCGTGCATTCTGTGGGATTGTTTTTGTAATCCGTGTCAGTTCGGGAGACAAAAACAGCCCCATTGAGCTATTATCATCTAGCACACTGGCAAAACCAGCATTATCTCCACGTAAGGGCAATTTGATTCACCACTAAAAACTCCAGCATATCAATTACAGCTGACATGTAGTATCTGTTGCGAGCCAGTTGCTCTGATTTTAAGAGAGTGGAAACGTATTTCCTGTCTCTCTACGTTTTTCTGGATCTCTCCACATCGCTTCACAGGCTAAATGTTATTTTGAAGCTACATGCTTATTTAAGCCCTTGCCTGTTCCAATTGCATGTTTCCAATCATTAAATCCCTTAATGGAGAAGGTCGCGTCCGATGATACAGATTTGAATTTCCTGCACGCATAACAAAATGCGGAGTCCTTTTCCACCGAGTACTCAAGCCAGTCCCTGTTCAAATACCAGCTAGAGGAAATGATCGTTTTTTTGAACCAAACATTTTGACTGGATATTTCCTCAACACAACCTATTTGGGTTTGTCCATGCCGAGGTCACTCACACCCACTGATTCAACAGGCAGTTGTGGCCCAAATGCTGCCCCAGTCGCGGTTGTACTTGACCTGCAGGTCCTGCCAGGCCCAGGGTCGGACTCCACGGAGCTACTAGCATCAGGCTCAGACTGTCGTCCAGGGTCTCCTTCTCCAACTACATCAGGAGGCGTCGGTGTCGTATCCAATTTGGCAGAGGAGACTGTTGGTGGGCTTTTCAACCACTTACGGATATCTATGACGAACTGAAGCGAGTAAGCCGGTGAAAACTCATCCAGCTTTAAAAAATGCGCGGTAACTGTTGAGCGGCTACACTGACGTAGGCTACGTCACGTACGTAGCCTAACTTTATTTTTATTAAGGCCGTGATAGGCTGTTGCAGTGTAGATTCCCATCAATCAACCAAAATCACACCATTGTTTCTTTATATTTTTTATGTTTTAATGATAAATAAATCATTTCAAATTCCTTATATTAATCAAACCAGACGGCGTCATTTTCTTGTTTTTTATTTATTTACGGATAGCCAGGGGCACACTCCAACACTCAGACATGATTTATAAATGAAGCATGTGTGTTTAGTGAGTCCGCCAGATCAGGGGCAGTAGGGATGACCATGGTACGTGAACTTGACCATTTTCCTATTTCAGGGAAAATGTATGTAGTAAAAAGTACATTTTTTTTAGGAATGCAGTAAAAGTTGTCAAATATAAATAAAGTTAATTCCACCACTTTTATGCATGAGGAAACCAGTGGAAAAACATTGAATTAGATATGTTCCCTGTGGCAAAGTCACCACAATAAGTGGGTTATCATACAGTAAACACAGCTACAACCTTCCGAAATCCCCCTGATAGCCAGGTGCAAGGGGAGAGATCAGGGCCAACAAGCTGGCTGACATCTTTCAGTCAAAGGTAAGCTAAAACGAATGTAATTTTCAACAAGGCTGTAGGGTAATAACCAAATATTTTAGGCCTACATTTAAACTAGGCTACATCAACTAATTGTGTGGTGAGTTTGACAGAACTTTGAGTTGATTAGACCTAAATTGTGACAAATACAACAAGAGACTGTTACAATTCCTGTCCATATTTTTCCATTTACAGTGGTACAATCCTGTCAGAATTTTGTTTTTTAGCTGGTATAATTGTTGCATTTAAAACAACTTGGAAATCTCAGACTTCAGAACTTGGAACTCAGAAGAAAAAGAGTCTGACTGGGGAAAAATTGTTTTGAACGGTCATCCAACTCGGAATTCCAAGTCGGGAACTCTGGCCTCTTTCTAGAGCTCTGGCTTTCCGAACTGAAGATCACTAACATCATGATTTGACTTTTTTTTTCTTCAGTTGTGTTGAAAGTACCATAAATGCCTTGAAATAGGATTTCCGGTTTGAACGGGAATACCGTGTTATTACCAGGATGGTTGCAATCTCGGGAAGGAACATTTTGTAGATTTTCGGGAAAATATTAAATCCTGTGCTGCGTTCAAAACAACTCTGAAATCTCCGACTTCAGTGCGTTGAAGACAACTGGGAACTCCGGAAACTCTGGCATCTTTCTAAGGCTCCTGAAGATCACTGATGTCATGATTTGACCTCGTTTTTTGTCAGAGTTACCAGTTGTCTGTAAAGCACCAATAGTACATACCAGGTGTGACAGCTGTAAATCGCTATAGTTGCTCGGCGAAACTTCATATTTGGTGAGTAAAGAACGTATTATGACATTATAACGCTTGCAGAGCTATCTAATGTCAAAATGAATGGTAGCTAACTGGTTAGTTAATGATAACAAACTAACTAGCTAGCTAGGTGATGTTTACTTTGCTTTGCCCAGGCCAATACTTTGTAAACAAAAGACACTCTGTTAACCTCGCTGTGGTGGGTTTGATTGAATTCCAGTCTCTCTGTCAATGGAGTTGGAGCATCATGCCTCACTTAGCACTGCATAAACAGCAATCCTTGTATCTGAAATCTATTGTTTTAAACGGTTTATTTGAACTAGAATAAGAGTGTGTTGGATAAGCATGGAGCACTTATTGATACTGCTGTATTTTACACTTCTATGTTTACACCCACTCTGTCATAATCTTTACTGTCATTCTTCTCAAAGAACTAGTCTAAAGGGATCCTAAGTTGGTTAGTGGCTATAGCCTGAGCTATATTACAAATCCCACAAAAGTGGGATATTGGCGCTCAGCCACATTAAGTAGAATTAGGGAGTCAAATGTTGTTCAGAAGGAAATTGTGTTTGAACAGCGAATTGTTTCACAACATTATGTAATGAGGGAACATACATAATGGATTTTAGATTTGCCCTGATTGCTACTAATAATATTACTGCACGGAGTAAGATCTATTGAGGCCGATATTCTGAACCTTTCTTCTCTTCCACATTATGCATTCCAGCGCCGTGATTGGCCTCTACAGCACAGCAGCAAAGCAGTGGGGAACAGGTGATGATTGCCATGGTGATGACACCACAGATGACTCCAGCCATGCGGGGACCAATGTGAGACTGCTGGAGATGAGAGCCAGCAAGCTGGAGGAGCAGGTCAGGGAGCTGACGGTAAGAGCCTCAATGGTGACAGTAAAGGCCCTTTCTCACAAAGTCTGTTATTTTTGTCCGAATTATTTGTCTGTATAAAATTAATACGAGCACGTCTTGTTTATGGTGTCGTTCACACCAATTGCAAAATATCGTCCTGCCGCAATCTGTCAATTATTTATTCGGAACAGGTTTTTGCGTCATTTTGCATGCTAAAATAAGCTGTTGACCAATAGAACGCGCACTGCCACTGACAGGTCTGTGGATTCTTTGTGTGAATAAAATAATTGATTTCTCTCTGCCGGTTGTTTTACATTTGCAATGCATCAGTGCAGCAATGTATCAATTTAGCCAATGTGATCACGTCACACCAGAGCTACACGTCGCTCTCGCCATTCAAACTTCCCCGCCAGTTCATTGCCAACGCTGTAGCCTATTTTATAGCCATTCAGCAAGCAAGAGGATCGATCTATGCTTCTTTCCTCGAATAGGCCTATTCGTTTTTTAATTTTTTTATTGCTTGAAATAAGTTTCAAACTATATTGCTGTTCGTGAATGATATTATCGGTAGGACTGGTGGAGTGATGTCGCACATGCAGCTAACAAAATCATATGGAAATGTCTGCTCTACCCAAAATTACAACCAAATAATTGCAGTATTACCGCATAAATGGAAGAGGCAAGTGGAAGGGGGAAAAAGTAAGGAACTTGTCTGTCGGCCTTGCATTAAAGAACATAATTGGTTAAAGAAAATTGTGATAAATAAAAAAATATACCAGTTTCATTTAAGGACCAAAGGATTGACAGCCGTCCCATACAGATTGCAAAATAGTTGGGAAGAGATTTTTGACGTACCGATTCCATGGCGTAGTGTTTATGAATTGATACGCAAAACGACGCCGGATTCAAAACGTAGAATCTTTGAATTTAAATTATTATATACAATTCTTGCTACCAATAGAATGTTATTTATATGGGGGATACAATCTTCCCAGCTCTACAGATTTTGCTGCGACGAGACAGAATCATTAGATCATTTGTTTTGGTACTGTCCATTTGTAGCTTGTTTTTGGACACAGGTCCAGGAATGGCTAAAGGATTGCAATATTTACCTGGAGCTAACCCTGCAGATAGCACTACTGGGTGATCTGAAAATTCATAGTCAATCGATCAATAATATAATAATACTTTTAGCAAAAAAAATTATATTCAATTCACGATCTGTAGAAACAATGAGAATAGAAAGGTTCAGAACTTTTGTAAAACATCACAGAAAATCAATATGGATGGTGTTACGAGATAGATGGGAGGTGTTGAATGGAGCTGAAGGATGGGACTAATAACAACAACTAATAACAACAAGATAACTAATGTAAAGCATACTGTGTCCATAATAAGTATATAGGTTATAGGTTGAGAGCTTTTGTGAAAGAGCACAGTTAGAAAAATATGGCATATAGAAGCAAACCAGATGGACATCATGAAAATGATCGGAGGAAGTTCAGGAGTAAAAACAAACAAAATATAATTATTGTAGAATTTGACTGTGTCCATAAAATGTATATAGTATGTATGGGCTGGAAGTAGAGGCCTAAGCGTTGTTGTTCACTAGTTTACTCCAATTGGGGAAGGGGTGGTGGGGTTGGAAAGTAATGAAGGGAAATATAATTTAAAAAAGGATATGTGTGTGTGTGTGTGTGTGTATATATATATATATATATATATATATATATATATATATATATATATATATATATATATATATATATATATATATATACACACACACACACACAGTGGGGGGGGAAAAGTATTTAGTCAGCCACCAATTGTGCAAGTTCTCCCACTTAAAAAGATGAGAGAGGCCTGTAATTTTCATCATAGGTACACGTCAACTATGACAGACAAATTGAGGGAAAAAAATCCAGAAAATCACATTGTAGGATTTTTAATGAATTTATTTGCAAATTATGGTGGAAAATAAGTATTTGGTCACCTACAAACAAGCAAGATTTCTGGCTCTCACAGACCTGTAACTTCTTCTTTAAGAGGCTCCTCTGTCCTCCACTCGTTACCTGTATTAACGGCACCTGTTTGAACTTGTTATCGGTATAAAAGACACCTGTCCACAACCTCAAACAGTCACACTCCAAACTCCACTATGGCCAAGACCAAAGAGCTGTCAAAGGACACCAGAAACAAAATTGTAGACCTGCACCAGGCTGGGAAGACTGAATCTGCAATAGGTACGCAGCTTGGTTTGAAGAAATCAACTTTGGGAGCAATTATTAGGAAATGGAAGACATACAAGACCACTGATAATCTCCCTCGATCTGGGGCTCCACGCAAGATCTCACCCCGTGGGGTCAAAATGATCACAAGAACGGTGAGCAAAAATCCCAGAACCACACGGGGGGACCTAATGAATGACCTGCAGAGAGCTGGGACCAAAGTAACAAAGCCTACCATCAGTAACACACTACGCCGCCAGGGACTCAAATCCTGCAGTGCCAGACGTGTCCCCCTGCTTAAGCCAGTACATGTCCAGGCCCATCTGAAGTTTGCTAGAGTGCATTTGGATGATCCAGAAGAGGATTGGGAGAATGTCATATGGTAAGATGAAAACAAAATAGAACTTTTTGGTAAAAACTCGTCGTGTTTGGAGGACAAAGAATGATGAGTTGCATCCAAAGAACACCATACCTACTGTGAAGCATGGGGGTGGAAACATCATGCTTTGGGGCTGTTTTTCTGCAAAGGGACCAGGACGACTGATCCGTGTAAAGGAAAGAATGAATGGGGCCATGTATCGTGAGATTTTGAGTGAAAACCTCCTTCCATCAGCAAGGGCATTGAAGATGAAACGTGGCTGGGACTTTCAGCATGACAATGATCCCAAACACACCGCCCGGGCAACGAAGGAGTGGCTTCGTAAGAAGCATTTCAAGGTCCTGGAGTGGCCTAGCCAGTCTCCAGATCTCAACCCCATAGAAAATCTTTGGAGGAAGTTGAAAGTCCGTGTTGCCCAGCGACAGCCCCAAAACATCACTGCTCTAGAGGAGATCTGCATGGAGGAATGGGCCAAAATACCAGCAACAGTGTGTGAAAACCTTGTGAAGACTTACAGAAAACGTTTCACCTGTGTCATTGCCAACAAAGGGTATATAACAAAGTATTGAGAAACTTTTGTTATTGACCAAATGCTTATTTTCCACCATAATTTTCAAATAAATTCATTAAAAATCCTACAATGTGGTTTTCAGGGAAAAAAATTCTGTCATAGTTGACGTGTACCTATGATGAAAATTACAGGCCTCTCTCATCTTTTTAAGTGGGAGAACTTGCACAATTGGTGGCTGACTAAATACTTTTTTCCCCCCACTGTGTATATATATATATATATATATATATATATATATATATATATGTGTGTGTGTGTGTGTGTGTGTGTGTGTGTGTGTGTATGTATATATGTATATACGTGTGTATATATATGCGAGGAAATAAAATATGGGGGATTGGAATTGATGCAGACAATTACATTGATAAAAGTTGAAGTATGAAAAAATGTATGCACTCACTAACTGTAAGTCGCTCTGGATAAGAACGTCTGCTAAATGACAAAATGTTTACAAAAAAAGTTACAATCTATCTGAAATATTAAAGCTGATCTACCCCCTACATTTTTTAAAAAATATTGCTGTTCATTGTCTATATATAGGCTGCTCATTCAATAGCTAGAGAGAGGGGGAGAAGAGATAGGCCAGTGGAGTTGTGAATTGTGCAAGAAGGGAACAGTGAAGAAGAGCGATGTGTAAGTCAGAAGTTCATTAATATGTTAATGCATCATTTGTATAGCCTATATATTTGGCTATATATATTATATGATCTGCTAAAGTGAATCTGTGCTATAGGCAACCCTAAAAGACTAAGTAAATATCCGCCAGAGTTGACCCTTATCAATAAGTGGTTGCACAGATTTAGATAAAGCACTCAAATTAAAATGTGGTGTCACCATAACCACCCATTGCTTCACAAACATTGATCAACGGCTGATCACTAGACTACGGACAGGTTGCTATGGACAGGTTGCATGCATGTGTTTCTATTTTCTAATGGTTGTCAATTTCATCTTCATATAGCGTGTATCACAGCTGTCTCTATCTCCCCCTTACAACTTTCCTTGTCAATTTATATGATAGGCTACATTGATTTAGCATTATACTATAATGTAGACTATTTTTTGATATGCTACAGAAAGTATTTGAAGCTAAGGCAAGGTTTTTAATCCATTTTTGGAAAAGGAGAAATGAGATTTGCTTATGTCTGAGTGAGATACGCGGCAGGCAGCTTTGATTGATGGGTCCTTTTAGGTGGGTGGGTGTGCGTCTATGAGTTTGCTAATTCTCTATGTCCATTCAGAAAGTTTCCTAAAATAGGCCTAGCCTGTCTGGACTTCATCTCTTTAATCAGATAGAAAGAAAAATGTAAGCAGCAAGCGTCATGATGGTCATATATGTGCGAGGAATGACAACAGGTGGCGGTTTTGCATTTCCTCTCGTAATAAATGGGGTGCAACTGAATGAAACGTAGCCAAGCACCTTTCATGATTCATGAAAGCTTAACCTAATATTTGCCTTAGCATATTATTTTTCCAGTAGTATATGATTTTTCTCTCATTACTGCGTCCTCTCCAGCCACTTTGAACAACATATGGCCACTCAGAATGACCGCAGCAATGGCAAAAAATAACAATATTTTGTTGTTGTTGAATTTTCATTCTTGGACATACACTACCGGTCAAAAGTTTTAGAACACTTACTCATCCAAAGGTTTTTCTTTATTTTTACTATTTTCTACATTGTAGAATAATAGTGAAGACATCAAAACTATGAAATAACACACATGGAATCATGTAGTAACCAAAAAAAGTGTTCAACAAATCAAAATGTATTTTATATTTGAGATTTTTCAAATAGCCACCCTTTGCCTTGATGACAGCTTTGCACACTCTTGGCATTTGAGTCTTGGCATTGAAGAATCTCAAATATAAAATAGATTTAGATTTGTTTAACAATTTTTTTGGTTACTACATGATTCCATGTGTTATTTGGGGCTGCGCACAATTGGCCCAGCGTCGTCCAGGGTAGGGGAGGGAATGGCCGGCAGGTATGTAGCTCAGTTGGTAGAGCATGGCGTTTGCAACGCCAGGGTTGTGGGTTCAATTCCCACGGGGGGTATGAAAAATAAAATAAAAAATAAAGTATGCACTCACTAACTGTAAGTTGCTCTGGATAAGAGCGTCTGCTAAATGACTAAAATGTAAATGTAAATTTCAAAGTTTTGATGTCTTCACTATTATTCTACAATGTAGAAAATAGTAAAAAATTAAGAAAAACCCTTGAATGAGTAGGTGTTCTAAAACTTTTTACCGGTAGTGTAAAAACACCAGGAAATCAGCTCGAAGTGATTTTAATTTGGGAAATCTGTTCCCAAGTATTTCCACGTATAATAGAGAGACACGTGATCATATACAAATGTAAGCAAGGTTTGAAAATATTATGTTTTAGTCAAACATTATCTGTTTTTGCTTCTTGCAGTCAACAAATTATTTGTAATTATGTTCCGGCCACCTGACCATCCGCTCAAGAAAAAATCCACCCGCGGCTGAATCTAGTTGCCGATCCTTGCTCTATATAATACTGTGCGTTGCCTTGAATTCATTCTGGATTTGGGGACTCTGAAGAGGCCCCTGGTGGCTTTGTATCGAAGTACACCCCAAGAAACCTGAAGCAGTGTTGGTGACCTTATGCTAATTATTCGGATAAGTGGAGGGAAAAACTCACCAGACTTGGTGTGAATGGTTCAGTGCAGGGGTGTCCAACTCATTCCATGGAGGGCCTAGTGCAGGGTTCCCCAACTGGTGTCCCGCGGCTGAATCTAGTTGAAGATCCCTGGCCTAGTGTCTGCAGGTTTTGGGGTTTTCCTTTCAATGAAGACCTAGACAACCAGGTGAGGAGAGTTCCTTATAAATTAGTGACCTTATTTCATCAATCAAGTACAAGGGAGGAGTGAAAATCCGCAGACACTCGGCCCTCTGTGGAATGAGTTTGAGATGTGGTTTAGTGCGTCGAAATCGGAAAGTATTCAGACCCCTGGACTTTTTCCACATTTTGTTACGTTACAGCCTTATTCTAAAATGGATTAAATAGTTTTTTTTCCCTCATCAATCTACACACAACACCCCATAATGACAAACCAAAAACAGGTTTGTAGAAATGTTTGCTAATTTATTAAAAGTAAATCAATATGACATTTCCATAAGTATTCAGACCTTTTACTCAGTACTTTCTTAATGCAACTTTGGTAGCGAGTCTTCTTGGGTATGACGCTACAAGCTTGGCACACTTGTATTTGGGGAGTTTCTCCCATTCTTCTCTGCAGATCCTCTCAAGCTCTGTCAGGTTGGATGGGGAGCGTTGCTGCACAGCTATTTTCAGGTCTTTCCAGAGATGTACAATCGCGTTCAAGTCCGGGCTCTGGCTGAGCCACTCAAGGACATTGAGAGACTTGTCCCGAAGCCACTCCTGCGTTGTCTTGGCTGTGTGCTTAGGGTCTTTGTCGTGTTGGAAGGAGAACCTTCTCCCCAGTCTAAGGTCCTGAGCGCTCCGGAGCAGGTTTTCGTCAAGGATCTCTCTGTAATTTTCTCTGTTTATCTTTCCCTTGATCCTGACTAGTCTCCCAGTCCCTGCCGCTGAAAAACATCCCCACATCATGATGATTCTGCCACCACCATGCTTCACCATAGGGAAGGTGCCAGGTTTCCTCCAGACGTGATGCTTGATTGAATCTTGGTTTCATCAGACCTGATAATCCAGATAATCTTGTTTCTCGTGGTCTGAGAGTCTTTAGGTGCCTTTTGGCAAACTCCAAGTGGGCTGTCATGTGCCTTTTACTGAGGAGTGGCTTCCGTCTGGTCACTCAACCATAAAGGCCTGATTGGTGGAGTGCTGCAAAGATGGCTGTCCTTCTGTAAGGTTCTCCCATCTCCACAGAGGAACTCTGGAGCTCTGTCAGAGTGACCATCGGGTTCTTGGTCACCTCCCTGACCAAGGCCCTTCTCACCCGATTGCTCAGTTTGGCATGGTGGTTCCAAACTTCTTCCATTTAAGAATGATGGAGGCCAAGTTGTAGAACCATCTCAAGGATGCTCAATGGTAACAGGATGCACCTGAGCTCAATTTTCGAGTCTCATAGCAAAGGGTCTGAATACTTATGTAAATAAGGTATCTGTTTTTTATTTGTAAGAAATTAGCAAAAATGTCTAACATCCTGTTTTTGCTTTGTCATTAGGGGGTATTGTGTGTAGATTGCTGAGGACTTTCTTTAAAAAATTATCAATTTTAGAATAAGGCTGTAACATAACAATGTGGAAAAAGTCAAGGGGTCTGAATGATTTCAGAAGGCACTGTATATGTATTTTTAATCACGTAAGATGTACTGCATTGTATTCTAGGAAAGATACAAAAGGGTCCTGGCTGACTCTGACAACGTTCGAAGAAGAACTCAGAAGTTTGTTCAAGACGCCAAGATGTTTGGTGAGATGATGTAGTTTTTTTCCTACCCTGACATCTCCGACCCATACCTAGTATGGTCCTTCTACTTTGTGCAGTTGTAATCCCTCTCCCCTACCACTCCACTCCCACAGGGATCCAGAGTTTCTGTCGTGACCTGGTGGAGGTGGCTGACCTGTTGAAGCAGACGACAGGAAACCTGCAGGGGGAGGAGGTCCAGAGACTGGCCCAGGTCAAGGACCGGCTGCAGGGGGTCTTCACAAAGCACGGTCTGGAGAAGATGAGCCCTGTTGGGGCTAAATACGACCCCTACCAGCACGAGATAGTGTGCCACACTCCTGCTGAGGGAGAGGAGCCTGGCACCGTTGCTGTGGTGAAGCAGGATGGGTACAAGCTCCATGGACGCACCATCAGGCATGCCCAGGTGGGCATTGCTGTGATGACACAGGAGCAGGACTAAGGCTTGTGCTAGTCTCTGACCCCTCTCTAGTACTTCACGGTCGTCTGCACCTGACAGGTCCAGCTTTGCAACAATCCTTTCAGTTACTTAAATATTTTTCATGTGGTTTGTTTCAATTTTGTCACTTTCTCTAGATTAATTGTGTACATATGTATTTGTGTATTTGATAGTTTTTCCTGTATTTTTTTTTTTACTTGATCTGAAAATAGGGTCACTGTCACATGTTCTTCTAGAAGTACTTTAACTTTGAGACTGTGCCCATCTTTGTTATTTTTAAGTGTTTTTTAAATATATAATTGTTTGTATATTTTTTGGGGGGGTTTGATAACCTGTTGAGCTACAATATCTTGTTCGTATCCCATGGATTTGCAGGACTGACGACGGCAAGTCTTTACTTAGCTTGGCTAGCTATAGCTAGCTGGTTAATCTAAATTTGAATGATGCACCGGATGTTTGTTCCACCTGTCCCGGTTTCTGGAAGGATGCGGACTGCGCTGTGCTGACAGAGGCTCGTCTCATAGGAGACTGCCAAAGCATCACTCAGGTGGGTGCTACACTTTCGTTGGTGGATGTTCCAGCCTATACAGAGGAGTAGCTGTGAACTTAAGCGACAGAAGTGCCTGATGAAAAGCTCCGGGCCTGCCTGTCTGACTGATGGCTGTACCATCGATGCCACCACCAACACTCAAGTTACTCCTATCTGTGGAAGACCATCTCCCATGAACTGCCAGCTGCCTGAATAGTTTTTTGTTTGTTTTTTTAAAAGCAACTTTGAGATTCTGTATGAAAAGCGCTAGCTATATAAACAAAATATTATTATTATTAGTCATATGAATGTGTTCGCTATTTACTAACGTTCCCAGATATGTGTAGATACTTAATGATATTGTTATAACTCATAAGACCTGGTTGATGAAACATTTAGTTTACTTAGTAATGTGGAAATTGTGTACGTTTGGAGAGGTAGTATTATTTACACTGCCCTCCAGAATTGTGGTTGTTTCTGTATGTGAGCAAGTAACAATGAAGTTCTTGATGTTTGAGAGAATCTGTGCTCTTACAGATTGGGATGGTTGTGTAGAATGTGCAGTTACCTGTATCTTAGATGAAGGTTGCACCTTTTACATTGAAAATGTTGGGATTGATGTATTTATTCAGACAATGTGTTTAGCATTACCCAAAGAGCAATGTGTATATTTTGATGATGCAGCTATGAAATAGTTTCAGTTAGGCAGGTTTGGATCCTCTACCCTACCCTTCTCTCCACTTTTCTTTATCTGGCCTTCTTCGTCTGGTACTTTTAATGGAAATTGTACTTTGATTGATGCACTTGATTTTATGATCTAATGTACTGCACTTGATTTGATGTACAGTGCCTTCCGACTCCTGTAATAGTCTATTGGAGAATTTATTTGACGGCCATCTAATATGAATAAAACAATTTAAAGTGTGTATTCTGTAAGATTAGTGTCTCTGTCATTAGTTTAGAAAATGATGAGGGTGACACTGCCCAATCCCAATTCATTTTCATGCCCGCTTACTTGTGTACTTGGAAGTCCACCAGTTGGAAAGACCACTTTTGTAGGAGTCGGCACAAGCGGAGAAGAAATCTGAGAACTGGCATCACTGTGAGTGCGGCTGAAAGTTTTTGGGGACTCGATTTCACAGCCGAGGCCTTGCAAGGAATACTGTTGTGACTGTTCTGCCCTCACAGGCTCCTGTTTTGGACTGAAGGAGTGGGACGGGTTTTGAATTTGATGTCTATTCTGTGGTTTGTCATCTTTTCCCACAATGGATGTTATATTTTTCACGTTCACTTCCCCGTACAGTAGGTGGTGGCAATACATATTATAGGTTGTGTAGTCTTCCAATAAACCCCAGAGAAGAAGAGACAGGACAAGGGCAACCTCCTTGTCCATTTTTTCACCTTTATTTAACCAGGTAAGCCAGTTGAGAACAAGTTCTCATTTTCAACTGCGACCTGGCCAAGATAAAGCAAAGCAGTGCGATAAAAACAACAACACAGAGATACATATGGGGTAAACAAAACAAAGTAAAAAATACAACAGAAAATATATACGGATGGCACTGTGATAGACTACATCCAATTTGCTGAGTAGGGTGTTGGAGGCTATTTTCTAAATGACATCACCGAAGTCAAGGATCGGTAGGATAGTCAGTTTTACGAGGGCATGTTTGGCAGCATGAGGGAAGGAGGCTTTGTTGTGAAATAGGAAGCCGATTCTAGATCTAAGTTTTGATTGGAGATGCTTAATGTGAGTCTGGAAGGAGAGTTTACAGTCTAACCAGACACCTAGGTATTTGTAGTTGTCCACATACTCTAGGTCAGACCCGCCGAGAATAGTGATTCTAGTCGGGTGGGCGGGTGCAAGCAGCGTTTGGTTGAAGAGCATGCATTTAGTTTTACTAGTGTTTAAGAGCAGTTGAAGGCTACGGAAGGAGTGTTGTATGGCGTTGAAGCTCGTTTGGAGGTTTGTTAACACAGTGTCCAATGAAGGGCCAGATGTATACAAAATGGTGTTGTCCGCATAGAGGTGGATCCGAGCGTCACCAGCAGCAAGAGCGACATCATTGATATACACAGAGAATAGAGTCGGCCCGAGAATTGAACCCTGTGGCACCCCCATAGAGACTGCCAGAGGTCCAGACAACAGGCCCTCCGATTTGACACATTGAACTCTATCTGAGAGGTAGTTAGTGAACCAAGCGAGGCAGTCATTAGAGAAACCAAGGCTATTTAGTCTGCCAATAAGAATGCGGTGGTTGACAGAGTCGAAAGCCTTGGCCAGGTCGATGAAGACGGCTGCGCAGTACTGTCTTTTATCGATCGCGGTTATAATATCGTTTAGGACCTTGAGCGTGGCTGAGGTGCACCCATGACCAGCTCGGAAACCGGATTGCATAGCGGAGAAGGTACGGTGGGATTTGGAATGGTCTGTGATCTGTTTTTTAACTTGGCTTTCAAATACTTTCGAAAGGCAGGGCAGGATGGATATAGGTCTGTAACAGTTTGGATCTAGAGTGTCACCCCCTTTGAAGAGGGGGATGACCGCGGCAGCTTTCCAATCTCTGGGGATCTCAGACGTTACGAAAGAGAGGTTGAACAGGCTAGTAATAGGGGTTGCGACAATTTCGGCAGCTAATTTTATAAAGAAATGGTCCAGATTGTCTAGCCCAGCTGATTTGTAGGGGTCCAGATTTTTCAGTTCTTCAGAACATCAGCTGTCTGAATTTGTGTGAAGGAGAAGCGGGGGGGGCATGGGCAAGTTGCAGCGGAGGGTGCAGAGCTGGTCGCCGGGGTAATGGTAGCCAGGTGGAAAGCATGGCCAGCCGTAGCAAAATGCTTGTTGAAATTCTCGATTAATGTAGATTTATCGGTGGTGACAGTGTTTCCTAGCCTCAGTGCAGTGGGCAGTTGGGAGGAGGTGCTCTTATTTTCCATGGACTTTACAGAGTCCCAAAACTTTTGGGAGTTAGTGCTACAGGATGCAAATTTCTGTTTGAAAAAGCTAGCCTTTGCTTTCCTAACTGATTGTATATATTGGTTCCTGACTTCCCTGAAAAGTTGCATATCGCGGGGGCTGTTTGATGCTAATGCAGTACGCCACAGGATGTTTTTGTGCTGGTCAAGGGCAGTCAAGTCTGAGGAGAACCAGGGGCTATATCTGTTCTTAGTTCTGAATTTTTGGAATGGGGCATGCTTATTTAAGATTGAGAGGAAAGCACTTTTAAAGAACAACCAGGCATCCTCTACTGACGGAATGAGGTCAATATCCATCCAGGATACCCGGGCCAGGTCAATTAGAAAGGCCTGCTCGCTAAAGTGTTTTAGGGAGCGTTTGACAGTGATGAGGGGTGGTCGTTTGACCGCGGACCCATTACGGACGCAGGCAATAAGGCAGTGATCGCTCAGATCCTGGTTGAAGACAGCGGAGGTGTATTTAGAGGGTACATTTGTCAGGATGATATCTATGAGGGTGCCCATGTTTACAGATTTAGGGTTGTACCTGGTAGGTTCGTTGATAATTTGTGTGAGATTGAGGGCATCTAGTTTAGATTCTAGGTTGGCCGAGGTGTTAAGCATATCCCAGTTTAGGGATACCTCTACTGAGGTATTTATGAACAGTCTACTCAAGATTTAACCAGCAAAGGGAAAAATACTCCAGAGCCTCTAACTCCAACAGTCTGACGAAGACATCCTCAAAGCGTTAATACTTTTCCTAACCACCTGTGGTCTCAACTAGTATATAAACAGTAAGAACCTAGTCCGTCGCCACCATACCAGCAGGTGGCGGTAATGCACCATCGGGCTTGTACTCCGCCATAAAGCCCAACAGAAGAGAAAGAAGACTCGAACAACTGTGTTTCCACTAGATTGCACAGCCACAATCAAAATTGGCTATATCGTAAAAAGTAATGATAACTACTGTATTGGTCTCCATTTAAGGTTACGGTTAGGTTTAATATCACATTTAAAATATAAATTGTAGAAATCGGCGGGGTTTGTGACTTTGTGGCTGTGGTAACTAGTGACGGCCAGTCGGCTGTCCCATACTTCCGCTGCAGTGGATTGTAAACAGAATCTAAAAATATGGCCATACGCTGTCTTTTCTCGGCTCGGAAAAATCTCAACTGCGTCGGCAGATTACAACTCTTCTTGTCGAATGATTGCAGGTGAATATTGTCAACATATAGCTACTCTAGCTATTTAAAATGTAGTGTAAACGTTAAAGTAAAGACAACACTTTCGACAAGCTAGCCAGCGTTAGCTACGATAGCTAGCTGGGAATTCAAACCTGGGTCCGTTGTTTCCAAGGTAACGTTGCTCGTTTGGTGTGGTGATCAGGCAAATGGAGATTTTTTTTATTTTTATTTTTTCACCTTTATTTAACCAGGTAAACCAGTTGAGAACAAGTTCTCATTTACAACTGCGACCTGGCCAAGATAAAGCAAAGCAGTGCGATAAAAACAACAACACAGAGTTACATATGGGGTAAAACAAAGTCAAAAAAATACAACAGAAATACATATATATACAGTGTGTGCAAATTTAGCAAGTTATGGAGGTAAGGCAATAAAATAGGCTATAGTGCAAAATAATTACAATTAGTATTAACACTGGAATGATAGATGTGCAAGAGATGATGTGCAAATAGAGATACTGGGGTACAAATGAGCAAAATAAATAACAATATAGGGATGAGGTAGTTGGGTGGGCTAATTTCAGATGGGCTGTGTACAGGTGCAGTGATCGGTAAGGTGCTCTGACAACTGATGCTTAACGTTAGTGAGGGAGATAAGTGTCTCCAGCTTCAGAGATTTTTGCAATTTGTTCCAGTCATTGGCAGCAGAGAACTGGAAGGAATTGCGGCCAAAGGAGGTGTTGGCTTTGGGGATGACCAGTGAGATATACCCGCTGGAGCGCAGACTACGGGTGGGTGTTGCTATGGTGACCAATGAGCTAAGATAAGGCGGGGATTTGCCTAGCAGTGATTTATAGATGGCCTGGAGCCAGTGGGTTTGGCGACGAATATGTAGTGAGGACCAGCCAACAAGAGCGTACAGGTCACAGTGGTGGGTATTATATGGGGCTTTGGAGACAAAACGGATGGCACTGTGATAGACTACATCCAATTTGCTGAGTAGAGTGTTGGAGGCTATTTTGTAAATGACATCGCCGAAGTCAAGGATCGGTAGGATAGTCAGTTTTACGAGGGCATGTTTGGCAGCATGAGTGAAGGAGGCTTTGTTGCGAAATAGGAAACCGATTCTAGATTTAACTTTGGATTGGAGATTCTTAATGTGAGTCTGGAAGGAGAGTTTACAGTCTAACCAGACACCTAGATATTTGTAGTTGTCCACATACTCTAGGTCAGACCCGTCGAGTGTAGTGATTCTAGTCGGGTGGGCGGGTGCAAGCAGCGTTCGGTTGAAGAGCATGCATTTAGTTTTACTAGTGTTTAAGAGCAGTTGGAGGCTACTGAAGGAGTGTTGTATGGAATTTAAACTCGTTTGGAGGTTTGTTAACACAGTGTCCAATGAAGGGCCAGATGTATACAAAATGGTGTCGTCTGCGTAGAGGTGGATCTGAGAGTCACCAGCAGCAAGAGCGACGTCATTGATATACACAGAGAAAAGAGTTGGCCCAATAATTGAACCCTGTGGCACCCCCATAGAGACTGCCATAGGTCCAGACAACAGGCCCTCCGATTTGACACATTGAACTCTATCTAAGAAGTAGTTGGTGAACCAGGCGAGGCAGTCATTTGAGAAACCAAGGCTATTTAGTCTGCCAATAAGAATGCGGTGGTTGACAGAGTCGAAAGCCTTGGCCAGGTCAATGAAAACGGCTGCACAGTACTGTCTATTATCGATCGCGGTTATAATATCGTTTAGGACCTTGAGCGTGGCTGAAGTGCACCCATGACCAGCTCGGAAACCGGATTGCATAGCGGAGATGGCACACCGGTAGTGTCCTTCGCCTCCACCTGTCAGGCACTGTTTTCCTGCAGTTCTGTTAACGACAGCGATGGCCGGTGTTCGGCAGGAGGTAACGAAGGACACTGTTTGCTAGCTTAGCCAGCTAGTCCTGAAGAGGACACCGGTACACCGTGTGCTAGCTAGCTTCGCCCCCGCCTGCTGTGTACCAGAACTAACGGTGTCTCCCGCCTGCTGTACTAGCGTGAGGCGGGGACGACCGCTAGATAGTCTTTAGCCCCCGCCTGTCGGGCACAGTTTTCCCGCAGTTCTGTTGACTAAGGGCAGGCGAGAGCAAAGGACACTGTCTACCGGTGTCGCTCCCTGCTAGCTAGCAACGAGGACTACCGTACACCGCCGGCGTGGGCGAAAAAACTCAGATAATAATTTAATTTCCCTTTTGACCCACTTTCAAAAGTGTCACAAGCATGTAGACATTCTCGAGGGGGGGCGTTCATGCAGGAACCAATGGGGTGCTCGAAAGGGGTGGGGGGGCATTCCTGCAGATTTTTACATTTACGTCATTTAGCAGATGCTCAGATGTAGGAATGCCCTGAATTGCGGGCTGCAGTTAGACCCTATTGCTATATTCATTTACATTTTAGTCATTTAGCAGACACTCTTATCCAGAGCGACTTATTTTTTAAAATGTCATACTGTCCCCCCATGGGAAACGAACCCACAACCCTACCAACTGAGCTACATCCCTGCCAGCCATTCCCTCCCCTACCCTGGACGAATTGTGCGCCGCCCCAAGGGTCTCCCGGTCGCGGCCGGCCACGACAGAGCCTGGATTCGAATCAGGATCTCTAGTGGCACAGCTAGCACTGCAATGCAGTGCCTTAGACCACTGCGCCACTCGGGAGACAATTCGGACCTATTCCATTGATGGAAAAAGTACCCAAAAGTCATACTTGAGTAAAAGTAAAGATGCCTTCATAGAAAATAACTCAAGTAAAAGTGAAAGTCACCTAGTAAAATACTACTTGAGTAAAAGTATTCGGTTTTAAATATACATTAAGTATCAAAAGTAAATGTAATTGGTAAAATATACTTAAGGATAAAAAGTTAAGCCAGATCAGAGGCAGTAGGGATGACCAGGGATGTTCCCCTGATAAGTGTGATCAGAGGCAGTAGGGATGACCAGGGATGTTCCCCTGATAAGTGTGATCAGAGGCAGTAGGAATGACCAGGGATGTTCCCCTGATAAGTGTGATCAGAGGCAGTAGGAATGACCAGGGATGTTCCCCTGATAAGTGTGATCAGAGGCAGTAGGAATGACCAGGGATGTTCCCCTGATAAGTGTGATCAGAGGCAGTAGGGATGACCAGGGATGTTCCCCTGATAAGTGTGATCAGAGGCAGTAGGAATGACCAGGGATGTTCCCCTGATAAGTGTGATCAGAGGCAGTAGGAATGACCAGGGATGTTCCCCTGATAAGTGTGATCAGAGGCAGTAGGAATGACCAGGGATGTTCCCCTGATAAGTATGATCAGAGGCAGTAGGAATGACCAGGGATGTTCCCCTGATAAGTGTGTGAATTTGACAATTTTCCTGTTTCAGAGAAAATGTATGTAGTAAAAAGTACATTATTTTTTTTAGGAATGCAGTAAAAGTTGTCAAATATAAATAAAGTTAATTCCACCACTTTTATGCATGAGGAAACCAGTGGAAAAACATTGAATTAGATATGTTCCCTGTGGCAAAGTCACCACAATAAGTGGGTTATCATACAGTAAACACAGCTACAACCTTCCGAAATCCCCCTGATAGCCAGGTGCAAGGGGAGAGATCAGGGCCAACAAGCTGGCTGACATCTTTCAGTCAAAGGTAAGTCAAAACTAATGTAATTTTCACTAGGCTGTAGGCTAATAACCTCATATTTTAGGCCTACATTTAAACTAGGCTACATCAACTAACTGTGTGGTGAGTTTGACAGAACTTTGAGTTGATTAGACCTAAATTGTGACAAATACAACAAAAAACGGTTACAATTCCTGTCAATATTTTTCCATTTACAATGGTACAATCATGTCCGATTTTTATTTATTTATTTTTTAGCTGTTATTATTGTTGCGTTTAAAACAACTTGGAAATCTCAGACTTCCTAATTCAGTGCGTTCAAGACAACTTGGAACTCGGAAGAAAAAGAGCTCTGACTCGGAATTCCAAGTCGGGAACTCTGGCCTCTTTCAAGAGCTCTGGCTTTCCACACTGAAGATCACTGACGTCATGATTTGACCTCGTTTTTTTCAGAGTTCCCAGTTTTTCTTGAAAGCACCATTAATGCCTTTAAATAGCATTTCCTGTTTGAACGGGAATACCGTGATATTACCAGGATGGTTGCAATTTTCTCGGGAAGAAAAATTGGT
Organism: Coregonus lavaretus; assembly: GCF_964263955.1. Taxonomy (NCBI): domain Eukaryota; kingdom Metazoa; phylum Chordata; class Actinopteri; order Salmoniformes; family Salmonidae; genus Coregonus; species Coregonus lavaretus. The sequence goes on along the minus strand of NC_140002.1, from coordinate 2,777,675 downwards.
AGATTTTCGGGAAAATGTTAAACCCTGTGCCGTGTTCAAAACAACTCGGAAATCTCCGACTTCAGTGCATTCAAGACAACTGGGAACTCAGAAAAAAACAAGCGCCGACTGGGAAAAATCGCTTTAAATGTTCATCCAACTCGGAATTCCAAGTCGGAAACTCTGGCATCTTTCTAAGGCTCCTGAAGATCACTGGCGTCATGATTTGACCTCATTTTTTTCAGAGTTACCAGTTGTCTGTAAAGCACCAATAGTACATACCAGGTGTGACAGCAGTAAATCGCTATAGTTGCTCAGCAAAACTTCATATTTGGTGAGTAAAGAATGTATTATGACATTATAACGCTTGCAGAGCTATCTAATGTCAAAATGAATGGTAGCTAACTGGTTAGTTAATGATAACAAACTAACTAGCTAGCTAGGTGATGTTTACTTTGCTTTGCCCAGGCCAATACTTTGTAAACAAAAGACACTCTGTTAACCTCGCTGTGGTGGGTTTGATTGAATTCCAGTCTCTCTGTCAATGGAGTTGGAGCATCATGCCTCACTTAGCACTGCATAAACAGCAATCCTTGTATCTGAAATCTATTGTTTTAAACGGTTTATTTGAACTAGAATAAGAGTGTGTTGGATAAGCATGGAGCACTTATTGATACTGCTGTATTTTACACTTCTATGTTTACACCCACTCTGTCATAATCTTTACTGTCATTCTTCTCAAAGAACTAGTCTAAAGGGATCCTAAGTTGGTTAGTGGCTATAGCCTGAGCTATATTACAAATCCCACAAAAGTGGGATATTGGCGCTCAGCCACATTAAGTAGAATTAGGGAGTCAAATGTTGTTCAGAAGGAAATTGTGTTTGAACAGCGAATTGTTTCACAACATTATGTAATGAGGGAACATACATAATGGATTTTAGATTTGCCCTGATTGCTACTAATAATATTACTGCACGGAGTAAGATCTATTGAGGCCGATATTCTGAACCTTTCTTCTCTTCCACATTATGCATTCCAGCGCCGTGATTGGCCTCTACAGCACAGCAGCAAAGCAGTGGGGAACAGGTGATGATTGCCATGGTGATGACACCACAGATGACTCCAGCCATGCGGGGACCAATGTGAGACTGCTGGAGATGAGAGCCAGCAAGCTGGAGGAGCAGGTCAGGAAGCTGACGGTAAGAGCCTCAATGGTGACAGTAAAGGCCCTCTCTCACAAAGTCTGTTATTTTTTCCCGAATTATTTGTCTGTATAAAATTAATACGAGCACGTCTTGTTTATGGTGTCGTTCACACCAATTGCAAAATATCGTCCAGCCGCAATCTGTCAATTATTTATTCGGAACAGGTTTTTGCGTCATTTTGCATGCTAAAATAAGCTGTTGACCAATCGAACGTGCACTGCCACTGACAGGTCTGTGGATTCTTTGTGTGAATAAAATAATTGATTTCTCTCTGCCAGTTTTTTTACATTTGCAATGCATCAGTGCAGCAATGTATCAATTTAGCCAATGTGATCACGTCACACCAGAGCTACACGTCGCTCTCGCCATTCAAACTTCCCCGCCAGTTCATTGCCAACGCTGTAGCCTATTTTATAGCCATTCAGCAAGCAAGAGGATCGATCTATGCTTCTTTCCTCGAATAGGTCTATTCGGTTGTTTTTTTTATTGCTTGAAATAAGTTTCAAACTATAATGCTGTTCGTAAATGATATTATCGGTAGGACTAGTGGAGTTATGTCGCACATGCAGCTAACAAAAACATATGGACATGTCTGCTCTACCCAAAATTACAACCAAATAATTGCAGCATTACCGCAAAAGTGGAAAAGGAAAGTGGAAGGGGGAAAAAGTAAGGAACTTGTCTGAAAAAAAGTTTTTTTTAAATATTGCTGTTCATTGTCTATATATAGGCTGCTCATTCATTAGCTAGAGAGAGGGGGAGAAGAGATAGGCCAGTGGAGTTGTGAATTGTGCAAGAAGGGAACAGTGAAGAAGAGCGATGTGTAAGTTAGAAGTTCATTAATATGTTAATGCATCATTTGTATAGCCTATATATTTGGCTATATATATTATATGATCTGCTAAAGTGAATCTGTGCTATAGGCAACCCTAAAAGACAAAGTAAATATCCGCCAGAGTTGACCCTTATCAATAAGTGGTTGCACAGATTTAGATAAAGCACTTACATTAAAATGTGGTGTCACCATAACCACCCATTTCGTCACTAACATTGATCAACGGCTGATCACTAGACTACGGACAGGTTGCTATGGACAGGTTGCATGCATGTGTTTCTATTTTCTAATGGTTGTCAATTTCATCTTCAAATAGCATGTATCACAGCTGTCTCTATATCTCCCCCTAATTCTCTATGTCCATTCAGAAAGTTTCCTAAAATAGGCCTAGCCTGTCTGGACTTCATCTCTTTAATCAGATAGAAAGAAAAATGTAAGCAGCAAGCGTCATGATGGTCATATATGTGCGAGGAATGACAACAGGTGGCGGTTTTGCATTTCCTCTCGTAATAAATGGGGTGCAACTGAATGAAACGTAGCCAAGCACCTTTCATGATTCATGAAAGCTTAACCTAATATTTGCCTTAGCATATTATTTTTCCAGTAGTATATGATTTTTCTCTCATTACTGCGTCCTCTCCAGCCACTTTGAACAACATATGGCCACTCAGAATGACCGCAGCAATGGCAAAAAATAACAATATTTTGTTGTTGTTGAATTTTCATTCTTGGACATACACTACCGGTCAAAAGTTTTAGAACACTTACTCATCCAAAGGTTTTTCTTTATTTTTACTATTTTCTACATTGTAGAATAATAGTGAAGACATCAAAACTATGAAATAACACACATGGAATCATGTAGTAACCAAAAAAAGCTTTGCCTTGATGACAGCTTTGCACACTCTTGGCATTCTCTTAACCAGCTTCACCTGGAATGCTTTTCCAACAGTCTTGAAGGAGTTCCCACATATGCTGAGCACTTGTTGGCTGCTTTTCCTTCACTCTGCGGTCCGACTCATCCCAAACCATCTCAATTTGGTTGAGGTCGGGGGATTGTGGAGGCCAGATCGTATGATGCAACACTCCATCACTCTCCTTATTTTTTTGTTTAAATAGCCATCACACAGCATGGAGGTGTGTTGGGTCATTGTCCTGTTGAAAAACAAATGATAGTCCCACTAAGCCCAAACCAGATGGGATGGCGTATCGCTGCAGAATGCTGTGGTAGCCATGTTGGTTAAGTGTGCCTTGAATTCTAAATAAATCACAGACACACACAGACGGTGGGAAATACACATGCGGAGATCATCCGTTCATCCATACCGCGTCTCACGAAGACACAGTGGTTGGAACCAAAAATCTCCAAGTTGGACTCCAGACCAAAGTACAAATTTCCACCGGTCTAATGTCCATTCCACAAATTAACTTTTAAGAAGGCACACCTGTTAGTTGAAATGCAGGGCCTAGTGCAGGGTTCCCCAACTGGTGTCCCGCGGCTGAATCTAGTTGAAGATCCCTGGCCTAGTGTCTGCAGGTTTTGGGGTTTTCCTTTCAATGAATACCTAGACAACCAGGTGAGGAGAGTTCCTTATAAATTAGTGACCTTATTTCATCAATCAAGTACAAGGGAGGAGCGAAAATCCGCAGACACTCAGCCCTCTGTGGAATGAGTTTGAGATGTGGTTTAGTGCGTCAATAAATAGTTTTTCCCTACTCAATCTACACACAATACCCCATAATGACAAAGCAAAAACAGGTTTTTAGAAAGACATTTACATAAGTATTCAGACCTTTTACTCAGTACTTTGTTAAAGCACCTTTGGCAGCCATTACAGCCTCGCGTCTTCTTGGGTATGACGCTACAAGCTTGTATTTGGGGAGTTTCTCCCATTCTTCTCTGCAGATCCTCTCAAGCTCTGTCAGGTTGGATGGGGAGCGTTGCTGCACAGCTATTTTCAGGTCTCTCCAGAGATGTTCGATCGGGTTCAAGTCTGGGCTCTGGCTGAACCACTCAAGGACATTGAGAGACTTGTCCCGAAGCCACTCCTGCGTTGTCTTTGCTGTGTGCTTAGGATCTTTGTCCTGTTGGAAGGTGAACCGTCACCCCAGTCTGAGGTCCTGAGCGCTCCGTTCATCTTTCCCTCGATCCTGACTAGTCTCCCAGTCCCAGACGCTGAAAAACATCCCCACAGCATAATGCTGCCACCGTCATGCTTCACCGTAGGGATGGTGCCAGGTTTCCTCCAGACGTGATGCTTGGCTTTCAGGCCAAAGAGTTCAATCTTGGTTTCATCAGACCAGAGAATCTTGTTTCTCATGGTCTGAGAGTCTTTAGGTGCCTTTTGGCCAACTCCAAGTGGACTGTCATGTGCCTTTTACTGAGGAATGGCTTCTGTCTGGCCACTCTACCATAAAGGCCTGATTGGTGGAGTGCTGCAAAGATGGTTGTCCTTCTGGAAGGTTCTCCCATCTCCGCAGAGGAACTATGGAGCTCTGTCAGAGTGACCATCGGGTTCTTGGTCACCTCCCTGACCAAGGCCCTTCTCACCCGATTGCTCAGTTTGGCAGGGCGGCCAGCTCTAGGAAGAGTGTTGGTGGTTCCAAACTTCTTCCATTTAAGAATGATGGAGGCCTCTGTGTTCTTATAGACCTTCAATGCTGCAGAAATGTTTTGGTACTCACTCTCTCAGTGAGGCACTGTACATGTATTTTTTAATCACGTAAGATGTATTCTAGGAAATATACAAAAGAGTCCTGGCTGACTCTGACAACGTTCGAAGAAGAACTCAGAAGTTTGTTCAAGACGCCAAGATGTTTGGTGAGATGTTGTTTTTTTCCTACCCTGACATCTCCGACCCATACCTAGTATGGTCCTTCTACTTTGTGCAGTTGTAATCCCTCTCCCCTACCACTCCACTCCCACAGGGATCCAGAGTTTCTGTCGTGACCTGGTGGAGGTGGCTGACCTGTTGAAGCAGACGACAGGAAACCTGCAGGGGGAGGAGGTCCAGAGACTGGCCCAGGTCAAGGACCGGCTGCAGGGGGTCTTCACAAAGCACGGTCTGGAGAAGATGAGCCCTGTTGGGGCTAAATACGACCCCTACCAGCACGAGATAGTGTGCCACACTCCTGCTGAGGGAGAGGAGCCTGGCACCGTTGCTGTGGTGAAGCAGGATGGGTACAAGCTCCATGGACGCACCATCAGGCATGCCCAGGTGGGCATTGCTGTGATGACACAGGAGCAGGACTAAGGCTTGTGCTAGTCTCTGATCTCTCTCTAGTACTTCACGGTCGTCTGCACCTGACAGGTCCAGCTTTGCAACAATCCTTTCAGTTACTTAAATGTTTTTCATGTGGTTTGTTTCAATTTTGTCACTTTCTCTAGATTAATTGTGTACATATGTATTTGTGTATTTGATAGTTTTTCCTGTATTTTTTTTTTTTACTTGATCTGAAAATAGGGTCACTGTCACATGTTCTTCTAGAAGTACTTTAACTTTGAGACTGTGCCCATCTTTGTTATTTTTAAGTGTTTTTTAAATATATAATTGTTTGTATATTTTTTGGGGGGGTTGATAACCTGTTGAGCTACAATATCTTGTTCGTATCCCATGGATTTGCAGGACTGACGACGGCGAGTCTTTACTTAGCTTGGCTAGCTATAGCTAGCTGGTTAATCTAAATTTGAATGATGCACCGGATGTTTGTTCCACCTGTCCCGGTTTCTGGAAGGATGCGGACTGCGCTGTGCTGACAGAGGCTCGTCTCATAGGAGACTGCCAAAGCATCACTCAGGTGGGTGCTACACTTTCGTTGGTGGATGTTCCAGCCTACACAGAGGAGTAGCTGTGAACTTAAGCGACAGAAGTGCCTGATGAAAAGCTCCGGGCCTGCCTGTCTGACTGATGGCTGTACCATCGATGCCACCACCAACACTCAAGTTACTCCTATCTGTGGAAGACCATCTCCCATGAACTGCCAGCTGCCTGAATAGTTTTTTGTTTGTTTTTTTAAAAGCAACTTTGAGATTCTGTATGAAAAGCGCTAGCTATATAAACAAAATATTATTATTAGTCATATGAATGTGTTCGCTATTTACTAACATTCCCAGATATGTGTAGATACTTAATGATATTGTTATACCTCATAAGACCTGGTTGATGAAACATTTAGTTTACTTAGTAATGTGGAAATTGTGTACGTTTGGAGAGGTAGTATTATTTACACTGCCCTCCAGAATTGTGGTTGTTTCTGTATGTGAGCAAGTAACAATGAAGTTCTTGATGTTTGAGAGAATCTGTGATTTTACAGATTGGGATGGTTGTGTAGAATGTGCAGTTACCTGTATCTTATATGAAGGTTGCACCTTTACATTGAAAATGTTGGGATTGATGTATTTATTCAGACAATGTGTTTAGCATTACCCAAAGAGCAATGTGTATATTTTGATGATGCAGCTATGAAATAGTTTCAGTTAGGCAGGTTTGGATCTTCTACCCTACCCTTCTCTCCACTTTTCTTTATCTGGCCTTCTTCGTCTGGTCCTTTTAATGGAAATTGTACTTTGATTGATGCACTTGATTTTATGATCTAATGTACTGCACTTGATGTTATGTACAGTGCCTTCTGGAAGTATTCACACCCCTTGACTTTTTCCACATGTTGTTACAAATTGGGATTAAAATGGATTTAATTGGGGGGTTTTAAACGATCTACACAAAATACTCTAATGTCAAAGTGGAAGAAAAATTCTTGCTTTTTAAAAAAGATGAATGAAAAATAAAAAATAAACTATACTGAGCAATGTTCCCTCGTAACACAGAATAAATATCAACCCGAGCAGGGAAGCACGAGATTGAACTTCACTCAACTCTCTAGAGTTTTCCACTTTAGTTAAACACTATCAACGTGTCACTCTACAGTGGGAATTGTGCTCGAATCAACGCAATATTAGACACTTTCAATGTAGCATACCAAAAACTAAACGAACTATGCAAGACTTAGTATGCAAAACTAACTGCAAGAGATTTTCTTGTAGGCATTAGAGTAGGATTCTATTGCATTGACAGGCATGACTCAGGCACATACTCTATACAGACTGGTGCGCCATAACCAATCAGAGCTGCAGTAGGTCTATATGCAAATAGCCATTGCCATATATGGATCTGTGCCGTTCACTTTGAACTGCTGTGTTTATAGCATGAGCAGTTTGTTTTGATATCAAAGCCAGAGCTGCATGTAGCTAGCCACCTGTACACATTTGTATATATTCTTTGCCAGTTAGTGAGTTATTAGCCCAGTTATAGCTAATATCTAGTTAACAATGGGGGAGTGGTTGCTTCCTACAAGAGCACAAAATGTGTGCATTTCTAGACATCTTTGAAAAGCTAGTCAGGTAAAGAGCTTTTTTGTGTCTGTTGTATTTTGAGACAGTCTTGAATAAGCTAAGTAGCCAATAATGGTATGGGAATAATAGTGCATTTTATATTGTAAAGTGGTTTCTTGCATCAAACAATACAACGTCTTCAGTCACCTCCTTGTCTGAAGGACAAGTGAATAAACAGGTTGTCAAGCCCAGCATGTTTTTTTTCAAAAGTCTCATGGAATGTAGGCCTACATTGAACACCACACATTTGCTGCTACTGTAAACAATGACAGAACAGCTATTTCCATGTTAAAATGTTATGGGATGCATTTTCTCCATTGTTTTTGATGGTAGGCCACTCTGGTAGGTCTACATTATGATCAAATAGCCACAGTAGCCTACATGGCCACTGTTAAAACTGGAACTTAAAGCGGGTACAGCCTCAGTGTTCACAGTAAATGCGCTCTGGAAGTTGCACAGAATTTTCACAATGTTCAAGTTTGCGCTCAGCAGACCTGAAATGTGCTCAGTGCCGGAAAAAATTAGAGGGAACATACAGTTAGGAATCACCTTTTGGCAGAGGTTACAGTTGTGAGTCTTTTTGGGTAAGTCTCTAAGAGCTTTGCACACCTGGAATGTACAATATTTGCCCATTATTCTTTATTATTTTTTACATATTTTTGTATTATTATTATGATTATTTTACCCCTTTTTCTCCCCAATTTCGTGGTAACCAATTGGTAGTTACAGTCTTGTCCCATCGCTGCAACTCCCGTACGGACTCGGAAGAGGCGAAGGTCGAGAGCCGTGCTTCCTCCGAAGCACAACCCAGCCGAGCCGCTCTGCTTCTTAACCCGGAAGCCAGCCGCACCAATGTGTCGGAGGAAACACCGTACACCTGGCGACCGTGTCAGCGTGCACTGCGCCCGGCCCGCCACAGGAGTTGCTAGTGCGCGTGGGACAAGAATACGCCAATTGTGCGCCGCCCCATGGGTCTTCCGGTCGCGGCTGGGTGTGACAGAGCCTGGACTCGAACCACCATTATTATTTTTTAAGCTCTTCAAGCTCTATCAAGTTTGTTGTTGATCATTGCTAGACAGCCAGACTTGCCATACTTTTTCAAGCCGATTTAAGTCCTTTGTATATTTGGCTTAGTAATAATAAATAATATGCCATTTAGCAGACGCTTTTATCCAAAGCGACTTACAGTCATGTGTGCATATATTTTTACGTATGGGTGGTCCCGGGGATCGAACCCACTACCCTGGCGTTACAAGCGCCATGCTCTACCAATTGAGTGTTTTAGGTTATTGTCCTGCTGAAAGGTGAATTTGCCTCCCAGTGTCTGTTGGAAAGCAGACTGAACCAGGTTTGCCTCTAGGATTTTGCCTGTGCTCAGCACTATTCCGTTTCTTTTTATCCCAAAAAAAAGCCTCCCTAGTCCTTGCCAATGATGAGCATATTCATAACATGATGCAGCCACCACCAAGCTTGGTACTCCTTGATGTGTTATGTTGGATTTAACCCCAAACATAATGCATTGTATTCAGGACAAAAAGTTAATTTATTTGCAGTATTACTTTAGTTTGTTTTGGAATATGTGTATTTTGGTCACCTCCCGAGGGGCGCAGTGGTCTAAGGCACTGCATCGCACTGCTAGCTGTGCCACTAGAGATCCTGGTTCGAATCCAGGCTCTGTTGTAGCCGGCCGCGACCGGGAGACCCATGGGGCGGCGCATAATTGGTCCAGGGTAGGGGAGGGAATGGTCGGCAGGGATGTAGCTCAGTTGGTAGCGCCAGGGTTCGATTCCCACGGGGGGCCAGTATGAAAAATAAAAAAGTATTTATGCACTCACTAACTGTAAGTTGCTAAATGACGTAAATGTACAGGCTTCCTTCTTTTCACTCGGTCATTTAGTATTTTATTGTATTGTATTGTATTGTATTGTATTGTAGCGTAACTACAAAGTTGTTGATCCATCCTCAGTTTTCTCCTATCACAGCCATTGAACTCTAACTGTTTTAAAATCACCATTGTCCTCATCGTCAAATCCCTGAGCGTTTTCCGTCCTCCCCGGCAACTGAGTTAGGAAGGACACCTGTCTCTTTGTAGTGACTGGGTGTATTGATACACCATCCAAAGCATAATTTAGCCAAAGTAGTTAATTTATTGTTTTGTAATTAAGATATAGTCCTGAATTAGTCAGTCAGCAGAGAGTTAAAGCAACAGTACAAAAGTGCAAACTGGACCCTGGTTTTATGGACATAAACAATCAATCGTTTTTCCTGTACAGTGCTATATTTGTAACATATAGTGTGCAGGCACCCCATTTTAAGCTGTTTGACCACAGTAAAAGTCCAGCAACACTTCCTATGACCTAGCTTTTTGTTCAAACTCATCTGTTTTGTACAGATAACTGTGTACTGTGCAATATGTATGTCCAATATGAAAAAACGGATTGTATTTAAGTTGTGCTATGTAATGTTTAAGCATCTACCTGATGAGGCCATGCATGTTCTCCTGGAATTATTTAATAAGAGTTGGAGTGAGGGGGTTATACCTTCCGGTTGGAAACGTGCAGTAATATTACCTTTTGTAAATGTCAAAGTGGATTCCATAAAGGTAGCTCTACTTTGGATGCATTAGTAAAGGTGAGCAATGAATTTGAAAAAACTCTGGTCATGAAAGAAGTAATGGCTACTGTCTTTTTTTACATTGAAAAGGCTTATGACACTATGTGGAGAAAAGGCCTACTGATTAAGATGGAAAGACTTGGTATTGGTGGATATTATATACAGTGAGGGAAAAAAGTATTTGATCCCCTGCTGATTTTGTACGTTTGCCCCCTGACAAAGACATGATCAGTCTATCATTTTAATGGTAGGTTTATTTGAACAGTGAGAGACAGAATAACAACAAAAAAAATCCAGAAAAACACATGTCAAAAATGTTATAAATTGATTTGCATTTTAATGAGGGAAATAAGTATTTGACCCCTCTGCAAAACATGACTTAGTACTTGGTGGCTAAATCCTTGTTGGCAATCACAGAGGTCAGACGTTTCTTGTAGTTGGCCACCAGGTTTGCACACATCTCAGGAGGGATTTTGTCCCACTCCTCTTTGCAGATCTTCTCCAAGTCATTAAGGTTTCGAGCCTGACGTTTGGCAACTCAAACCTTCAGCTCCCTCCACAGATTTTCTATGGGATTAAGGTCTGGAGACTGGCTAGGCCACTCCAGGACCTTAATGTGCTTCTTCTTGAGCCACTCCTTTGTTGCCTTGGCCGTGTGTTTTGGGTCATTGTCATGCTGGAATACCCATCCACAACACATTTTCAATGCCCTGGCTGAGGGAAGGAGGTTCTCACCCAAGATTTGACGGTACATGGCCCCGTCCATCTTCCCTTTGATGCGGTGAAGTTGTCCTGTCCCCTTAGCAGTAAAAAAAACCCAAAGCATAATGTTTCTACCTCCATGTTTGACGGTGGGGATGGTGTTCTTGGGGTCATCGGCAGCATTCCTCCTCCTCCAAACACGGCGAGTTGAGTTGATGCCAAAGAGCTCGATTTTGGTCTCATCTGACCACAACACTTTCACCCAGTTCTCCTCTGCATCATTCAGATGTTCATTGGCAAACTTCAGAAGGGTATGTATATGTGCTTTCTTGAGCAGGGGGACCTTGCGGGCGCTGCAGGATTTCAGTCCTTCACGGCGTAGTGTGTTACCAATTGTTTCCTTGGTGACTATGGTCCCAGCTGCCTTGAGATCATTGACAAGATCCTCCCGTGTAGTTCTGGGCTGATTCCTCACCGTTCTCATGATCATTGCAACTCCACGAGGTGAGATCTTGCATGGAGCCCCAGGCTGAGGGAGATTGACAGTTATTTTTGTGTTTCTTCCATTAGCGAATAATCGCACCAACTGTTGTCACCTTCTCACCAAGCTGCTTGGCGATGGTCTTGTAGCCCATTCCAGCCTTGTGTAGGTCTACAATCTTGTCCCTGACATCCTTGGAGAGCTCTTTGGTCTTGGCCATGGTGGAGAGTTTGGAATCTGATTGATTTATTGCTTCTGTGGACAGGTGTCTTTTATACAGGTAACAAGCTGAGATTAGGAGCACTCCCTTTAAGAGTGTGCTCCTAATCTCAGCTCGTTACCTGTATAAAAGACACCTGGGAGCCAGAAATCTTTCTGATTGAGAGGGGGTCAAATACTTATTTCCCTCATTAAAATGCAAATCAATTTATAAAATTTTTGACATGCGTTTTTCTGGATTTTTTTGTTGTTATTATGTCTCTCACTGTTCAAATAAACCTACCATTAAAATTATAGACGGATCATTTCTTTGTCAGTGGGCAAACATACAAAATCAGCAGGGAATCAAATACTTCTTTCCCTCACTGTAACTGGGCTTTGTCCTTCTTATTTAATCGCTCTTTTCGAGTTGAAATAGGATCCATTTTATCTGATATCTATGGAGTTGACAATAGTATTCCTGAAGGCAGTGCTATCAGTCCTATTTTGTTCAACATTATGATTAACGATGTGTTTTCGAATGTAGGTAGGTGTATTGGGGCTTCCCTATATGCTGATGATGGAGCTATTTGGAAGAGGGGAAGGAATGTCTCTCGTGATCAGATCTATTCAACAAGCTATAGTGGATGTTGACAGATGGTCGATTGACTGGGGTTTTAAATTGTCAGTGGCGAAGTCTTGTATGTTCTTCTCGAAGAAGAAAGTTGCTGATAATATACAGTTGTTTCTGTATGGACAGCCTATGGGGTGGGTTTCTAAGTACAAATATTTGGGTCTATGGTTCAATGAGCGATATACATGGAAAGATCTGTCTGTATTTAATAGTTTATCATCTGGTAAATCTAATAGGAGTGCCCTACTATTGGAGGTATTAATGTTATAATGGAGAATTGAGAGACTGGGTGTAGTAGTGAGATTCTGCTGGGTCCCAGCACATTTGGGTGTGGAAGGGAATGAAATTGTTGACCAGTTAGCTAAAAGAGCTTTGAAACGAGATATAATTGATATGAATGTTCCACTGGGTAGAGGTGAGGCCAAATGTAAGATCAGTGACATTTTTATAGATGTGTGGCAGAAGAGATGGAACTCTGAGCACAAGGGCCGGCATTTATATGCCCTCCAAAGAAAGGTCGATGGACCAAGCATGTGAATGGTTTGTGTCTGGAGGGTATGGTCGATGAAAAGGTGGAGCACGTGTTGTTATATTGTTATAAGTATGTTGAAGAGAGGTAAAGATTGAAGTGTAGGGTCATTGAGGTTGGGGGTGTTGGAAGGGATTTTGGGGATGGGGGAGGGTCTATTAGAAGGTAGTAGGGCTCTATTTTTTTTTAAGTACTGAGTTAGGTAGGAGGATTTAGAAATGTTGTAAACCGTGATTGACCACACACTCCAGCACAGTAGGTGGCGGCATGCACCTTTAACATTGGTTTGCGGACCGCCATTATATCATAGAAGAAGAAGAACACGTGTTTAGTTTTTTTTTTTGCCTTGCGACGGAGCACGCTGCTAACCGCGAGAAAACTACCTAAAACAATAAGTAAGTTCTGCATTATCTCTCAGAAACATGACCAAGGTAAAGAAGGAAAAGGGCATCAAGGAGGAGGAGGCTGGAGCGACGGAGACTGTAGTGACAGAGAAATCCTATCAAGAGTTGATCGCAAACATCAACCCAATTGCTAATCCGCTGGCCACTAAGAAGCTAAGCAAGAAGCTCTACAAATGTGTCAAAAAAGGTAAATAACTATACATATTATATTTTCATATTGACAAACAAATGCTAACAATATGGTTGACATTAGATTTCCAAATAGTAACCAGCAAGGTAACGTTAGCCAGCCTGCTAATGTTAGCTTGGTGAACAGTTAGTTAGCACATGTCCTAGCTAGCCACTAAGTAGCTAACGTTTAGTAGTTGGCAAGTGAGCCGAGTGGTGCTAGCTACTTCAGCTAACTTTCCGTTAGTTTTTTACGTGCAACTCCAATGTCCTTTTCAGCATCTAAGCTCAAACAAATTCGCCGTGGAGTGAAAGAAGTTCAGAAGTTCATCAACAAAGGAGAAACTGGGTAAGTTGGTTGGTTAGCTAGCTAATTCATTTAGCCTGTACTGTTTTTGTAGTTAACTAGATATCTAACGTTATTCTGCCGGTAGTTACTATCGTATCAGATCAAATGCGTGATTCTCTAGCTAGATACAATTGTTCTTTTATTTGCAGGATTGTGGTGTTGGCTGGAGATACTCTTCCAATCGATGTTTACTGCCATCTACCCGTCATGTGTGAGGACAGAAGTCTGCCATATGCCTATATTCCCTCAAAAGTGGTGAGTACTGCAAACCATAAGGCCTACCTAGGAATGGCGAAGGTACATTACAAAATCGTATTTCACGTCATTGTCCACGGAGTTTTGAAACTACAGTGCGCTACATGGTTCAATACATCTATCGGCACAATCAAGTTTTTCAAATCGCCACCGTCTTGGAGCTGAAATTGATCATGTATACTGTGCTAATGATGATACAAAAAGAGGAATGGAGAGGAATGTACAATATGGCAAACCTCTGGCTTACTTTTCTAATGAGTTTTGAGAAGGATGTGAGGAGTACCTTTTTAAAGTAACCCTGCCATGTCTCAGTTGGTAGAGCATGGCGTTTGCAATGCCAGGGTCGTGGGTTCGCTTCCCACGGGGGGCCAGTATAAAAAAAATAATGTATGCACTCACTAACTGTAAGTCGCTCTGGATAAGAGCGTCTGCTAAATGACTAAAATGTAAATGTGTCTTTGTCTCCTCAGGACCTTGGTTCGTCTGCAGGCTCAAAGCGGCCCACCTGCGTCATCATGATCAAATCTCATGAGGACTATAAGGAGGCCTATGATGAGTGTTTCGAGGAGGTCTCTGCCCTGCCCAAACCCCTCTGAACCCGTTCACTGACTAGTAGAATCATATTGTATCTGCAGTGGGGGGGGGGGGTGTATATTAACTGACTAACCCTAGAGCCAAGCTGCAGTGTGGTGTGTTATTTCAATCTCTATATACATCGATACCCCAGCAGTGATCCCCAGTCCCCTCAATGTCATCTTTGTTTGTTTTGGTTATTACATGTCAACGGTGACTGTGAAGGTTGATGACACAGCGTTCTTTGGTGTTTTAAGTAGGTGCTGACTTGAAACAGGACGTGATACATTTATTTTTCCTCATTCGGTGGGATCCATGCATTGTCTACAGCCAGATATGAATATGCCTACGACGTACATTGTTTTTTATTGTGTGCTTTCATAACTTGTGTTATTTCAATGTCAAAACTACTATGGGTTGCGCTCCTTTTAAAACATCCATTTTGGTATGAAAATAAATCTGCACACGGATTCTATTTTGTTTTCAAGTAAGCAGAAATACTATTTTATGAATTGTAATCCGCCTCGTTGTGTTTGAATGGTCAGGACTCGGGTTAGGTTACAGATCATGTAATTAGCTTATCTTGTGTATTTTGACAGATCTAAGTGAGTGACCATATGGGACAACATGTTTCCTGCTCAGTTAAACATGACATTATTTCTTGCCATCCCATTCTGATGGGTTTGATCATTGCAGTTGTAAACTTCTGTATCGTAACTCATACTTTTACATTTAGGAGGTAATCCCCCTTGATTCATCGTTTTGTCTTAGTTGTATCTTCTAATTTGTATTTTGTCACAGGCATATTGACATTCCCCTTTGCATAGGTTATTCATATTCTTGCTTTGAGGAAGATATATTGGCATGTGATACAATGCTGTATTGATGCAATAAATACCCCTTTGTTTTTTGGTACATCTCAATGCAATGTCTGCTTTACTTTCGGAGTGGGGGAATACATTTACATCATGAAGGCAACGATGGTGACTGAGAAAATGAACGTCCTCAATGTTTGTTTTGCAAAAGCCTAGGTGGGCATTTGAGATCACAATTATTAAATATGAGGCCAATATGGTAGCAACATTAACTTAGTAGGCGTTCACCTTTTCACAAATGCGCATGATGTATTTTCACAATTTAGACTCATTTCCAAATAAATGTCTTGGTTATTTATCTGTAAGAACAAATTGATCTGAATGTCTCAATCTATTTGTATGCATATAGCACTAGCTCTTGGAGCAGGTTGTAGGCAAAATTATCCTATGATACTGAGTGGTTCACACATCCATAAAACGTATGGTATTACTAACAACCACAAGGTGTCAGTACTGTCACGTTTTAATGTAGGCAACTGGTGGGCCCCTTTATGTAGGCCTGCAGATACACCCCCCCCCCCCAAAAAAAAAACGTAATGTTGAGCGTTAGAATCGTACAATACACATGATGCAATTTGCAAATTTGTTTGAGCATTAGCAGTTTTCTGTTATGTCAGTCACTGACAGTCACTTAATTAGCCCATGTCAGCAAAAACATTTTTAGTTAAGTTAGCTGGCTAGAGACTATTTAAACTTGTAATCATGGTCAAATTACCGACCACGGAGCCCCCATTGATTTTGTTAGTCACTCTCACTCAGATATCTTAGACTGCAAAAAAAAATCTCCACGCTATGGCAAAATTAGTAAAATTGCAGGAAATTAGCTGTAAAACTGCAAATTTTACTCTCCGCCCCATGGCAAAATGTGTATAATTGTATGAAATGTGTTACACAATTGCAAGTCTTCTCTCCACCTCATGGCAAATTGTGTAGAAATGCAGCAAATTTAATTCTAAAACTTCAATTTATTCTCTCCGCTGTCATGAGAGGGGCCGTTATATGTTTTGCTCGTAAGGTACAGGGGCCTCCCAACAAAATGTCACTTAGGCTAGGTCCAGCTCTGACTGCACACCCACAAGCCACTGCGGCCCCTCATAATGAGTTCTGATTTTTTGGTGGCCCCCAACCCCATCAAAGTTGCCCATCCCTGATGTAGAAATATCCCTCCACTAGGTGTGAGTGTTGTCCTGTTGGTACCCTCACTTGGCATTGAGTCAAGACTTCCACCTGCTGTTATTCCAGCTTTATTTTTTAAAACCCATTATTATACAGTCTGGTTTTCATAATGCATTAGTGCTTGGGCTCTGACCTTCAACAGAACATTTCACAAAATATTATGGCCGCTTTCCCTCAACCATTCTGTGTCAACTGAATAGGGTGAATCAAATCAAATCACATTTTATTTGTCATATGCGCCGAAAACAAAAGGTGTAGACTACCTGAAATACTTACGAGCCCTTTCCCAACGATGCAGAGATTTAAAAAAATAATCAGGGTAGTGCTGCTCTTTATTTGGTGAGCAAACACTTGGCATGTTGGCTGTTGAAACAGTCTGTGAACCCCTCTCTCTCCTCAGTCCCCACCAGGCCAAGATTTATGTTGCTTGTTTTTTCTGTGTTGACATTTAAAATATTTCTTGCCAAAAAATCCACCAATACTGTGTTTGTTGTGTTTAGCTCTATTTTGCCCAAGTCATTACAAAAGCAGAAGAGCCATGTCTCAGTCCTTCAGAGCACAATGGTTTTAACAGGGCAACATCCAAGAAGGAACTTGAACTGAAGATTATTTTTAGTACTTTCTAGATATAATTCCTGGAATTATTAACCTCGATGTCTACTTACAAGGATGGAGATAATCCTTTCCATTTTGGATCATCTCTTCCCAGTCTGGTGGATATAAACGGATATTATTTTGCTTTGAATTCATATATATTTTATTTGAGACCAAGGTATTTATTTGAGATTACCTAAATGGGCAAGGATAATAATAATAATATAATATAATATGCCATTTAGCAGACGTTACAAGCGCCGTGCTCTACCAGCTGAGCTACAGAGGACCACCAGGATAGGGAGTTGATTAGATATTTTACCATTGATTAGATATTTTCCCATTGTAAATGTTTTTTCTTCTCAGGTAAGATTTAACGTCCTCTGGTAGTAGTAGTCAAGGTTTATATCTGTATTTTTCTTTCTTTAAAGATAAGTATACTCTCACCTTGGTACCTGAAACATCTATGTAGTTTTCGAGGGGTCATTTGTCTATAGAAAACACATTTATTTAATTTTTTCCCCAAATGTATTTAGGAGCTAATGAAGGGGTAAACTTGTTGACAGTATTCTTAAGAGACTGGAAGAGTACTCACTGCAGATGGTTTAATTGTCTATAGAATGATACAGTAGTTAGAGAACAGAACAATGTTGTGCAGTTGGAGCAATGGAGGTCATGACCAACCAAGGACGTGTGCATGTCCTTCCCTGCGTGACACGTGGCTGGCTGTTGGGGGCCCTGTTTCCACAACAGAACACCCCAGTGGCAGAGGAGGAGGGGAAGGATGGTGGCACGGGTGGCCTGTGTCCCGGAACAGGGTGACAGGAACAGAACTATGTGCTGCTCTCTCTCCGTTTACCAAACAAGCGTCATATGTCAGCTCTGTTTTAGTAAACAGCATGGTGGGTGGATCGAGCGGAACCCTCAGGTTTGGGATGAGGGCTGCTCTCTGATACAACCTGACTTCTTCAGAATGACCTTCATTCTGTGTGTGTGTGTGTTAAGAAATCCAGAAAATGTCTTCCTATTTGTCATTTGTCCCATCTGTCCTCTACACATCCCTCATAGCCCTCCCTTCCCAGTCAAGTGCAGCCTAGCTGAACCTCTGTGGCACCTTACAACCGTAGGTGGTTGGACAAAGACTCAGAGCATTTGACATGACCGTGTCATTTGGATGTTATCTTAAATTTAAAAAAATCATAATTTGGGAGGGGGTGCTTACATTTGTCCTGTTACACACTTGTACAAGTGTGTAATGGAAATGTGTTTATTGCATATCCCAACTCCCCCTGAGACACCTGCAGGGAGTGTGGTCACGGCCATGGTCCTGTCTGGTTGTGAGGGTGATGGTGATTATGATGTTGTTATCCAAAACAAGGTAGGGACAGTAAATTGGGACTGACTGACTGACCCGTAGGCCTACAGTAAATTGGGACTGACTGACTGACTAATCAACAAATAATAATGATTAGTTATTTATAATGCAAGGTTCTTTGTAGATCAGTCGGTCGGCAGTCACCTGCACTGTCTGCTGCCATGTCGAACAAGCCCCTTCACTCTCTCTTTCTCTGTCATTTCTTATCTCTCTTTATCTGCTCCTATTTTCTCTCCATGTTCCTCTCTGTCCTTTTCTCTCTGACAGTGCTTTATTGACATGTTCAACGTCTTAGCGGGCTGTCAGAGGGAGATCCATGGATGAGCAGCTGAGATAGAAAGACATAGAGAGGGCAGACAGGAAGGCAGGCAGGAAGACAGGAAGGCAGGAAGGCAGGCAGGAAGGCAGGCAGGCAGGAAGGCAGGAAGGACGGCAGGCAGGAAGACAGGAAGGCAGGAAGACAGGCAGGAAGGTCGGCAGGAAGACAGGCAGGAAGACAGGCAGGAAGACAGGCAGGAAGACAGGCAGGAAGGCAGGCAGGAATGCAGGAAGGCAGGCAGGACGGCAGGAAGGCAGGCAGGAAGGAAGGCAGGAAGGCAGGCAGGAAGGCAGGCAGGACGGCAGGCAGGCAGGAAGGCAAGCAGGAAGGCAGGGAGAAAAGCAGGCAGGAAGGAAGGCAGGCAGGAAGGCAGGAAGGAAGGCAGGCAGGGAGGCAGGAAGAGGGGGGTAGGCAGGAAGGACGGCAGGAAGGCAGGAAAGAAGGCAGGCAGGAAGGCAGGCAGGAAGGAAGGCAGGCAGGCAGGAAGGCAGGCAGGAAGGCAGGCAGGCAGGACGGCAGGAAGGCAGGAAGGCAGGAAGGCAGGCATGACGGCAGGAAGGCAGGCAGGACGGCAGGAAGGCAGGCAGGAAGGCGGGCAGGAAGGCAGGCAGGAAGGAAGGCAGGCAGGCAGGACGGCAGGAAGGCAGGCAGGAAGGCAGGCAGGCAGGACGGCAGGAAGGCAGGCAGGAAGGCGGGCAGGAAGGCAGGAAGGCAGGCAGGAAGGCAGGCATGATGGCAGGAAGGCAGGCAGGACGGCAGGAAGGCAGGCAGGAAGGCGGGCAGGAAGGCAGGCAGGAAGGAAGGCAGGCAGGCAGGACGGCAGGAAGGCAGGCAGGAAGGCAGGCAGGACGGCAGGAAGGCAGGCAGGACGACAGGACGGCAGGCAGGAAGGCAGGCAGGAAGGCAGGCAGCGGCACCAAAGGCCATCTCCTCCTGTGGCATGGCCTTATGAAACACATGCAGCTGTGTCATCCCCCTGGTCCTCTCCCTCTCCTCTCTGTGCTGCGAGCTGGATGAGTTATTTAGAGTTTGGCTTTGTCCGTGTGTATGTTTATTGTGTCAACAGTGCACCTGCTGCCTGCCTCCCCCTCCCTAACTCACCGTAGCACGCGCCATAACCTAACACGTGCCGTTTCCCCTAATCTCCTCACTCACTGAGAGTACAACTCTGCCCCAGGTCACACTGCTGGGCATCCCAACATCAACCAACATGTTAACTCTCTGTTTACCACCCATCTCCACACGCCCCCATCTAGCTGACACCCGTTTTTTTACTGATTGATATGACTTTGTTCTGGTTTATTTTAAACACTTTGCTCAAGATGTGGATCAAGTTTTATACTTGATTCAGGCTCTCTTCCCCTCTCTCAACCCCTATCGCTCTCTCTCCATCTCTCTCGCTGCCTCTCTCTATATATTTTTCTCCGTCTCTCTCTCTCTCCATCTCTCTCCCTCTCTCTATATTTCTCTCTGTCTCTCAGTCAGTTTATCAGGCAGGTGTGTGGATGTCTGCAGGGAGCGATGGAGCAGGTGTAGTGGGAGATTTATTGATTTTAATCACATTCTGTTGAGCAATAATTCCCAGCCCCGGGCGCGAGGCAGGCATGTCCTTGTTACATTTCAGTCTTCTGTGATGTATATAAAGTGTGATATTGGGATACAAACTCTGAATACATTTCAACTCTATATCTGACATGGTACAGGTGTCTTATTATTTTGTTTGCCCATAACCGTGTGTGTGAGGTGTATACTTTTGTTTCAAAGTAGATTTGTTTAAGATTCCCAAGAAACACGGTGTGTGTGACCCTGATTTAGCCCACTGCAGTAAAAGGTTTTTAATGGCAGTCTAAACGGGTTAAACTGTTTTCTTAAACTGCACCCTGTGCTGTCAGTCATATATTTCAGTCAAACAATAAATCAATTGCATTAGAATTTGCCATATTTTCTCTGTATTTGCGTGCGCTTGTGTTCTTGTACACCTGTGTAGGTGTGTGTAAAAGCAGGTTATAGGGGTGTCGGTGTGACAGCATAACTGTTTTTTCTATCTCTGGGGGCTTGTGGGGGCTTGTGGGGGCTTGTGGGGGCTTGTTCTCAGATCCCTCACCTCTGATACTCTCACCGTTCATAAACTCCTGTCAGCTCCAGCAGTTGACACCTGAGTGCACCGAAAACGTCCAATCTTGACTTGCGATCTGATAAAATCTTCTGTTGCAGCAACGGACATGACCACAGAAAGCTGGCTACCAATAAAATGACAGCCAGGGAGTGTCTCTGTTTGATGTTACCTTTACCCCAAATATCCATCACTGTCTCAGAAAGAGAAAGAGAGAGAGATAGAGAGAGACAAAAGGCTACAGTTTGACAGTTTGTCTGAGAAGTTTAAAAGGTGAAAGGTCAAGGGAAATGTGACTCTCATCTACACCGACCCTCTCCAATTTATCTCCTGGACCTGGGCAGCTCAGTATGTATAAGAGCACAGTAGTGGTTGAGGAGGTTACATTTGTGTGTGTGTGTGGTACCTGGCAGTGTGGCCTTCAGGGGGTGTGGGGTTTACATTTTTTAAAATTTTAGTCGTTTAGCAGACACTCTTATCCAGAGCGACTTACAGTTAGTGAGTGCATACATTATTTTTTCATTTTTCATACTGGCCCCCCGTTGGAATCAAACCCACAACCCTGGCGTTGCAAACGCCATGCTCTACCAACTGAGCTACATCCCTGCCGGCCATTCCCTCCCCTACCCTGGACGACGCTGGGCCAATTGTGCGCCGCCCCATGGGTCTCCCGGTCGCGGCCGGCTACGACAGAGCCTGGATACGAACCAGGATTTCTAGTGGCACAGCTAGTACTGCGATACAGTGCCTTAGACCACTGCGCCACTCGGGAGGTTTACCCCACACAGGGCCTGTGTGTTCCCCCTTCCTGGCTCTGAGGCTCGCTCGGCGGGACGGGAAGGAGCCGGGCTGTGATTTGAGACCACACGCCACCATTAAAATATGTAAATGCCTGCCTGCGAGCAACCATGTGATGTAATGTATAATCAACCTAAAGCTCATTTCCTTGTGTGTAATTTCAAGACTGTTGGACAAGGCAGAGCACCCACTGCACTCAGTGTCTTGATAAACCATGCCAGTTGTAATGGAGGGAGGCTAGCTTTCCTTCATATAAGAGATGATGCCAATGTATTCCCCACACCTCTGGAAACCATTATATTTTCCTTCATTTGTTTTGCATGCCACTGACTTAGAGATGTGCACATACAGTGGGGAGAACAAGTATTTGATACACTGCCGATTTTGCAGGTTTTCCTACTTACAAAGCATGTACATGTCTGTAATTTTTTTTTTTAAATCCAGAAAATCACATTGTATGATTTTTAAGTAATTAATTTGCATTTTATTGCATGACATAAGTATTTGATCACCTACCAACCAGTAAGAATTCCGGCTCTCACAGACCTGTTAGTTTTTCTTTAAGAAGCCCTCCTGTTCTCCACTCATTACCTGTATTAACTGCACCTGTTTGAACTCGTTACCTGTATAAAAGACACCTGTCCACACACTCAATCAAACAGACTCCAACCTCTCCACAATGGCCAAGACCAGAGAGCTGTGTAAGGACATCAGGGATAAAATTGTAGACCTGCACAAGGCTGGGATGGGCTACAGGACAATAGGCAGTAGGTGAGAAGGCAACAACTGTTGGCGCAATTATTAGAAAATGGAAGAAGTTCAAGATGACGGTCAATCACCCTCGGTCTGGGGCTCCATGCAAGATCTCACCTCGTGGGGTATCAATGATCATGAGGAAGGTGAGGGATCAGCCCAGAACTACACGGCAGGACCTGGTCAATGACCTGAAGAGAGCTGGGACCACAGTCTCAAAGAAAACTATTAGTAACACACTACGCCGTCATGGATTAAAATCCTGCAGCGCACGCAAGGTCCCCCTGCTCAAGCCAGCGCATGTCCAGGCCCGTCTGAAGTTTGCCAATGACCATCTGGATGATCCAGAGGAGGAATTGGGAGAAGGTCATGTGGTCTGATGAGACAAAAATATAGCTTTTTGGTCTAAACTCCACTCGCCGTGTTTGGAGGAAGAAGAAGGATGAGTACAACCCCAAGAACACCATCCCAACCGTGAAGCATGGAGGTGGAAACATCATTCTTTGGGGATACTTTTCTGCAAAGGGGACAGGACGACTGCACCGTATTGAGGGGAGGATGGATGGGGCCATGTATCGCGAGATCTTGGCCAACAACCTCCTTCCCTCAGTAAGAGCATTGAAGATGGGTCGTGGCTGGGTCTTCCAGCATGACAACGACCCGAAACATACAGCCAGGGCAACTAAGGAGTGGCTCTGTAAGAAGCATCTCAAGGTCCTGGAGTGGCCTATCCAGTCTCCAGACCTGAACCCAATAGAAAATCTTTGGAGGGAGCTGAAAGTCCGTATTGCCCAGCGACAGCCCCGAAACCTGAAGGATCTGGAGAAGGTCTGTATGGAGGAGTGGGCCAAAATCCCTGCTGCAGTGTGTGCAAACCTGGTCAAGACCTACAGGAAACGTATGATCTCTGTAATTGCAAACAAAGGTTTCTGTACCAAATATTAAGTTCTGCTTTTCTGATGTATCAAATACTTATGTCATGCAATAAAATGCAAATGAATTACTTAAATATCATACAATGTGATTTTCTGGATTTTTGTTTTAGATTATGTCTCTCACAGTTGAAGTGTACCTATGATAAAAATTACAGACCTCTACATGCTTTGTAAGTAGGAAAACCTGCAAAATCGGCAGTGTATCAAATACTTGTTCTCCCCACTGTACAGTCTCAGTGGAGTGGAATCCCAGTCCTTGGCTGCCTGTTTATCCAAGCATCACTGGCTGTTAAACACCTGCATCTACACCTGTCTGCACCTGCAGAACTGTCATACACCTGCTCTCTCCGTGCTCCTAAATGATAGCACATAGTCTCATTAACATTATGCCTCTCTTATTCATTCCACTACAGTAAGTTATGTGGCTCCCAGATCATAATTCAAAAGGCCTCTTTTCTGTAAAAAAAAAAAAAAGTTATTTGTATGATAATTTGTAGAGCCAACAATGTTGAGATGCTGAGATGTGTCTGAGCGTTGGAAGACCCAGACTCACTGGATTATTTCCGGGCATGGAATTTAAGGATTTTGGACACTGGCCAGCTGGGCTAGTAGATTGTAATTTTTACTAGCCCCGGGCCAAAACTTCACTAGCTGGCGGACTAGTTGGTCACATTTTCTACTAGCCCGGTCTGAAAAGTACTAGCCACGGGTTAGCTTAATTTCCATCCCTGATTGTTACCATAGAAATATAATCACTATAATGGGCGGAGCCCCTCAGACCCCAGCAATTTGGTTGTAGTGATAATTTTTCTATGGTTTTAACTTTATGACCTTATAGCAGCAGGTCCTAGGTCCTCGTTACCCGAAGGGGTGCACGTTTTGGTTGTTGCCCTAGCACTACACAGCTGATTCAAATAATCAACTATTCATCAAGTTTTGAATCAGCTGTGTAGTGTTAGGGCAAAAAAACAAAACGTGTAACCCTTGGGGTCCCCAGGACCGAGTTTGGGAAACTCTGCCCTGTATTATGTTGAACTGTATCTGTCAGGAGGTAAAATCCTCTGTGGTATGATATGGTGGATGACTGTGTTGATGTGTTTGGGTGCGATGGAAGATGTGAGAGACAGGGGGTATCAATGGATCTGAGTGTCGTCACACTGTCTGTCACCAGAGACTCTCATCAGACAACAAACGCCTAATCCTCTCTTCAGACGGGTTAGCTGGCGAAAGTCGCCGACCTCTCTGTTTCTCTGTAGGTTTCTGTCTGTGTTTGTTTACTCCTGTGTGCGCCCATCCCATTGAATGAAACCCGTGGGACGGGTGGAGGGGTATAGGGGCGAGGAAGTTTGTGTAAGGGCTCACAGAGCGGTCCGCCAGGGGGGGGACATCTGAGGCAGGTTGGAACAGCACCACAGGCAGACATACCTTATTTTGAAGAAAAAAAACACCAGGGTAAATCTTAGATGGAAACTCGACATGAGTGTCTTTAATGCTAATGAAAGCGTTCATATCATCATGTTATCTGTTTTTTCAAGTTCTACATCAGTGCTTCTTGAGGTGGCCTGCCAAATAGAACCTTTGCTGGTATGCATAAACTGACAAGCATGGTTGCTCAGGGATGTCCTCAGGTTTGCACCATCCAAATGTCATCCATCTATGTTTAGTGATCCATCACCTTCCTCTAAGTCATGTTATCAGACACTATATGAACTAATGCCAATTTACAGTTTATAAATTGACCCAAAACCTTCAATATGAGTGGGGAAATAATGGATATACTGCACATGACAGAATATTGGAAATAAAATTGCAAAAGCCTAGGTGGGCAATCTCTGCAGCACTCCACCAATCAGGCCTTTATGGTAGAGTGGCCAGACGGAAGCCACTCCTCAGTAAAAGGCACATGATAGCCCGCTTGGAGTTTGCCAAAAGACACCTAAAGACTCTCAGACCATGAGAAACAAGATTCTCTGGTCTGATCATCATCTCTGGAGAGACCTGAAAATAGCTGTGCAGCAACGCTCCCCATCCAACTTGACAGAGCTTGTGAGGATCTGCAGAGAAGAATGGGCGAAACTCCCCAAATACAGGTGTGCCAAGCTTGTATCATCATAACCAAGAAGACTCGAGGCTGTAATCGCTGCCAAAGGTGCTTCAACAAAGTACTGAGTAAAGGGTCTGAATACTTATGTAAATGTAATATTAAAGTTTTTTTTATATATATATACATTAGCAACAAATTCTAAAAACCTGTTTTTGCTTTGTCATTATGGGATATTGTGCGTAGATTGATGAGGGGAAAAAACAATTTAATCAATTTTAGAATAAGGTTGTAACGTAACAAAATGTGGAAAAGGTCAAGGGGTCTGAATACTTTCTGAAGGCACTGTACATTCCCACTGAAGACTGACAGTGTAAGTTTGGGTTTACCCCCCCTTTCCTGCAGTTAATTACCAAATCCATGGATGGAATTGTATTAATATTTTTCATAATTTCTTAATTAATAAACATTATTTCAAAAAACCCGCTGAAAATCTGGTGTTTCTATGTCAAACGGTTTTGTTATATTTCAGTCTTCTGTGATATAAAGTGTAATATTGTGATGTCAAACTCAAAATTGAATACATTTCAACTCTATATCTGACATGGTACAGGTGTCTTATTATTTTGTTTGCCCATAACCATGTGTGTGAGGTGTATACTTTTGTTTCAAAGTAGATTTGTTTAAGACTACCAAGAAACACTGTGTGTGACGCTGATTTAGCCCCAATGAGGCCTTTGTTCTTCTGAGATACAGTGGGGGAAAAAAGTATTTAGTCAGCAATTGTGCAAGTTCTCCCACTTAAAAAGATGAGAGAGGCCTGTAATTTTACACGTCGACTATGACAGACAAATTGAGAAGAAAAAAAATCCAGAAAATCACATTGTAGGATTTTTTATGAATTTATTTGCAAATTATGGTGGAAAATAAGTATTTGGTCACCTACAATCCACCTAACAGGTGTGGCATATCAAAAAGCTGATTAAACAGCATGATCATTACACAGGTGCACCTTGTGCTGGGGACAAGAAAATGCCAGTATCCCTCTTTTTCTTTCTTTGGATGGATGGATCCAACAGGTTGTTACTGTCTGATTGAGCTCAAGGGCATAGTGAGGCACAGAGGTGTTCATATCTCTTCCCCCATCAGCACTAGTGTTTACCAACAGTACAGTCCTATTGCTGTGGAATGTCACAACAAACAATATTACGTTGTCACAACCTAATGAGAACGTAACTTTTTCGTGCCATCTTACGTCGCTAGAACCAGAAAAGTGAAAGACCTATTTTGGTTGGTCGTTGCGACGTAAAGCTCACCAGTCAAGAAATGTTGTCTTCAAGTTTTAAGTTTTAATGTCACATGCACAAGTACAGTGAAATGCCTTTCTAACCCCAACAATGTATTAATCAACAACAATGTAATACTAAACATAACAAGGTAGAACAAAAACACACAAGATATAAAAAATGTCATATATTTTAAAATATATGTCACGTTCTTTGATGTACTGCATAAAGCATATACTACTACTACCATATATGACTTGTCTGTATAGGCAGTAGTAGGATATTGTAATTTAAAAGATTTGGCATAGGTCCTCAGATCCTCAAAAATGTTTTACTTTTCTATTATTTCTGCATTTTTGGGAAGGGCCCGTAAGTAAGCGTTTCATTGTTAGTCCACCCCACAGGAGGTTGGTGGCACCTTAATTAGGGAGAACGGGCTCGTGGTAATGGTTGGAGCGAAATTAGTGAAATGGTATCAAATACATTAAACACATGGTTTCCATGGTTTCCGTGTGTTCGATGCCATTCCATTTGCTCCATTCCAGCCATTATTATGAGCCGTTCTCCCCTCAGCAGCCTCCACTGGTCCACACCTGTTGTTTATGAAGCAAGTAAATACTATTTTATTTTATTTGAACAGAAGAAAATGTGCAGCACAATTAACATGACAAAATATTACAATTAGAAGCCAACACAGCAAACTACCAGATATCATGAAACAACCATTAATTAATTGTACTGCAGTACTGCATTTTAACAGGGTAGCCTATTAAAATAGTAGCCTATTAGTGCAACTTTTATAATTTATTATTGTGCATGTATAGCTTACATGCTGGTAGAACAAATGGAAGTGAATGTGCACTTTTAAATATGGTGGATTGCAACAATGAAAAACATTGCCATAACCTGTAGTACAATCTAATTATTTATAGAGATTCTCTAAATTAGTCACTGAAAGTATCTGATATTGGACAGCAGAGACCTACATACATTTTATCTGGCAAATAACCTAGTAAATTCATTAACTTGGAAGTGAAGTATAAAATGGTATTCATCACCTGCCGAATAAAAACCTCAAATGGCCCTAATCCAAATATTGAAGCTCCAGATGAAAATATATATTTTATAAACAAAGGGAGAACTTCTGTAGGCTAGTGTTATTTAAAAACAATTGAATTGACCTAAATCTTAATCTATAAATGTGCAATGCATTCAAAAGAAATGTGAGGGTGCATGCTCCACAGCTCAATTAGAGTTATAACCATACAGCAGGTTGGAACCATACAGCAGGTTATAACCATACAGCAGGTTATAACCATACAGCAGGTTGGAACCATACAGCAGGTTATAACCATTCAGCAGGTTGGAACCATACAGCAGGTTGGAACCATACAGCAGGTTGGAACCATACAGCAGGTTGGAACCATACAGCAGGATGGAACCATACAGCAGGTTGGAACCATACAGCAGGTTATAACCATACAGCAGGTTATAACCATACAGCAGGTTATAACCATACAGCAGGATGGAACCATACAGCAGGTTGGAACCATACAGCAGGATGGAACCATACAGCAGGTTGGAACCATACAGCAGGTTATAACCATACAGCAGGTTATAACCATACAGCAGGTTGGAACCATACAGCAGGTTATAACCATACAGCAGGTTATAACCATACAGGAGGTTATAACCATACAGCAGGTTATAACCATACAGCAGGTTGGAACCATACAGCAGGTTGGAACCATACAGCAGGTTATAACCATACAGCAGGTTGAAACCATACAGCAGGTTATAACCATACAGCAGGTTATAACAATACAGCAGGTTGGAACCATACAGCAGGTTGGAACCATACAGCAGGTTATAACCATACAGCAGGTTGGAACAATACAGCAGGTTGGAACCATACAGCAGGATGGAACCATACAGCAGGTTGGAACCATACAGCAGGTTATAACCATACAGCAGGTTATAACCATACAGCAGGTTATAACCATACAGCAGGTTGGAACCATACAGCAGGTTGGAACCATACAGCAGGATATAACCATACAGCAGGTTATAACCATACAGCAGGTTGGAACCATACAGAAGGTTATAACCATACAGCAGTTTATAACCATACAGCAGGTTGGAACCATACAGCAGGTTATAACCATACAACAGGTTGGAACCATACAGCAAGTTATAACCATACAACAGGTTGGAACCATACAGCAGGTTGTAACCATACAGCAGGTTATAACCATAGAGTAGGTTGGAACCATATAGCAGGTTGGAACCATACAGCAGGTTGGAACCATACAGCAGGTTATAACCATAGAGTAGGTTGGAACCATACAGCAGGTTGGAACCATACAGCAGGTTGGAACCATACAGCAGGTTATAAACATACAGCAGGTTGGAACCGTACAGCAGGTTGGAACCATACAGCAGGTTATAACCATACAGAAGGTTATAACCATACAGCAGTTTATAACCATACAGCAGGTTGGAACCATACAGCAGGTTATAACCATACAACAGGTTGGAACCATACAGCAGGTTGTAACCATACAGCAGGTTATAACCATAGAGTAGGTTGGAACCATACAGCAGGTTATAACCATACAGCAGGTTGGAACCATACAGCAGGTTATAACCAAACAACAGGTTGGAACCATACAGCAGGTTGGAACCATACAGCAGGTTATAACCATACAGCAGGTTATAACCGTACAGCAGGTTATAACCATACAGCAGGTTATAACCATACAGCAGGTTGGAACCATACAGCAGATTACAACCATACAACAGGTTGGAACCTTACAGCAGGTTGGAACCATACAGCAGGTTGGAACCATACAGCAGGTTATAACCATACAGCAGGTTATAACCATACAGCAGGTTGGAACCATACAGCAGGTTGGAACCATACAGCCGGTTGGAACCATACAGCAGGTTATAACTATACAGCAGGTTGGAACCATACAGCAGGTTGGAACCATACAGCAGGTTATAACCATACAGAAGGTTATAACCATACAGCAGGTTATAACCATACAGCAGGTTGGAACCATACAGCAGGTTATAACCATACAACAGGTTGGTACCATACAGCAGGTTGTAACCATACAGCAGGTTATAACCATAAAGCAGGTTGGAACCATACAGCAGGTTGGAACCATACAGCAGGTTATAACCATACAGCAGGTTGGAACCATACAGCAGGTTGGAACCGTACAGCAGGTTATAACCATAGAGCAGGTTATAACCATACAGCAGGTTGGAACCATACAGCAGGTTATAACCATACAGCAGGTTGGAACCATACAGCAGGTTGGAACCATACAGCAGGTTATAACCATACAGAAGGTTATAACCATACATCAGTTTATAACCATACAGCAGGTTGGAACCATACAGCAGGTTGGAACCATACAGCAGGTTGGAACCATACAGCAGGTTATAACCGTACAGCAGGTTATAACCATAGAGCAGGTTATAACCATACAGCAGGTTGGAACCATACAGCAGGTTATAACCATACAGCAGGTTGGAACCATACAGCAGGTTGGAACCATACAGCAGGTTATAACCATACAGCAGGTTGGAACCATACAGCAGGTTGGAACCATACAGCAGGTTGGAACCATACAACAGGTTGGAACCATACAGCAGGTTGTAACCATACAGCAGGTTATAACCATACAGCAGGTTATAACCATACAGCAGGTTATAACCATACAGCAGGTTGGAACCATACAGCAGGTTGGAACCATACAGCAGGTTATAACCATACAGCAGGTTGGAACCATACAGCAGGTTATAACCATACAGCAGGTTGGAACCATACAGCAGGTTGGAACCATGCAGCAGGTTATAACCATACAGCAGGTTATAACCATACAGCAGGTTATAACCATACAGCAGTTTGGAACCATACAGCAGGTTATAACCATACAACAGGTTGGAACCATACAGCATGTTGGAACCATACAGCAGGTTATAACCATACAGCAGGTTATAACCGTACAGCAGGTTATAACCATACAGCAGGTTATAACCATACAGCAGGTTGGAACCATACAGCAGATTACAACCATACAACAGGTTGGAACCATACAGCAGGTTGGAACCATACAGCAGGTTATAACCATACAGCAGGTTATAACTATACAGCAGGTTGGAACAATACAGCAGGTTATAACCATACAGCAGGATGGAACCATACAGCAGGTTGGAACCATACAGCTGGTTGGAACCATACAGCAGGTTATAACCATACAGCAGGTTGGAACCATACAGCAGGTTGGAACCATACAGCAGGTTATAACCATACAGCAGGTTGGAACCATACAGCAGGTTGGAACCATAGAGCAGATTATAACCATAGAGCAGGTTATAACCATACAGCAGGTCGGAACCATACAGCAGGTTATAACCATATAGCAGGTTATAACCATACAGCAGGTTGGAACATACAGCAGGTTATAACCATACAGCAGGTTATAACCATACAGCAGGTTGGAAGCATACAGCAGGTTGGAACCATACAGCAGGTTATAACCATACAGCAGGTTATAACCATACAGCAGGTTGGAACCATACAGCAGGTTGGAACCATACAGCAGATTATAACCATAGAGCAGGTTATAACCATACAGCAGGTTGGAACCATACAGCAGGTTATAACCATACAGCAGGTTATAACCATACAGCAGGTTGGAACCATACAGCAGGTTATAACCATACAGCAGGTTATAAACATACAGCAGGTTGGAAGCATACAGCAGGTTGGAACCATACAGCAGGTTATAACCATACAGCAGGTTATAACCATACAGCAGGTTATAACCATACAGCAGGTTGGAACCATACAGCAGGTTGGAACCATACAGCAGGTTGGAACCATACAGCAGGTTGGAACCATACAGCAGGTTATAACCATACAGAAGGTTATAACCATACAGCAGGTTATAACCATACAGCAGGTTGGAACCATACAGCAGGTTATAACCATACAACAGGTTGGAACCATACAGCAGGTTGGAACCATACAGCAGGTTATAACCATACAGCAGGTTATAACCATACAGCAGGTTGGAAAAATACAGCTGGTTATAACCATACAGCAGGTTATAACCATACAGCAGGTTATAACCATACAGCAGGTTATAACCATACAGCAGGTTATAACCATACAGCAGGTTGGAACCCTACAGCAGGTTATAACCATACAGCAGGTTGGAACCATACAGCAGGTTATAACCATACAGCAGGTTATAACCATACAGCAGGTTGGATCCATACAGCAGATTGGAACAATACAGCAGGTTATAACCATACAGCGGGTTATAACCATACAGCAGGTTGGAACCATACAGCAGGTTATAACCATACAGCAGGATGGAACCATACAGCAGGTTGGAACCATACAGCAGGTTGGAACCATACAGCAGGTTATAACCATACAGCAGGTTGGAACCATACAGCAGGTTGGAACCATACAGCAGGTTGGAACAATACAGCAGGTTGGAACCATACAGCAGGTTATAACCATACAGCAGGTTGGAACCATACAGCAGGTTATAACCATACAGCAGGTTATAACCATACAGCAGGTTGGAACCATACAGCACGTTGGAACCATACAGCCGGTTGTAACCATACAGCAGGTTATAACTATACAGCAGGTTGGAACCATACAGCAGGTTGGAACCATACAGCAGGTTATAACCATACAGAAGGTTATAACCATACAATAGGTTATAACCATACAGCAGGTTGGAACCATACAGCAGGTTATAACCATACAACAGGTTGGAACCATACAGCAGGTTGTAACCATACAGCAGGTTATAACCATACAGCAGGTTGGAACCATACAGCAGGTTATAACCATACAGCAGGTTGGAACCATACAGCAGGTTATAACCATACAGCAGGTTGGAACCATACAGCAGGTTGGAACCATACAGCAGGTTATAACCGTACAGCAGGTTATAACCATACAGCAGGTTATAACCATACAGCAGGTTGGAACCATACAGCAGGTTATAACCATACAGCAGGTTGGAACCATACAGCAGGTTATAACCATACAGCAGGTTGGAACCATACAGCAGGTTGGAACCATACAGCAGGTTATAACCATACAGAAGGTTATAACCATACAGCAGGTTATAACCATACAGCAGGTTGGAACCATACAGCAGGTTATAACCATACAACAGGTTGGAACCATACAGCAGGTTGTAACCATACAGCAGGTTATAACCATACAGCAGGTTGGAACCATACAGCAGGTTATAACCATACAGCAGGTTGGAACCATACAGCAGGTTGGAACCATACAGCAGGTTATAACCATACAGCAGGTTGGAACCATACAGCAGGTTATAACCATACAGCAGGTTGGAACCATACAGCAGGTTGGAACCATACAGCAGGTTATAACCATACAGCAGGTTATAACCATACAGCAGGTTATAACCATACAGCAGGTTATAACCATACAGCAGGTTGGAACCATACAGCAGGTTATAACTATACAACAGGTTGGAACCATACAGCAGGTTATAACCATACAGCAGGATATAACCGTACAGCAGGTTATAACCATACAGCAGGTTATAACCATACAGCAGGTTGGAACCATACAGCAGATTACAACCATACAACAGGTTGGAACCATACAGCAGGTTGGAACCATACAGCAGGTTATAACCATACAGCAGGTTATAACTATACAGCAGGTTGGAACAATACAGCAGGTTGGAACCATACAGCAGGTTATAACCATACAGCAGGTTGGAACCATACAGCAGGTTGGAACCATACAGCAGGTTGGAACCATACAGCAGGTTATAACCATACAGCAGGTTGGAACCATACAGCAGGTTGGAACCATACAGCAGGTTATAACCATACAGCAGGTTGGAACCATACAGCAGGTTGGAACCATACAGCAGGTTATAACCATACAGCAGGTTGGAACCATACAGCAGGTTATAACCATACAGCAGGTTATAACCATACAGCAGGTTGGAAGCATACAGCAGGTTGGAACCATACAGCAGGTTATAACCATACAGCAGGTTATAACCATACAGCAGGTTGGAACCATACAGCAGGTTATAACCATACAGCAGGTTGGAACCATACAGCAGGTTGGAACCATACAGCAGATTATAACCATAGAGCAGGTTATAACCATACAGCAGGTTGGAACCATACAGCAGGTTATAACCATACAGCAGGTTATAACCATACAGCAGGTTGGAACCATACAGCAGGTTGGAACCATACAGCAGATTATAACCATAGAGCAGGTTATAACCATACAGCAGGTTGGAACCATACAGCAGGTTATAACCATACAGCAGGTTGGAACCATACAGCAGGTTATAACCATACAGCAGGTTATAACCATACAGCAGGTTGGAAGCATACAGCAGGTTGGAACCATACAGCAGGTTATAACCATACAGCAGGTTATAACCATACAGCAGGTTGGAAGCATACAGCAGGTTGGAACCATACAGCAGGTTATAACCATACAGCAGGTTGGAACCATACAGCAGGTTGGAACCATACAAAATGATTTAATAAACACAGCAATGCAAATGCACTTGGTAGCCAGCAAATTAAACAAACCATATCAGTCATATTGTGACGTTCTCCGTAGGTGTAGGTCTATATAACCACGACCAATATGTTACCTTATCACATTGCTGCGAGGTGTTGAGGAAGTAAGGAAGATGACGTTGACGTCGTCATGATGTTAGCTTCAGATTAATGTTGCCACATCATTGTGGGAAGGTAATGTCATGACATTACCAATAATTAGCAATACATTAAATCGGGGTTCATCGGGTAACGTGACGTGTTTGCTGGGGTGTCAGTAAAACACAAGGCACACGTATTGTGTCGTTGGACGTCTCGCCAGATTTATACATCTGAATGGAGCGCCCCATTTTACCAAGGGCAGGTAGAGATAGCCTTGAGCCTGCTCTCTTGTATCAATAAAGATGAAGGAGTGTGTCCTTTGACAGGGTGAGGTCATTAGGGTGCAGAGAAGTGTGTGTGTGTGTGTGTGTGTGTGTGTGTGTGTGTGTGTGTGTGTGTGTGTGTGTGTGTGTGTGTGTGTGTGTGTGTGTTTCCTCCTTACTAGCTTTGACTTTGCTGATAGCTACTTTATTTATAAAAAAATGTACTTACTATGACTGAGATTTATGGTTGTTCCACATAGGTACTGTATCTTAGGATGAATGCACTAACTCCTAAATTACTCAAATGTAAATGTAAAAATGAGTGTGTGTGTGTGTGTGTGTGTGTGTGTGTGTGTGTGTGTGTGTGTGTGTGTGTGTGTGTGTGTGTGTGTGTGTGTGTGTGTGTGTGTGTGTGTGTGTGTGTGTGTGTGTGTGTGTGTGTGTGGCACGGCCTTATCAATGTATCAGTGATTATTGCCCCAGTGTTGCCAGGCTGGGGTCTTGGTATCGAGGTCCACATTATTCTCTCCCACCTCTCCTTAATAAGTGAATGACCCAGTTGGGATCGTAGCACACCGGTCTCTGTGTCAAAATGGGTTTATTGGTGCCACTGGTTTGGATTGAAAGTACTCACATTATGAATGGTACCATTAACTCTGTAAGTGGTGTATTACAGTAATAGACTTCAATTATTACACAGGAAGAACTTACCAACATTATGATCGTAACTTTATAAAACAACGCAGTACCTGTGCAGGTGGACATTGATACAAAAGGAGATGACAGTTGAAAAATAAATGTTCAGCATAGGACACAACATCAAGAAATCACAGTCGTACTGTTCAACCCTGTCTTTTGGGATACAATACTGGTCCAAAGTTATTTTAACAACTGGAGAGAAAAAAACTTCTAAACAAAATAGAATATCTGATAGAGCCTTTTCTTGTCAAAGAATATCAGCATGACTTTTCAAATGAAAATAAAGAACCTCCTGTAGCTCAGGTGGTAGAGCATGGCGCTTGCAAAGCCAGGGTTGTGGGTTCGTTTCCCACGGGGGGCCAGTATGAAAAATGTATGCACTCACTTAATTTAAGTCGCTCTGGATAAGAGCGTCTGCTAAATGACTAAAATGTAAACCTGCCAACACTGTGTTTGAAGTGGTAGTGATGAAAATACCTTCTTATTGGTATAATACTGCCTTAACGATCTGACCACACCAGCCACGCGCGTGAGTCATCGCGCGCATGTTGATTTGGTCCATCCACACCAGACCAGATCATGACATGCAGGTTAAAATATCAAAACGAACTGTGAACAAACTATATTAATTTGGGGGCAGGTCGAAACACTCATGGACATTTAGCTAGCTAGCTGTTGCTAGTTAGTTTGAACATTGGGTTGTTATTGTACCTGACATGCATATGGTATAATGCATTAACATTATATCAAAAAAAAAGTCAGATTTCGTAACCTAATAAATCCGATAATAAGCACCAAATCTCTAGACAGAGCCGTGCCGCTTCGCGCAGCGACTTTTGAGGATTTGAGGTGGTCGTCTGCAAAGTTGTTTCCGCGGGTCGCAAAAAGCCAAATTAACACGAACTGAATTAAATGTAAAAGATTTTGAAAATAAAAAGGTTGTGGTATGCTCAGTTCTCCGTTTACATTTCACATAGATACGCTTGTTTCTGTGAGAAATCTTCTAAACAGATCAGGAATTTTGGATTAATATGAAAAGAGTATACTAAAATATGAAAATACCACGTCATGTCTCAAAAATCGATATCAATCTTCTCCAAATTGTTTTATAATGATAATAATAATATGCCATTTAGCAGACGCTTTTATCCAAAGCGACTTACAGTCATGTGTGCATATATTTTTATTGTTGATATTTTTTGTGTATGAGTGGTCCCGGAGATCGAACCCACTACCTTGGCGTTACAAGCGCCGTGCTCTACCAGCTGAGCTAAGAAAGATGATGTCAAATGGTGTGAATACTTTCTGAAGGCTCTCTAGTTAGTTAATATTTACTTCATCTCTCCTCATTTGTCTTTCAAGCATCCACGTTGGTTTGTGTCTTCCTGATAACCAACAAGTCGAACCAAGATGTATTTAAGCGCTTGGTTACGCAGACACTCGTTCGCGCGAGCGAGCAGTATTGGTAAAATCATTGAATTAATACATGTATGTGTACATTTATTTTTTCAACGCTCGCGCGGTGAGGTTTATGACAGTGAATCAGGAGAGAAGCATTTGAACAGGGAGAGCTGATCAAGGGTGCCGTTTGCCCCCTTTTTCATCAATACACCGTAGACATGACTGAGCCAGTGGCGATTTAAGCATGTCAATCTTGGTGGGGCAAACCCTTTATTTTTATTTTTTTAATGCACTATAACGGTAACAAACGGTGACGACAAACTGTTAGGGCCTACATAAAGATGTCCCAACAGCAGAGTCCAAACAGCAGTCCCAACACCTTACCACTGCTACACCTGGCTATCAGCGGAGCCTTGTCTGACAGTGAAACAGTTCATTCAGCCTCATTAACTGCCTTTTTAAAAAACATAGCTGATATGGCTGACTTGCTTAAACAAATGTGGTTTCTACTGACAATTGAGATGGACAAACTATGGCATAAGGGGATGATGAGCATTAATGAGAAATATCCTGGATGGATATTGACCTCATTCCGTCAGTAGAGGATGCCTGGATGTTCTTCAAAAGTGCTTTCCTCTCCATCTTAAATAAGCATGCCCCATTCAAAAAATGCAGAACTAAAAACAGATATAGCCCCTGGTTCACCCCAGACTTGACTGCCCTTGACCAGCACAAAAACATCCTGTGGCGTACTGCATTAGAATCGAACAGCCCACGCGATATGCAACTTTTCAGGGAAGTCAGGAACCAATATACACAATCAGTTAGGAAAGCAAAGGCTAGCTTTTTCAAACAGAAATGTGCATCCTGTAGCACTAACTCCAAAAAGTTTTGGGACACTGTAAAGTCCATGGAGAATAAGAGTACCTCCTCCCATCTACCCACTGCACTGAGGCAAGGAAACACTGTAACCACCGATCAATCTACGATAATCGAGAATTTCAATAAGCATTTTGCTACGGTTGGCCATGCTTTCCACCTGGCTACCCCTACCCAAATTCAGATAGCTGATGTCCTTAAAGAGCTGCTAAATCTTGACCCCTACAAATCAGATGGGCTAGACAATCTGGACCTTTTCTTTCTAAAATTAGCCGCCGAAATTGTCGCAACCCCTATTACTAGCATGTTCAACCTCTCTTTCGTATTGTCTGAGATCCCCAGAGATTGGAATGCTGCCGCGGTCATCCCCCTCTTCAAAGGGAGTGACACTCTAGATCCAAACTGTTACAGACCTATATCCATCCTGCCCTGCCTTTCGAAAGTATTTGAAAGCCAAGTTAACAAACAGATCACCGACCATTTCAAATCCCACCGTACCTTCTCCGCTATGCAATCTGGTTTCCGAGCTCGTCATGGGTGCACCTCAGCCACGCTCAAGGTCCTAAACGATATAATAACCGTGATCGATAAAAGACAGTACTGTGCAGCCGTCTTCATCGACCTGGCCAAGGCTTTTGACTCTGTCAATCACCGCATTGTTATTGGCAGACTAAATAGCCTTGGTTTCTCAAATGACTGCCTCGCCTGGTTCACCAACTACTTCTCAGATAGAGTTCAATGTGTCAAATCGGAGGGCCTGTTGTCTGGACCTCTGGCAGTCTCTATGGGGGTGCCACAGGGTTCAATTCTCGGGCCGACTCTATTCTCTGTGTATATCAATGATGTCGCTCTTGCTGCTGGTGACTCTCAGATCCACCTCTACGCAGACGACACCATTTTGTATACATCTGCCCCTTCATTGGACACTGTGTTAACAAAACTTCAAACGATCTTCAATGCCATACAACACTCCTTCCGTGGCCTCCAACTGCTCTTAAACGCTAGTAAAACTAAATGCATGCTCTTCAATCGAACGCTGCTTGCACCCGCCCGCCCCACTAGAATCACTACTCTCGGCGGGTCTGACTTAGAATATGTGGACAACTACAAATACCTAGGTGTCTGGTTAGACCGTGAACTCTCCTTCCAGACTCACATTAAGTATCCCGACTTGGAATTCAGAGTTGGATGACCATTCAAAATTATTTTCCGTATTTTCCCAGCCTGAGCTAGTTTTATCAGAGTTCCCAGTTGTCTTGAACTCACTGAAGTCTGAGATTTCACAGATCCGAGTTTCCAGATGTTTTGAACGCGGCAGAAGTCATGCTGGATTGACAGCATGGCCAATGTATTCAAACTTTTCTGGCCCATGGCGTTATCCCCTTTTTCGGGATATCCAATTGGTAGTTACGATCTTGTCTCATCACTGCAATTCCCCTACGGACTTGGTGAAGTCGAGAGCCAAGCCGCACTGCTTCTTGACACACTGCTCGCTTAACCCGGAAGCCAGCCGCACAAATGTGTCAGAGGAAACACTGTCGAACTGACGACCGATGTCGACCGACCGGCCCGCCACAAGGAGTCGCTAGAGCACGATGAGACAAGGACATCCCGGCCGGCCTAACCCTCCCCTAACCCAGACGACGCTGGGCCAATTGTGCGCCATCCCATGGGTCTCCCGGTCACGGCCGGCTGTGACACAGCCTGGGATTGAACCCAGGGCTGCAGTGGCGCCTTAGCACTCATTGTTGAATTTGCGATATCCAACTTGTTGTGTAATGTTTATGTCCAATGGCCGATGAGCACCGATACATTTTATCTATAATTTCTCTTCATATGACAAGGATTGAAAAGTATTTGCCAGTAGATTGCCGCATTGATGCATGATGATGACTGCTTGTCTAGCTTGTTAGCTAAGATTTTGAAAGTATGATGTTGACATGATCAGTCCAATCAAAGCTAAGGTAGATATAACGTGATTTGACGTCATTTTACATGTGGCCAATGACCTTGAGCCTTCTTGGATGGGCACTTCTAATGTAAGTCTATGGTAGCACCCAAGGGGCTTGAATTTCCGAGCTTTACCCATAGATTTTGCGGTGACATAGTGTCCCCTTGAGTGACAGAACACTGAGCCAATCACGGCGCAACTAGAGAACATTTTCCAACCCCTACGCTCCGTATTTTCTGCTGGCTGCCCCACCACCACAGAAAGCACTGAGCTTGGATGAAACACCTGCATTTTGGAGCTGCCTTACTCAAGAAAGCAAAAAAGAGACCATGTTTGTATGCGGCTTTAATAACTAAATTATTTATTTATTTTACATTGTTTGCAAACTGATATGTGACACGTATTAATGCCAAAATAACTTACATATATTTAAAAAATAATAATAATTAGGTTGTATTTTATTTTATTTTTGAGCTGCCCCACCTGCCCTGAATGACGCGTCACCACTGGACTGAGCTGGTGGATAAGCAGAGAGATGTAAACAGCAGGTAGAGGGGGCAGGGTTTTAGGTTGCCGTTTGTCCCCTTTGGCCTCAGACCAGCCTGGTCTCATAGACTAGACCAGCCAGCCCAGCCTCAGACAGGCCCATGCTGTGAGCTAGATACACATGTAAACTAGAGACGGACCTCAGGCACATTCTACATGTCACACAGGACAGATTAAGGCCCTCATTTGCACCCATCTGGCAGTTGTTTATCTGTTACATAATGGGTTTTTACATGAAAAATGGGGGTGAAATCGTGGAAAACTATCCTGTCTAAAATTGTATTTACCTTAATTGTATTTACCTTAATTAAATTGGCCTGGCTAAGATTTTTTTTTAAATACTTAGGGGGCCTGAGTTGGTTAGAGTATACAATATGTGGATTGAGATGAGAGCGGCAGGTATCCTAGTTGGGCCAGTAACAGAAACGTCGTTGGTTTGAATCCTCTGAGGCGACAAGGTGAAGAATCTGTCGATGTGTCCTTGAGCATGGCACGTAAACCTAACTGCTCCTGTAAGTCGCTCTGGATAACAGTGTTTGCTAAAATAATGTAAAGTTTCTTTTTTACTACTGTTATGCAGAACACCAAAGGCAAAATCTCTAGATTTCCTCACAAGCAACACTGACAGATACAGTTGAAGAGGCACAAGACCATAAACACAGGGCACCTACGCTGTCGTTGGTCGTTTATCAATCACCTCGACATCTGAAGGGGGAGGGCAGTTTCATCAAGTCAAGATAGTGGATCATAGTATTGTGTCAATAAACACGAGGACGGAGATCCTGGAGCATGTGGGTGGGGTGGTGGAGGGCATGGGGCTATAGATAGAGATGTGTGGCACGTCATCTTTACCCGTGTTGACTGGGTAATGACGAGCCTGCTGTTATCATCTGCTGACAGAGGGACTGAACACTTGCCTCTCTGAGGGTTCACTAGGCTAATGAGGCAAGGTGGGGTAATTACTGAATTTCACATGACTCCTCCTTACCTTATCATGAGGCCTCTTTTAACTGATGTCATCGATCTCAGGCTATCAAAATTGAAATCTATGACTGGACTTTGACTGGACTCACTCTTACATCTTACATTTGAGATACTGCAGAAGTGTGGATTTTTGCTTGGCACAAGTAAGAGTAAGGGCACACATTGACGTTTGACACAATCAAAGTAAACAACAGAGGCGACTGATTAAACCCATGAGTATCACACAACCAAGACGACTAAGACAAGTGATCATGCCTCCGTGTTACGGGAACGCTCTTTTCCCTTCACTCTCCCTCCAAACTAGTAGTAACAGGAGAGGAATGGAATGAGGGGGGTGGAGAGAGGAGAGAGGGATTGGACGGCGCTGAGGCCTGTAGAGTGTAGAGGATCATTACCCCCCTGTCCCTCTCTCCAAGTGGTGATCTGTGAGTGTGATCGTTAAACACTTCCCCCTTTCTCCCCACTACTCCCTTCATTTTCTCACTCGATGTTTCTCTCGGGCCTCTCCACAGATTCTTCCTGGCCAAAGATAGACATGGGAATGGATCCTCAAACCTGTTCTCCAGTCCCCATTTGTTACCTGCTACTCCGAGGGAGACATGGGGTGCTCTGGTTCCCATGGCGCTAAGCGTTGGGCTACAGATGTTGACCTTATCATCTCACAGACTTCCTCAATTGAATCTGCTGAGGTGACATGTTTTTTCAGCTTGTGTGAATATTGGAGGTGTGAGATTTTATTGTGTTACTGTCAGCAGTTTTTACTTTGTGCTGAGATGAAAGAAAATTGTTAAAGCAAATAGATACATGCCAAACATGTAATGCACTGAAAAAAAGTATAATACTGTCAACTGTCAAACTAACTTGTTGTGAGAAGAGTCTACTTTCACCTTCCCATGCTGTACAGTTGGGTGTACTCTACAAAATGGCATAGAAAAGCTAAAAGACGTGTCAAGCCAATGGTGTGCTAGAAAGATCTTGAAGACTACATTTAAGAATGTGAACAGAACTAAATTTGAATTGTGAAGGGGGTGGGGCAGAAACGGGACAGGTGTGTAGTGTACGTTTTAGGAGAAAACTCAAGAAGGAGAGGCCATCAAAAGTTGAGGACATCCAAAGTTGAGGTCATCCAAAGTTGAAATGCCACACCCACCTCCAAACCCTTGCAGAAAAGTTAATGGAGTTGTTTAAAGGCCCAATACAGCCGACTTTATCAAATCATTTCTGGGTAACAATTAAATACCTTACTGTAATAATTTTCCATTAAAATTTACAAAAAAGCTAAAAAAAAAACTATTTCTCAAGCAAGAATTTTGCTAGGACTATCTGGGAGTGGTCTGAGTTGGGAGGGGAAAACTTAAAACTAGCTGTTATTGGCGGAGGTTTGGAACTGTCTTTGTGTTTGGTCTATTAACCAATTTACCGCCTGGTAATGTCACCAGGCAAGCCGAAACTCCCGCCAATGCAAACAGGCTGATTAGAAGGTCCTGTGTAGATTGTATTTTCATCCAGCAACTATCAGAAACTAACACTGACACATTTCCCCCCACACTTTTACAGTGTTAGTTATATCAGCTGTTGTACAATATGACACAAAACACAGGAAAAACAGAATTTTGACTACACTGGGCCTTTAAAGATTGTATTTGCCAATATGGGAAAAATAACACAATTGCAAATAGCCTTCTAAGAAGTCCTGTTCGTATAGTGTAAAAGGAAATCAATCTGTTAAATAGGTTATTAGGTCTCCAAAAGCATGTCTGACTGATGCTGAGAGGCATGGGTTTACACCCTGAACACAAGAGGGGCAAATAAAGG
Organism: Coregonus lavaretus; assembly: GCF_964263955.1. Taxonomy (NCBI): domain Eukaryota; kingdom Metazoa; phylum Chordata; class Actinopteri; order Salmoniformes; family Salmonidae; genus Coregonus; species Coregonus lavaretus. The sequence continues at coordinate 2,734,841 of NC_140002.1, read as the reverse complement.
GTCAGGTGTGAGGAGAGGGAGCGTGGCAGTAAAGTGGGAGCAGAGGGGAACCTTGAGGAACAAGTTCTGTTGCGTCTATCTTTTAGTTAGCTGGTTGTCAAACCTGTCTTTTTTTCCCCCCCTGTTTAGAGTGTTGTTTAACGGTTTATTTACCTCCCTCATTTCACAACCTGTCTCTCTGACGTGGATCATTGACTGTAATGGGAGCTTGACTTGTCTTATCTCAACCAAAAGCACTGGCAATCAAATCTTGATCAAACTGCATGATACGTACCATGCTAAATAGGGATTTCAGAATTAATCACGATCCAAATAATGTTTTGGGGTTTATAGTGTGACCATATACTGTATTTCTCTCTTTTATTCAGTTTTCATGCAATAAATACTCCCAGAAAAATAGCAGTGAGAATGTCTTGTTTTTACTGTTCTTTATTTTAGCAATATGAAAAAGCCTGATGACAGGACATTTATGTACAACACATACAGAACCCACAAGTTTTTATTAAAATCAAAAATCCCTCAATAAACATTTTACAGATAGTTCAGTTGAAATTACGAAGACAAAATATGGATCCGCAAACAATATACATATGTACAATCAATTAAGAGAGAAAAAAAAACCATTGTAAATCACCCACTCTTTAGTATGAGTTCAGTGCACTTTCATTCTCTGCTGGGGAAGACGTTCTGGTGAGAGTTTGTCGAAGGCAAGCTGCCCTATGGTGCACACTAGACAGTACAGTTGTTCCACGAAATGAGTGCCTTTTGTGTCCCTTTGATACTTCAAGTAGAAATTGTGCATAAATATTTAAAAGCCTGTTATATTAAATGACGTGCCCTTTAATATAGACCACATGGAAAATTCAATACATCTGATTTCTATATGAATAAAGACTTGCTAAAGTGCCGAAATTCAGCATTTTGACACGTCCCTCTGTTCATCCTCTGTGACTTCTAGGAAGATTTTAACCCACTTAACCCCAACATTTCTCCAAAGTTTTCACCATCATTGTAAAGCCCTGGTTATTTTGTTGGTTTGACAAAATCATTTCTGAAGATTATTATTTATTTAATGATATTAGTGATTCATTTTAAGGTCAATCCTGTTACGTGAACTTAACTTTTGTTTTAATATGGTGAAACTATTCCTTTTTAAATATTTTTTTTCAAAAGAGACATTGAACATCTAATAGTCAAATCATAGCATAAAAGCAGGTAAGCTGGCTCTACATTTTTTTGTCAGTTTCTAGTTTTTGGTGGTGGAAAACTGAGCGGGTTGAGAATAATACGTCAACCCTGTTACCCATAGATAGACAGGCTAGAAATGTTTTAACAATAAAAGTTAGTGAAGCTTGAATTCAATTGCCCCTCCCTGTTGCACACAACAAGCTTCCATTCCCCCTGTCACAAGGGGATTTATGGCTGATTTAAGATCAGATTAGAAGTGTGAACCCTGTTACAGTCAACCCTGTTACTTTATTTGGCACTTAATAGGCCTTACTATAGTATTTTTGTTATTTAACTTTTTTTTATTATTAAGTTGAACCAGTGCTCTTAAAGACAGAATGTTAAAAGTAGGTGAAATTAAACTGTTTTTTTCAACAAGTTAAAGTACTCAAAAGGCACCTAATTGGTGGAATGACCCAGTAGATCTATCAGTTGTGTTTTACACCTCTGTGCCTTCCCGTGGGTAAAGCATTGAGGCAGAGTCCAGGGCTGGATATAGTTGGCTGCTGAGCTGGGTGAGGACAGAGTCACTGTAGCCAGCAGGGTAGAGGGGAGGAGAGGAGGAAATGGTAGGCTGCTGTGGATGGGACATACAGACCTCCCACTGAGGCATCGCAGCATTGGGGGAGTAGGAGCCGTATCCCTGGGCCGGAGAGGCCCGTTGGGGCAGCTCTATAGCCAGGCTGGGTCTGTGGAGGGTATCTGCCGCTACTGTGTTTGATTCCATCCCCACTTCAGCCATCTGAGACAGGAAGCTGTTCAGGCAGAGGGAGGGGGCTGAGGAGATTGGGGAGGGGCCGCGGTCAGAGGAGCTGGACACGTCATTCATGTTGTTGTGGTGTTTGGGGCTGGACTCTAACGACTCAGAACCTGAGGAGCCCCCCTCGCCAGGCAGGGAGTCCGACTTCCTCTTCCTCTTGCGACGGAAGTTGCCGTTGTCAAACATCTTCTCACAGTTGGGGTCCAGGGTCCAGTAGTTACCCTTGCCTGTAAGAAGTCACATAAGACATTTTTGTTAAGGAATTGCTCTCACATAATTAGGCATCTGTCTGAGACACATTACACTTTTTTTTTAAGGTTATACTGTAAGTGTATACATTTCCCTTTTGTAAATCAAACATTGTGTAGGCATGGAACAAATGTTCTTACCTGGATCATCCTCATCTCGGGGCACCTTCTTGAAGCAGTCATTGAGGGAGAGATTGTGGCGGATAGAGTTCTGCCAGCCGGCCTTGCTCTTGTTGTAGAAGGGGAAGTTGTCTGCTACATATTGGTAGATCTGGCTCAGGGTGAGCCGTCTGTCTTGGCCCCCATGGATCGCCATGGCAATAAGGGCAGAGTAGGAGTATGGTGGCCTGGCCAGCTTCATCAGCTCCTCCTGAGAGGGCATGGAGAACCAGCTCAGGTCCCCGACACCACCCCCCGGCCCGCCAGCACCCAGATAGGGCCTCTGCATGTTGTAGAGTTGGGGCACATAGGGCCCACAGATTGGCCCCGTGGGTCCCCCTAGGTAGGGAACACTGTTGAGCTCTGGGCCGTTAAACCACAAGTAAGGGTTGGAAGGAGGGCTGGTGTAGTCTCCCAGGTCGTAGGCAGTAGGGGTGGCCTGCTGTGGGCCAGGCAGTGCTGGAGGGCTGTAGATGTTGTCGCTGTACAGGCTGAACTCTGGAGGCTCCTGTTCGAGGCTGGTGTACTGGGTCCCACATGGAGGTGGGGAGAGGCCCCGTGGCACAAACGACATCATGCTCACCCACAGACTGATCCTTGGATTGGCAGCTGGTCTCTTCAGTCTAATAAATGGCTCTGGTAAAAAAAAATCCTCTTCAGTATTATCTGTTCCTCTGTTTCCAGCTGAGAGGTCTTTGCCTTTCACTCTGTTCAATACTTTTGTGTCCAGTAAGGTGCATCACAACCTGACACCTGTCTCACCTGGTCAATTTATAGTACTACAGCGACACCCACGTCTTCTCTGATTGGGTGTTTCTGTGACCATGCTATTGAGTGAGTTTAGGTGTGGAGGATTCCCCTTGAATAGGAGGAGGTGGAATTCCACCAGTACTCCACCAGTAGTTAGTCTAAGCTCTGTGAAATGTTTAGCTATTTTAATTTGACATCCACCCAGTCACTATGCTTAAGAACATTTTAAAAGTGGTTATTTTACAGCATAATGGGAAATGGGTGCTACATTTACAAAGGTTATAGTAATTTAATGTAGAACCATTTCAAGACTCAAATATAATATATAAATATAACATAATATGAAAGGATAATTGAATGTCAATTGAATTTTAAGTTTGTACATGTATTTGTTTTTCTCTTTCATGGATGTATGGGCAATATGTGATATATGATGATAGGCTCAAATAGGCAATCACTTCAAATGTGATTTCAAGCGCTCAACATTCCAAGGGGAAACTGCATTTAGGCTTCTTCGTATACATGATTTTCTTGGTTCTGAATTGTATATTTTTTCTCTCCCAAAACTGTTTTCCTTGTCCATTTCTTAGATGTCACAAACATGTTAGACATAATGCTTGGTGAAATTTAGATAGGTCTTTATTCAGAAGCAGTTGTTATAAATACAACGAATTGGGTTGGGTGTGAAGCCATTAATACTCTGCCCATTAATACCTTCATCGTCAGAAACAGATATGATTGTTAAAACTATTTGTATTGTGCCTGCCCTTTCTTTAGCCAACCCGTGTCAGATTTACACCAGCCGCTCCCGTTTCCTTCCGACACACGTTTCATTGTCTTCGCGTGGTAACTCGGGTTGGCGCAACAGCCATCTCCATGGATGATTTTAATATCATTTATTTACCCCGCCCAAATAATGCTTTAAAGAATGCCATGTTCTCCATATTAAATTACTTTAAAACATAAAATTGTGTTATTTCTCTGCGTATGGACCTTTAAAGCTAACAATAATTACATATCATTAGCAGTTCTGAAATTTCTCTAAACTGTTTGGTTTTTCTCCTATAGGAACCTATATTCGTAGTTTAATTCATAAATGGCCATCGCCCGGGACGCCAGCAATTAATACTTTTCCATTGTAGCGTGGTCTTCAATGCCCATAATAGGATACGCAAGAGCGGAGTGGGCACGAAGATATTTGGCAATCTACACACAGAGTGCGCCGGTTGATTACTATGGCTTCTTTTTTTTAATGCGGAATAACTACTTTTTACGGGAGACAGTAGTATGTACCGCAATGGGTGGAAACATAAATATGAGATGAGTGTTTCAGGAACGTTATGATTACATGCCTCAGTTCAGTGATCCATGCAGGCTTAGAAGAGCTGATGTGCTTGTTTTACTGCAAACGTTTCTGCACAGTCATGTGTCCTGTAATCCACGCTTGAATTTGGCCGGAGACATGATGGCAGTTTGATTGTTTCTGCTTTTCATCATTTGTGAATTTGGAAGTTCCTCCCAAAGATATATCCCACGTTATCCGCTTAGAGACTATGACCTTGCAAAGACAGGTTAAGTGTTCCATGATTCATTTCAAAGACACGAATCTTGGAGGCTACCGAGGATGGCAGTTAGTGTGATTATAGTAATCCTCTCCTCTGGTGCTGACACAGACATAACGGCACATCTGTCCCTCCAGGGGGTTTATATTGTCTGCTATTGTATTTTACATACTGGACGCTTAAGATCTTCACACTCCAAATGACAAGGCTTGTGTAAATTACAACAGACAAATGAGAGCGATTAGGAACATAAAGGTTTTATACACAGTCTGATTCTAATAATGATTCCGATGGTGAGGCATTGTACTTCACAACAGGTGAGTAGTGCAGATCCGACACGCTTTCGTATTCACTGTCCTAATATGACAATGCCAGATCAGCAGTGAGGAGCCTTTGGTCATCTTCTATGCTTCAGGCAAGTTAGAGAAACAATGGATGTTGGTGACATAAATTCAATGAAAAAGATATGGAGAATTTGGCACAGAGGTCAGTGAAGTTTTTCTAGTGTGCCGCCATTTATGACCAATGATTTGTAGAATTTATGCCACAAGTTTCCAATAAAAAAATTCAAAAGTTTATTTGAAACATTGATAAACAGCTACATTATAGAACATACAGTGTCAGAGATTGAAGAATATAGTTTTCATTTAACCATTAAACAATGCAAAAAAAAAAAAAAAAAAAAAAAGGATATTATGAAAGCTCAGCAGTTGTGACTGACTGTCTACACCACTATCTCCTTACTTGGATAATGTATGCTGCTTCTGATTCATAGCAGAGCTAGCAGCTATCTAGACCTTTCCGTTGCATGTAACAGGGAAATAACAAACAAACACAAGCATTTACAGAACTACTCACATGGACATTTTTAGCTTCTGTGCTTTCCATACTGAAATAAAAATACACACTGAGACAAAAACTACAAATATTATTGTATTGTATATGGCCTTTTCTTTCTGAGGTCCATACAGTGAACAGTTGACAGAGTGCTACTGCACCTACCATCTCCATCCAAGAGTCACTTGTCTTTACATGAAATGACCTTACATGTAAAGACTGTGAACTGGAATTCAAAGGTTGCATAACTCCTTCCCCCATAATGTTAGTGGCAGTCCATTAAAACCACTGTGAATCTTGAATATTGATTCATGTTATTGTTCTCCCTCCCTCAGCTGTCTGTTAAAAAGATGGATAGTGACGTGCTAGTGCTCTACCTGCTGGGTAGATCAGGGGACACTGGCTCTGCTGTCCTGATCCCCGGTTCTTAGCATCAATCAGCAGAAGTGGTGACTGTCTGTAATGGGCGATGATGTCTGCCACCATCGGAAAGGTCTGGAACATAAAACATGAGCCGATACATTAGCAGGGGTTCATTGAGCCGTGTCATAACAGAAGCTGAAACATAAATATAAAGATGGTTGTCTGTACATCTAATCAAATCTCGTAGTTGATGTTTTGGTAAAAATTACTATACAACAAACTTTCAGATTACAGATGAATGGATCCAGTTCACAAAGCTCACTACTCCGTCCTCAGAGTGATTGATAATATGATTTAAAATTACACATATTACTCTGACTGGTCATAATTAGGGATATGAGTTCATTTCTGACCAGGTGACCTCTAGGCCATAGGCAGGATAAATGAGGCTGATCTTGTCACCTCTGAGACCTTCAGTCCAGTCCCCAGCAGAAACTCATTCTGTTCACAGCGGATCTGTATGTTGTAAACCTTGTCCTGGTAGAGCACCATGAGCGTGTAGGGTTGGACGGACGAGCGCTTCGAACTGTCCCGTACCAGAAATGCACCATCCTAAACAGCAAATGAAACAGAAAAACATTGCACATTATAGTGGTGTGTGTGTGTTGTATTCTATCACCAAAGAGTACTGGTGAACTATACACATTTCTAAATATATATATACAGTATATTGTCATTTTGGACATTGGACTATACGTGATATTGCATTGTCCCTTCAAAAAACATTGTCACGATGAATCTGTGAGTACAGTGTGTGAATGAGAGTTTGCCCGTTGTTACAGTCAACCAGGTGTGTGAGTGATGTTGGCAGCAGAAGACGTCTCACCTTGTTGACCTGTCTGAGACAGCCCTCTGCTTGGCCCCGTGTCACCTGCCCAACGTACCACTGAGGGTTCAGGTCCTACACATTCACACAGGAACACAATCACACATCAATCATATGGAATTGTGACTTTGTGACCTGTTACTAATTTCTGTGATAGGCTTCAGACAAAAAACCACATTAACAAAAATCCATGTTTCCACATTGTTCAATAGAAGTGAGTTGTTAAATGCTCCAAATGACTATTATTTGCACATACAGTATTGTATGAGGACCTAGTGAAATATTTGATCTATTCAAGAAGAGCTGACTAGTCTTAGAGTCAAAGGGCTCTGCTCAACACAGCTGTTGAGACTAGGGGTTGGCAGCCTGAATGTACAATACTCCCTTAGAATAACAATGCAATGGCGCCACCTACTGAGCTTTGCAAGTCACTAGACCAGGTCCAACATACAGTAAGTATTCGAGAATCTGTCTGTCTGTCTGTCTGTCTGACTGTCTGTGTGGTGGGGGATCACCTGTTCATCCTCTAGGTCTGCAGGTGGGGGGATAGAAGCTTGCGCAGGAGGCGGAGCGAGCATAATGTGTCTGTCTGGCACTATCCTAGTACTGTTCCTGGGTGAGATGGCTTAGAAAGAAAGAAAGAAAGAAAGAAAGAAAGAAAGAAAGAAAGAAAGAAAGAAAGAAAGAAAGAAAGAAAGAAAGAAAGAAAGAAAGAAAGAAAGAAAGAAAGAAAGAAAGAAAGAAAGAAAGAAAGAAAGAAAGAAAGAAAGGAGAATCATACCAGTTATCAAAAGGAGAAGTTGTTATATTTACACTCTGTACAGTATCTTTTAACAGGGTAGTGTTTAATGATGGGCACTGAAGTGAAAACACAGCACTCACATTCCTGCAGTGCCTGCAGTTTTGAAGGTAGAGATGCAGTTGAAGCGATATTAGGAGGAAAGCTGGAGAGAGATGGAACAACAGTTTGCAGATTACCATTCAAATGTGTATACCTTTTAATGATTCCATCACCTCTGCAACGTTCTGTCCTCCATGTTAGCCTAGTAGCATTTTCATTTCTAACTTTGACATGACAAAACTGATCTTACTTGTCTGAATGTAAAGATAGTCCAGGGAGCGCTGGTCTAGGGTGCCCTGGTCTAGGAAATGTGTTGGAGTTGTATGGTTTGGGCATGGGCACTGGAAGAGAGATAGACTAATGCAATCACTATGACTGCATAGTCCTTCAATTTAAAACAGGATGAAGATTAAGTACAATGTAAAGTTCCCTTAACAAGTAGAAAAAGGTTTTAGAAAATGTCTTACCATCATCTTGTACCTGTTGATGACATAAGATTAAACATGTTATGAGGGGGAACTACCGCCTTTTCTCAGTTACGATAAAAAGGCACAGTTTGAAAATCCTTATCAGCAACTCCCACCATCATGGTGATGTCACCACGTGTACACCATGACATACCCTTACCTCATTTCTTGCATCAGGCACATATCTGCAACACAAATGGAAATTACAGTTGAATGAGTTGCTATATTCACTTGCATATTGCTTCTTAGTGTTAAACTCAATAAGCGAGCACAAAGATTTAGCCAAATCCTGTATGTGCAACAACCAACAAATCAAACAAAACACAGATGGAAGACTGGAAGGGTAATTATAAAACAGTACACATCTTGAGATGCAGAGTTTCTCCTTTCTACAACAAGTAAAGGTCCTACAAAGCTGTGATCTGTGGCAGTGATTCACCCCAGCTCAATTAGCTCCCACTAACTAAACAACCGCAATTCCACTCCGCCACCCCATTTGAGGGTATTTTAACGTTTTGTATTGTTTGTTGGTTTGGAAATGCCACTGTCAGCCAGAGAAAAATGCTGAGAAGGATTTTCACCACAGCAAGCAAGGTACTTGGAGTCAAACAGACAGGTCTGGATGAGATCTTTAAGATCAGGGCCCTCTGTAAGGCTCACAAAATCATTTTAGACCCAAGCCACCCCCTGTACCTGGACTTTGAACAAATCATTTTAGACCCAAGCCACCCCCTGTACACGGACTTTGAACAAATCATTTTAGACCCAAGCCACCCCCTGTACACGGACTTTGAACAAATCATTTTAGACCCAAGCCACCAACATGTACCCGGACTTTGAACTACTCCCCTCTGGGTGCAGGTATAGGGCACCCCTTGGTAGGAAAAACAGAACTAGACAATCATTTGTGCCAGGTGTGATATCCCTCCTAAATATCTCTGGCTAATGTTCCTATTGACCCAGTAAGGCCAGCAGGCTAGTCTCTTTTTTTATTGGTATGTAATTGTTATTAAAGTTGTATTGTCAATTTGTTTTGTATTTAAAATGGCACTTTAAACGTGTACATGACACTGCAACAACATTTTCCCACAGGGAAAATAAAGTCAGTAAATAGTAAATAAATATTTATTCCTGTTTGAGTGTACTTCCTTATAAACTGGGTGGTTCGAGCCATGAATGCTGATTGGCTGAAAGCCGTGGTATATCAGACTGTATATCACAGGTATATGTATGTATTTTTTACTTTTTTCTAATTACGTTGGTAACCAGTTTATAATAGCAATAAGGCACCTCGGGGGTTTGTGGTATATGGCCAATATACCATGGCTAAGGGCTGTATCCAGGCACTCCGCGTTGCGTCGTATACCACACCATCTCGGGCCTCATTGCTTAACTAACCACTGAACCACAGTGTGATAATTGAAGAATCAGTTGATGCGTAGTCGATATGACTCATGATGTGTGTCTGGAGCTGTGCTGTATGAAGGATGGAGGAAGGCTAGGTGCACTGCAGACCTGTTGTTGTTCAGCGGGGCTCTGCCCACCGACGAGCTGCTCCTGCTGACACTACTTGACTGAGGGAGGGGGGGTTTGGCCATTCTGGGAGGGTCTGGACCCCTCTCTTCTGCCTGAGGCCTGGAAATAGGAGCATTGTGAAGTAATAGGTTCCCAAACTGGACAGTGTAGTTACCAATACAGGAAGTTAAAGCTTGGTTCATTTCTTGAGAAAAGGCACCGCTTTAGAAACTGAATATATGTACAACAAATGTGGTGTACAGTGCCTTCAGAAAGTATTCACACCCCTTGACTTTCCCCACATTTTGTTGTGTTACAGCCTGAATTTAAAATTAATTCAATTTCGATTTTGTGTCACTGGCCTACACACAATACCCCATTATGTCAAAGTGGAATTTTACAAATTAATTAAAAATTAAAAACTGAAATGTCTTGAGTCAATAAGTATTCAACCCCTTTGTTATGGCAAGCCTAAATAAGTTCAGGAGAAAAAAAAGTCACATAATAAGTTGCATGGACAAACTCTGTGTGCAGTAATAGTGTTTAGCATGATTTTTTAATGACTACCTGATCTCTGTACCCCACACATACAATTGTCTGTAAGGTCCCGCAGTCGAGCAGTGAATTTCAAACACAGATTCAATCACAAAGACCAGGGAGGTTCTCCAATGCCTAGCAAAGAAGGGCACCTATTGGTAGATGGGTAAAAATATTAAAAAAGCAGACATTGAATATCTCTTTGAGCATGGTGAAGTTATTAATTACACTTTGGTTGGTGTATCAATACTCCCAGTCACTACAAAGGTACAGGCGTCTTTCCTAACTCAGTTGCCGGAGAGGAAGGAAACCGCTCAGGGATTTCAGCATGAGGCCAATGGTGACTTTAAAACAGTTACAGAGTTTAATAGCTGTGATAGGAGAAAACTGAAGATGGATTAACAACATTGTAGTTACTCCACAATACTAACCTAATTGACAGAGTGAAAAGAAGGAAGTCTGTACAGATTAAAAATAGTCCAAAAGATGCATCCTGTTTGCAATAAGGCACTAAAGTAAAACTGCAAAAAATGTGGCAAAGAAATGAACTTTATGTCCTGAATACAAAGCGTTATGTTTGGGGCAAATCCAACACAACACATCACTTAGTACCACTCTTCATATTTTCAAGCAAGGTGGTGACAATTAAATCAATTTTAATCCCACTTTGTAACACAACACATTTCTGAAAAAGTCAAGGGTTGTGAATATACTCATGATTCAATATACTCACCATTCAAACAGGGAAGGAGGTGCATTGTCAATGACATTATGAAATTGAATTGCGAGAACTCATATGATTGGAAAGCAGTATAGAACCAAAATAAGTATTCTTTACCTCCATGAATGTGGAGCAGGCTACGTGAGAGAGAGAAAACAAAAACGTCATACATTTCATTGTGAAATCTTGATATTTCAAACAATTAGCAAAGAGTCTGGGATGGCCTTTAAACACTCATATGTAGACATGCTTATAGCTATTAGTTATACAGTTATATAGGCCAACTATAACTTCAGCAAGAACATAAAAGGTTTTATCTGCATATGTTTGTTCACGTGACATTTTTGCGATGATGTAGGGATGATAATAACGTTGTTTGGACACTGTATAGGACTAATCAAAACATAACCAAAGTGAATTCTCACCCTATTAGTTGTGTTTAACTGCGTTGCTGTGTGGACAAACAGATCATCAGGTCAGCACGAGGGCACAAAAAAAAAACATTACATCATTGCTTTATGGTGATGATAAATCCTTTAAATGTGATTGAGTATGTAAATCTAACATAAATAGAAAGCATCCTCTCCATATTAACACGCCAGGCGGTTTCCATTGAAATGTACTTATGGAAGAGGAACAGTTACATGACATGTATCTGTGGGAGAGGCAGGTGTAGGAACAGACAACTTCTGTAGTAAACGTTTGCTTGCTGGGTTTGGATTGGTGTGAGACACAGGAGGTTGGTGGCACCTTAATTGGGGAGAACGGGCTCGTGGTAATAACTGGAGCGGAATCAGTGGAATGGTATTAAATACATCAAACACATGGTTTCCAGGTGTTTGATGCCATTCCATTGGCGCCGTTCCGGCCATTATTATGAGCCGTTTTCCCCTCAGCAGCCTCCTGTGGTGTGAGAGTACCTGGTATTGGAGATTCATCAAGTCTTGTGCGATCCAGTTTGGTGGGCTTTCTTCTGCGGTCAACTGGTGGAGCAGGGGGAGCACTTGAAGAAGGAGCAGGCACTTTTAAAAAAACAATATGAAAAGACAGGATACAAATCAATACAAGGGACTAAAAAGTGTTCAAATGCTATATTTATAGTTAGATACTAACATTCTAGATTGTACACTTACACTTGCCAGGTATTCTGCCTGGGGGCTGGGGAGATTGCTCTCTTCTGGATGGGGGAGGGTGCAGTAGCTGCAGATACAAGGAGTGTGTTATGATGAGTTTCTAGGGTATCAAGTGATTACGAATGTAAGGATGTACTTAGACACTTTTGATGGGGAGTTCATATAAGATTTAATATTGTAACATGGTTAGTTATAACAGAAGGACAGAGCTTTGCCTTTACCAAATTCCCTAACTCCAGAACAAAGATCCACTCTCTCCATATATACACTCTGTTACAAGTCTCTCCACGAACATCTGGTAATCATCATGGGCACTCCCATTCTTTGATGTTATTACTCTTTACCCCAAGTCAGTATATCCTGTCCATCAATCATGCTATCATAAACATCAGTAAACTCCTTTGACATAACGGAATGTAGACTCCATGGCACCAAGCCAATTATCTAGTAACTCTAACCTGGTCCCCACGATACTATGACATGACATCATAACACTATAAAAACCTCATATCAGAGTGAAATGTAATGTTGAATGACTGATTGGAAGGAGGGAGGGAGAGAGTGGAAAGGGGGTATAGTCAGAGGGAACATACTCACACTAGGGTGACTGGCAAAGGGGAGGGGAGGTCCAGCCCCAGGGCGTTGAGTTGTTGGAGGAGGCTGGCTTCTAGCTGTACTGTGGTGCGGTTTACTATCTAAACACAGAGACAGATACATAAAGAAGCACATACAGAAACACATACATTCATTGAAAATCACAACATATATCGTTTGTGAGAGGAGTTGAGCACGGCAATGTTGTATTGATGTCTCCGTACCAATGTATTCACCGTCAGCCATGGGCTTGGCAGCACGGAGCTGATGGGGAAACTCTTCAGGCGCCTCAGACGGAGGTGACTCATAGCCGTTGTCACTGTCCTCACGTCCAACATCCTCTGTTGGTGACTCATAATCTCCCCCACTGCTGTCATCTTCCACAGCATCTGGATTCTCATAGTCTTCGTCACTCCCCTCATCCTGGGAGAGACAGACAACCAAGTTAAATACTGATGAAGAGATAAATAATCTAGGGAGGAACACTTCAATGGAATAAAACAGGGAGGAATAGAATGCAGTAGAGTGACATAGCCAAATACAGACTTACAAATTCATCCGGTCCCCAGGGCTGATCCTCTTGCGGCGTATCTGTAGTAGGTAGCAGTACAATGGTAAAATCAGCCATTTATCATGGTCCAATTGCTTCTCTGTCGATCATAATAACTTGATCTAAGGTCAGGTCTGTCAGTAAAAATGTGAAATCATCCATACCTGGTTCGTATTTTGGTGCTGCAGATCTGGAGAAAATACAGAGGAGAGCAAGATTGTGCTTGGATATCGCTTTGAATTAAACTACTAAAGTTGAATAGCTAAGAATGGCAATAGGTGCACACCTTTTAGTAAAGAATCTCCTTTTTTCTTCTTTCCGGTTGATTTCACAGCAGATTTTGGAGATGAGTCTGCAGAATGAGCATACAACATTGTGGCAGTCAATACCGCTACCATATTTTGGGACAAACAGTGTTTCCATCTTTTGTCACACAGTCGTGTATCGACACAGTCAATAACTGCCTTATAGTCATGTTCTGAGCATGTGTCATATGTTCAATATTGTGAGCAGTGATTGGTGAGTTCTATTTGAGTCTGCCACTGTGACAGGATGTGGTATCTGAAGTATATCGAAGTTTCAATTTCAGTCTGTTCTCCACATGTTCTTCTCTAAAATAATAATAATAATAATAATATGCCACAGTCATGTGTGCATAAATTTTTACATATGAGTGATCCCAGGGATGGAACCCACTACCCTGGCATTACAAGCGCCATGCTCTACCAATTGAGCTACAGAGGACCAAATAAGGCACCCTACCACACTCCTCCCTTTCTCTCAGGTCCTTCTTGGTCTCTCTGTCTATCTGTTTACTCTGTTTCCTGCCCTAAAACACTAATGTAGCTCCATTTTATCGCTGTTGAATAGTTTCCTCTCCCTGTGCAATTATCATACTTCCCAACGTATTCATTGTTCAGGGGCATAAAAGGCTGAGTGGTCTTCATTTTGCCTCACAATGGTCCACCCAAAAGTGGAGTACTTTTTCAGGGTGCTTTAGTCTACTTGGGTGCCTATGTTGGTTTTCAGTGTGAGCATGTAAAAATAGTTTAATGTAATTGTTGAAATGTTCAGTTTTCTTAACATAATGAAAGAGAAAGTAATGAATACTCACGGTGCATGGATTTTGGGGAATTTCTGATGGTCATTTTCAGTCATGTTCTACAAAATGATAGATTAAGTATTTCCATCAAGTGATACATTACATGACAGTCAAAGCATTGTTTAAATATCTAATCCCTGATCAAAGATGAATAATTATACAAGGAACACATGGGAAAGGGGACACACATTTGCTTCATATCACTTACCAAGAACCTTTGTCCATTTATGTTACATTTCACAATTACTTTATCGCAGCCACTTAAATCCAACTGTAAATGCATAAAACAAATGAATTAATATGGATACTGAGAAGCAGTTTTGAATATGATTTTGTAAGACAGAGAACTAAGGAAAAAATTTACAGGTTGCGAACTGTCAACAAAAGGTGCAATAATCTAACCTGAAAACGACTTACCTTCTTCATGTAGTCTGCCAATTGGAGTGGATTCCAGCCCATTACCACTGACTTGGATGGCACACGGTCAAAACTCATTGTTCCCCTCTCTTCTTCTGAATATAAATGAAATACAAAATCCTTTGAAAGACAGTTGGCTTGGACAACCCCTCTGTTACGGTGCAGTCATATCATAGCCATGTTTGACTTCGAGGCCTGTCAGAAAATGGCTCCTTGTATCTTGCTGCTACGCCCTTGGCAATGCTCTGTCTGGTGCTGTGGGGAGGAAGTGTGCAGCCTGACAAGTGTTCAGAGAAATAAAATAGGAAGATGTTCCTCTTTCACCACACAGAAAAGACACAGCACAACACCCACCACAAGTGCAATAGGAGGACTACAGAAAGAAAATTACTTGACTATTTTGTCTCCTTCCTGTTCTGTGAAATCATGTTTGGTGTGTCAATTGTCTGGTAGGTGATGAAATCAATTCACCAAGAGTTATGAATGATCTGAAGTCCAGACAACAGCAACACAAACATTTAAATGTCAATATCTTAAATGGTAGGCTTGTCAGTTATCTGAGAGCTCTGAGAAAAGAAAGAAAGCAAACTCTCTCAAGCGTTTCCTGTTGACGATGACAGTGGTGGCAATAGCAAGGAGAAGTTATAGCCCATTACAACCCCAGTTAACATAGGAGCATAACACTATACACAATAAACCAAATGACACACACACACACACACACACACACACATTGTTGTTGTTACTAGTTAATTTATTTATTATTAGATAAGTGCCACACATTTCATGAGTTTGGATGGAGAACAGTACACAGAAAACTTTTTTGGGCCACTCATTTCAAATGTCAGTTATTCTGAAATAATGATTTATGCATGACATATTTATATTCTAAATGAATCTTACTTGCTTTTATTTTAACCATAAAATGAACACGCATTTAATGTTATCTGACAAAGGTTTTGACAGCAATTTGTTTGACTTTAATGACTTGAGACTTCAGCAAGGTCCAAGACCAGTCACACAGGCATTTCGTGCTCTTCCGCAGAGGTTCATTATTAGTAGCTAATCACACAGGTAAGGATCTTTGACGTAATAGAAGCACCTGAATGCAAGTTCAAAAAAATGCAACTTATACTTAGCTAGCTACTTATCTTCAACCTAGCCTGAATATATGTATGTATCGTGTCTGCCTCCATCACGATCAGTCACTTGTGAGCCTGATGCCGTGAGCCACACATAGCTAATGTGCTTATAGGTGTAACATTAGCTAGCTATTTGTTTACTTGTTTGTTTTGCCATTTCATAGTTATCTAACAGTTGCGCTAACGAACCAGCTAGCAAACTAGTAGCTAGCTATTTATGCTACCAGCTACAGCTGGCTAGCTGTACAGACAAACCTGTCTTTTGACATGGCTTTCCCTGACTCGATAGCTGTCCATGATGCGTTCATCCTCCTCTGCAGCTTCTTTGCATTGTGTGAGTATGGTTCATGAATCTGGCTGTCCAACAGGCAAGCTAGGTAACGTAGCTAGCTAGCTAGGTAAGTAAAGTAAGCTCTTACTGTTATCTAATCTTAGTTCAGTGGTTGCCATGGCGCCATGAGGAAGCCTTGGCAGAGAGCTCTGTAAATGTTGTACATATTTTTGTTATTTTAAGTATTTTTTGTTTCATTTTTAAAATATATTTTGGGGGGTTTGATAACCCGGTGAGGGTTGGGCTAAAATATCTGTTGGTGACTCATCGAGTTGCAGGACTGACGATGGCAGGTCTGTTTACTTGTCTTGGTTAACTATAGCTAGCTGGCTAATCTAATTTGAATGATGCATCCAACACCTGATCTACAACAGCACCGGTTTTTTATTACACCTGCCCGTTTCTGGATGGACGTGGACTGTGTGAGGGGATTACAGATAACTGCCAAGGTGTGTTGGTCTCTCAGCCGCTTATAGCTGCCGAAAGATGACCCAGGTGGGTGCTATACTTTCGGTGGTGGATGTTCCAGCCTATACAGAGGAGTAGCTGTGAACTTAAGCGACAGAAGTGCCTGATGAAAAGCTCCGGGCCTGCCTGTCTGACTGATGGCTGTACCATCGATGCCACCACCAACACTCAAGTTACTCCTATCTGTGGAAGACCATCTCCCATGAACTGCCAGCTGCCTGAATAGTTTTTGTTGTAGTTTTTTTAAGTGACTTTGAGATACTGTATAAAAAGTGGTGGCTATATAAAATAAATATAGTATTATTATTTGATGATTTAAAAAAAATTCTAACTTTACTTTCAACTTTGATTTTATAGGCCTCAAGTTTGGGTTTGCGTTTGTGGAGGCAGGCAAGACAGATCCAAAGAACGTCTCCAATGTCATCTTTAAAAATGTAGCAGACACATGTAAGTTGACATTTTGGGGTAGCTTTTTTTTGCCCAGTTTGAGAGATAATTTTCGGGTCTAGGAGATGATAAAAATATTAATTTCATGAGATGCGAACACATATGACAAGTTGTTCGAATTGATCTTGTTCACCCAATGCTGTTTGATGGAAGTGTAATTTTTTGCAGGTTCACTGTTCTTGAGCTGCACACCCACAATTGTAAACATTCTTTTTAGGCAACTGCGCTTTTTGCTATATCAAAATGTTAATTTTGAAGGAGAGCATTGTGTGAGTGTTTAATCTGTGAAGAATCAACAATCACATCCTAAAAAATATTTTTAAAAATTGGACTTGAATGAGATGAGGCTGATTGTTATTTATTTTGCTCATTTGCACCCCAGTATCTCTATTTGCACATCATCTCTTGCACATCTATCATTCCAGTGTTAATACTAATTGTAATTATTTTGCACTATAGCCTATTTATTGCCTTACCTCCATAACTTGCTACATTTGCACACACTGTATATATATTTTCTGTTGTATTTTTGACTTTATGTTTTGTTTTACCCCATATGTAACTGTTTTGTTGTTTTTATCACACTGCTTTGCTTTATCTTGGCCAGGTCGCAGTTGTAAATGAGAACTTGTTCTCAACTGGCTTACCTAGTTAAATAAAGTTTTATTTTATTTTTATTTTTATTAAAAACATATTAAAATACAAAAATCTCAGGATACTGTAGATGTCACATGCTTACAGGCCTCCACTGACACCAACCCATAAACAGGTTGCAAGCTTTATGCTTGCATTTTAGTGTAAGAAGGAGCAATAGCATGCATGCTGCTTGCTGTCTTGACAGCAGTTGTTTCAATAGCACAGTTTCCACTTCCTGGTGACTGATGTGGCAGAGTAGGCATTTGTGAACTATAGTTAGGCCTACAGGTCAAAGAAGAAAATTAGTAGGTGACTGTTTAGGTCATGAAGATCTTTAATCTGCTGGGAAAAAGTATTGATGTTTTTATGCAATGCAACCAACAAAACAATGGGCCTAATGGGTAAAGCTAAGTTCACTACTTCTTTTAATCCCATCCATCCCTTGTTTGTTTTCAGTTGTCACCTTGCTGGCTTTCTTTCTCCATGGCTATGCGTTTGCCTTTGGGGAGCACAACGCTGTTATCGGAACCCAATTCTTCCTCACACTGAACAAGACAAACATGGTCAACTTCTTCTTCAACTATGTTCGCTGTGCTGTGGCCACTACTCTGGCACTAGGGGCCGCCAACGAGAGGACAGAACCCATCGGCTACCTCATATCCGCATATGTTTTCTCAGGTATTCTCACTCACTGATTCTAAAACCACTGTTTTTGGGCCACTTTCCCTCCACTCAATACTTTTGAGGTGAGGTTTGTTATGTGGCTTGTGTTGAGAGTCTCTCTGTTTCCTCAGGAATAATCTACCCTCTGGCTTGTCATTGGGTCTGGGACCAGCAAGGCATCTTCAGTCCAACCTCCACCTCCTACCCATCACAGGTGTGAACCAGTAAAAATATCATACCATAATCAAATTCAGGATTTAGCTATGCATTACAAGCAGAGAGATGATCTCGTATTGACCCACATTTCCATTCAGGACTATGCAGGCAGCGGTGTGATCTTCTTGCTGAGTGGTGCAGTGGCAGCTGTCTCACTGCGGGTTATAGGATCACGGGCTGGACGCTGGAGTCCCCATTTCAAACGGACAGAGCACAGCCAGCCTGTAAGTCATGGATACAAGTGCAAAGGCCATCGGAAGACTACAAAAGTAGATGCTGTTCCATTCTTCTGCATCCACCAACTCCTTATGTCTCCCTTGTATATGACTGTTCTTAGATGGTGGTGCTGGGAGGATGCCTTCAAATGCTGGGGTTCTTGGGCCTGGTGATGGGCACTCACCCCCATGTGTTGGATGCTGAGGAGGGCCTGCTGCTGGGGCTGGGCACTGTAAACCTGCTGCATGCCGCTACAAGCGGAGGACTCTACGGACTAATGATCCAACGCATCGATAAGAACTACTATGATCTCGACAGCATGCTCTCTGGGGCCATTGCTGGCATGGTAACACACTACGGGGGCTTGGAGTTGTTTTGTCTGTTGTGACTGCACATAATCTATGGGGCTTGTGTTGACCAGTGCATTATCAATAACTAAGCATTTGTTTTTACGCTGAGCTCAGTCTGGTCTTTCTGTGGTGTTTACAGGTGGCAGTGTGTGCAGGAGTAGATACCTACATGCCTGGTGTGGCAGTCATGTGTGGGGCCACTGGATCTCTCCTATTTATCGGCTTTCGGCGCTTCCTCTGTGCTGTGAATGTGGATGACCCCCTTAACATCGTCTCTGGTTAGAATCACATTTCTGGTTGAAATACAAAAATTGTCTCTCATCCCCAAAACCACATGAATCATAATGCGTCTCACTTTCTCTTTATGTCAGGATACTTAATTCCAGGGGCCTGGGGCTTGATGCTTGCTGGTTTGTTCTCTGATCATGGGGCTCTTGGAGGACATATCCAGGTGAGAAATAAAACAGACTACCCTGGAGTAACCTCTGCTGCATAGTTGCTGTGGTGTACAACATTTACTGAGTTGGTTGTTCTCCTTTTGTTTTTATTATTTCCAGGTGTTGGGGAACAATTGCATTGTGGCACTGGTGTTATTCTTCTGGGCAGTGGCTATGATGTACCCTCTTCTCTCCATACTCATGTGTTTTGGAGTGCTGCGTGTACCCCGCTTCATGGAGAAACAAGGTGAGATAATACCCATGCTCTGCAGTCATTTCAGCACCGGAAGCTAAGAGGAATGGTACATTTGTTATGCATAATGATACATTGGTCCAAAGATAATGCAAGCGCTCTCTCCCTGTGGTGTGTCTTTTACAGGAATAGACAAAATCAGACACACACTAAGACACCCTCACGGCACCAGGAAGTCGCTGAACTAAACCCAGACAGAAACATCAATCCAGAACTTCAGAGGCAATGAAGTTCAAACCTGGGGATAATTTTACAATGTTTTTTTCCTAAACAATTTATTAAATGCATAACTAAAACATTTGTTAGCAAGCATATTTGTTCCAGAGTAATCCTCTTTTGTTTGCACCATAGTTTCATATTGAGAAGGATGGCAGTACAAAAGATTTACAAAGTCAAACAATTTATTGTATGAATCACAGATGTCTTGAGTAAGGCAAACACTACTACACACACACAATTGCCCCATGTTTCTAGGTGACATTTACTAGGGAAGCATTTAGTTGTGAGGTTGTCATTTGGGGGCCCAACAGTTGAAAAGGCAAATTAAATTAAATGCACTGTCCAATAACTGATGTATTTGATAGCAGATTAAACTTAAACATCCACTATATTTGCGCTAAAACACTACAGAAAATATAGGTAGTGCAACTAGTGGAATGCTGACATAAATGAACACACAAAATAAGCTTCAAAGGGTCAATGGTAACCTGTTGTAAGTTTATATAAAATAAAAAATAAAATAAAACATCTCAGTGGACATTTACCCTTGTATTCGGATATAAAAATCCCAATAAATTACTAATTGTATTACTATGACATGTTATCCCATTCTATCAACCACAAACCTAGCCGTTTCAGGGACTCCTCAGACTGTGTCTATGTACAGCATGTGTTTAGTTTTTTGAGGGGCTGGTTTGGGAATAGAATGGGGGTTTTGGGGATATGATGCATCATAGAATACCAACCTGGTAGCAGAACAGTTTGATCTATAGCCAACCCTTTTATCGTGCTCAGGACAACAAATAGCTGGCTAAAACACATCAGGGAACAGGCTAATAGAATACTATAGACAGCAAAGTTTACTTTGTGATCAGCCAAAAGGGAAAGGTCGTAGAGTGTAAAGAAATGCAGAAAGTCTTTAGGTCATTTGCCTTTCTTTGAGGAACCAAACCCTGAGAATCCCATCACAGCAGCCATTTCATCATCCTCCTCGAAAAGATCCTCTTCTGCTTTACGCTTCTTTTCCTTCTGCTTCTCCTTCTTGTATGCCTTTGCTTTCTCCTCCTGGGAAAAGAAGTGACAGGGATACGTGCTTTCACTATTTGTTTTAGCATAGCTTAAATGGTCATTTAACTTACGTGTTAGTCATACCAGCAATGGCATTTATTTCCTGACCTAAAGTAATACACATTACATCCATTTGGACTGAGAGTAAGATTGACAGTATTCTAGCCCCATCACTGACCTCTTCTCGAAGCTCTTTCATGCGCTCTTCAAAATCATACTCCGTCTGCTTCTCCTCAATCTTCTTCTTGTTAACTTCAAATCGTTTCTTCACCTGGTCCAATGAGGATCTCTCTACGCGCATGGACATCCCCAGATTCCTCTGGTCTGTGAGGAGAAAGTAGATTATTACCAATTTAGCCATCTACGCTGCACTTCTAATGTAGATGACAATGTTGTGCATACTCACGTTTCTTGCCATTGATGTGGTCCAAGAAGTTGATGGAATCCTTCACAACACAATCACACACATTGCAGTAGTACCTGAACATGAGATAGAACATCATCAGACACCTGTATCACTGTTGTCAAAAAGACAAGGACCTGACAAATAGATCAATTAGGGCTAATCTGTATTCATAAATGATATAATGCATACAGCTCTTAGATAAGGGAGTGCCAATACAGTGTTAACTTCATTTCAGGAACATCTTTGGATGCCAGCCTCTTACCCGCCCATCTCAGCCTGTGGTGTGGTCTTGGTGATAACAATGGTTTTACCCAGCTTGGACTCGAGGTCCACCTTGTAGTCCCTGTGTCGCAGGAGCTCCCGCTTGACTGGGGGCGCTGGCTTGCCTGAGAGAAGGGAGGCATTATAATGATGTATATGTTCAGGGTGTGTTCTTCCCCTAGTCATTACTCACAGGTATTCATGGGGATCAACTTCAGTTTGAAGCTTTCACTTAGAATTTTGCCTCCATAGTTTGATGATTTAGGGAGAAAACACTTAATCCATATTATTAGCTCCCATGTGTTAGTTACTGGGGCGAAAGGAAAGTATAATTACCATCTTTTTTGTCCCTCTCCTCATCGAGACGTTTTTGAGCCAGTTGTTCATACTCATCTTTGTCCCACTTTCGGCGAAAATCATTCTTGCTGCTATTACCTCCCCCACCACCACTGGACTTTAGCAACATATCAAAGGAAAAAAGTTAGTTTGAGAAATGCACGCTGACAGTACATTTTAACACAGAACATAATTTCTTCAAGCACAATTACTTTTACTTATAGTTTTTACTTACTACCTACAGTTCTCAAACATCCTGGGGAACCACAACCGTTACATGTACTTGATCTATTCCAGAGCTAGCACATCGGATTCAAATTGTCAACTAATTATCAAGCCCTTGACTAAGTGTATCAGGTGAACTAGTTCAGGGCTACAACAAAATTGTGAAACATCTGGGGTGTCCAGAGAGGTTTGAGAACCAATGAGTTAGACAAACAAACAAACAACAGCCATTGGTAAAAGTCACAAGCTTTGCTAGTTCGATAGCACGGTTAGCTTACGTCCATGGTGGCTGGTGATTGTACATAGTTAGAATTGATCTCAAACGTTCTACTCTCACACGAATTATGACATACAAAAGTAATTGTGTTTATTTCACCCTAGAACCTGTATAACACCTTATACATTAGCAGAAAAGCCTCTCTAAATTAGACGATACATACCCCACTGCCGGACGCCATTTTGTTTGTAACAACGTTATGGAATACGTCACTGTCGCAATATTTGGGGGACGTCTTCTTCTTCGATTAGGTTTAATGGCGGTTGGGATCCAATAAATGTTGCATTACCGCCACCTTATAATAATATAATAATATGCCATTTAGCAGACGCTTTTATCCAAAGCGACTTACAGTCATTCGTGCATACATTTTTGTGTATGGGTGGTCCCGGGGATCGAACCCACTACCTTGGCGTTACAAGCGCCGTGCTCTACCAGCTGAGCTACAGAGGACCACCTTCTAGACTAATACTTTGCTTTAAAAAATAAAAAATAATACTAATACCCTACCATCTAGCACTACACTCACAAAACATAAAAAAGAATAATAAATACCATACTATTTACATCTATTTAGTTCTACTTCAGGCCAACAGCCTGAAAGGATGGGACACCGCCACTTAACACACCCTGTAACTCTTCTGATGTCAAGTCTTGCACACCCAAATACCTCTCTGCAGCTGCCACCACAACCTCTATTTTCTGCGACTTACGTTCCATCCCTGCAGTACAGTTGATAACCATTGCTATAAATGCCAAATATCCAATCTTACTGAAACATATATCACTTGTTGGTTTATCCCTCTGTACTGGTACAGATCTACTACTCACGCCACTCCTCTCAGGATCCCTCCCTCTTGACCCATCTTCGTCTACTTTCTTCACTGCCTCAGCATATGACAACTTCTGCACTACTCTAACCCTGGAAACCTCAACCTGCCTCTCTCGCATGGGACATTTCTGATCCCCAGCCCCATGGGCAACCCTACAATTAACACGTACCAATTTGGGGGATTTGAAGTAAATTGTCATTCTGTTTTTATTAGCAAAAATAAATAGCCTATTTACAGTGGCGGCTCCTGAAAAAATTCTCAGGGGGGGCAATTTTTCTGATGATTTAGGTGACCTACACACATTTTTAAAAAGATATGTCCAGCAACAACATGAAGACAGGGGCAGCATTTAAGTCAATACCAGAAGCATTTATTGACTGATCTCAAAAGTGTTGGCTTACAAAAGCAAAATAAGTTATCACAGTAAAAATAATCAAGGGTGTTCTTTCACATTCCTCAACACTGCATAAACAATATGTATGGCTTTGTAAAAATGAACAACCATATTCTGGCCAATTGTATAGATTTGTAAATATGAACAACCATATTCTGGCCAATTGTATAGATTTGTAAAAATGAACATGAACAGATTTTTTATTTTTTTGAATGGCAGTACCTTTCAAACATGTCTGCTTGCAGTAAGGTAGCACTCACAAGGTGGCCAGAGAAAGAGAACCTTTCTTTGGTGTGATCCAGGATGGTGTTGCAGACCTCTTAAGACAGCCTCTGCTTCTCCTCTTCTCTCAAAGCTGTTCTGGGTCTTTTGGCTCCTGTTGCTTCTTGCAGCTGCTGTTGAGAGGAGTCCCTGAAGGCAAACAGACCAATGTGTTTGTTGGCTTTGTACAGTATTGTTGTCTATGTGATGCACAGGTATATGCAATGTATCCATGTATAGTACAAATACTTCAGTTCCACTTAAAATGGGCAGGGATGCATAAAGTTTTTAGTGTTTAAGTTAGCCTTTGTGTCTCACATAGCCTGGATGTTCAGCACAGTATACAGTGGTGCTCATAAGCTTATGATCCCATGCTAAAGTTGACTAAAAAGAGGAATAAAAAAGAAAAGAAAATTGGTGTCCTTAAAGGTTGGATTTTCCAACTTTTTTAATTAAGTCATTAAGATCAATTTCCAAAAGATGATTTTTTAATTTTTTTATTCCTCTTTTTAGTCAGCTTTAGAATGTGTTCATACATGTATGAGCACCACTGTACAGTACACATAGTATATAAAATAAGATAGATTACACCACTGGCCATATATAATGAGAATAATGTAATTTCAAACACAAATGCAGTCTCCTTTCATGCATACATTTTCAAATAAAGCTCTGCTTTGAGAAAGATCGAATGATATTGTTTAATCTTTATCTTACCTTATGGCCTGCACACTGCTTGCGAAGCTGTCGAGGGCACGTTTGATAAAGACAGCATCGATGTCCTTCTTCTGTAGCTTCTGGTACGGTGGGCTGGTCAAATGAACCCAATGAACCCGTCCGGATGGCTTCAAAACATTCTATGAGGTCGTCTCGATTCTCGTAGACAGTGTTCACGACTCTGCTGTTGCTAACCTCATCGTTGTGGCGGCGGACAGCTAGCCTGTATCCCTCATCCAGTTGAGTGGCAATATTCACTCTCTCCAAAGCAGACAATCTCAAACAGCTATTAATGTGGGTCTTTGACAGCTCATTTTTCTTAATCTTTTCTGAAAGATGGTGCATGTCGGTTACACCAGTCGCTGTCCAAGCGGTGCTGTCTGCCGTGCCGCCTTCAGGGTGAAAGAGTAGTTTCTTAGTTACGTTCATGGTTACGTTACGTTACGTATGACGAAAGCGCGTAAGTGCAAGCCCTCAGAAACCCACAGAGATTGTATTGAAAGCTCTGAAATTTAAAAAATTTTTTTTTTACATTAGAGGCTATGAGAGACTTCTGGGCGATTTTCAACCTGACTGAAATCGCCCCAAAACGGGCGGGGACATTTGAAGCACGACTTTAGCCTGATTGGACATTTAGTGGCTGGCAGATCAGACGTCTAGATTAGAACACTGAACTACTGTTGCCGTGATATAATTGATTAGAAAAAAAATCCCTTCCTTTTCCCGTTTGGCAGTGCGTCGCCCATATCGCCCTATTGAACACACCGCCCCTGTATGTGTTTATAACTGCACTTAACTTAACACTTAACTCAATTAAGTCATTATGAGTGTATGACAGTATGAAAAAAAAATGTATGCACTCACTAACTGTAAGTCACTCTGGATAAGAGCTTCTGCTAAATGACTAAAATGTCAAATGTAAATGACTTGAGTGTATGCATTATAGATATAGGCTTCATAGAAAGTGTTACAAATGTTCTCCTGTCATCTTATAGGAGATCCATTCATGGATTTAGTTATGGCTTGAGAATGTGACTGGTCTACAGAGTTTTCTCCTTTATGTCTGTCTTTATATATATATATGGCACCCTTTTTTATATGTGACAACAACTTTTCTGTATTATGTGTATTTCCACAATCAATAATAATAAACGGTACTTCACTATGAATACTTTTGACTATGTGGTTTGAAGTACTTTACCGTTATCGTGCACAAACATTAAGACTGTTATAGACAGAAATCAATGCAGTAATGTTTTATTAAATAAAGGCTCTGATTAAAATATAATATTAATGAAATCAGGCATTTAGCTAATTCTTCTTCCCAGAAGCTCCTCTGGATGGTTTGGAGATGGCTCTGGAGAGAGCGTGTAACACCCTGACTATGAGTGGGCGTTTACGGGACTGGGACTCCTGGGGAGCAGGGGCCGGTGTGGTTGTCAGGTCCTCCTTGGGAGGGGAAGTGGATGGAACCTCTGGAACCTCACACTCAGCATCTGTCATAAGAACATTTCATAATCAGAAAATTAATGTGTGTGTTTGTGTCTGTCCGTCTGTCTACCTGTCTGTCTGCCTGCCTGTCCGTCTGCATGTCTGTCTGTCTGCCTGTCCGTCTGTCTGTCTGCCTGTCCATCTGCCTGCCTGTCTGTCCATCTGCCTGTCTGTCTGTCTGCATGTCTGTCCGTCCGTCTGCCTGTATCTGTTGTCACTGTTTTAACAAGCTTGTCATAGGGTGATATATCAATATAACATCGATGCTTATCACTTACCCTGTGAAATATGAGTCTCTCTGAGACGTTTGGTAGGCAGCCAATCCAGTTCAGGGTGTCTCTTCGGTTCCCCTTTTGTCTTGAACAGCTGTTGACAAAACACATCAGGACAACTGAGCCTGTGTAAAATACAGAGTGTGCATCCCAAAAGGCACCCTATTCGCTATGTAAGGCACTACTTTTGACAAGGGCCCATAGAGCGCTGGTCAAAAGTAGTGCACTATATAGGGAATAGGGTGCCATTGCACGCATGACTGTAAGTCGCTTTGGATAAAAGCGTCTGCTAAATGGCATATTATTATTATTATTATTATTTGGGACATAGCCATTGACTCTCTCCCATGTGTATTAGGATTGTATTACAGCGTCCTCACTCAACCTCCTCAAGACAATGACAACAGTATTGTTCTAATGCTGAGAGACAATAGGTGTGTAGTGAATCTGTAGGGTAAATTTCAGCCCTGCCTTACAGAGGTAATCTCAAAACACAGAGCACCCTACCTTAATCATGATCTTTGGAAACGTATGCATTTTCGGTAGGAAATGCCACTTGTTCTTCTTAGTCTCTTCCCCTCTGGCAGAGGGAAGGCGGGCCATGCCGTCAGCCTTTACATCAGCCGGGCTAAGGCTCCTGGCAGGGAATTCCTCAGTAGCATTAAGGTCAGCTACAACACCATGAATGATGTCACTTGCGGCATTGCTGGTGTCTGAGTGAGAAGAGCACGCTAGTGTGACCGACCTGTGTACAATAACTGGGAGAAGAGGACGCAGCCATTGAAGTCAGTCACTGCGTCCCAAATGGCATTCTCTTCACTTTATAGTGCACTACTTTTGACCAGGGCCCATAGGGTCTGGTCAAAAGTAGTGCACTAAATATGGAATAAGGTGCCATTCTGGACACAACCAGTGAATTTTACATCATAAAACGCAATGTATTGAGCATCATGTTACAATTAAGTCCTGTGCAGATGAAAATAGATACTTTCACTTACCATCCTCCATTGCAGACTTGGACCCATAAGTCAGGCTGTCCATCACCACGTCTGTCATCAACTTGATGACCTGATCCAAAACCATTTCAGCCGAGGGTGGCATAGGCCTTCCCATACACTGCCCCAGGAGTCTCCTAACAGAAGTCTGGGCAAAGTTGTAAATGAGCTCTGAGGCATCGTCCTTTGACAGCTTCCTCAGGGCTGGCTTAGGCAGCGCTGGTTGAGAGAGGCTTCTGTGGCCAGCCATGGATTGAAGCTGGCGGCTTATGGTTATCTCCAGAATGAGACCGTGGACCTTTGCGATCAGGTTGTCAGACGCACCTTGAAGGGCTTCAACTGACAGGAGCCTATCCAGATTTTCTTCTGCTGAAGTCATCTCTGGGTCGTCCGTCTTCAATGTGTCCATTATAGTTTTCACTATGATATTGGTGTCAGATATGTTTATTTCTTGTTGGCTCACAAGTGTTGACCGTGAACCTGTCTTGTCCATTGCGATAGAGGTATGGGATTCTGTCCTTGTGATCTCATCGGCAGCGCTCATGTCAGGCAACTGGTCAAGGCTCTCCAGTAAAGAGTCTAACATGTTAGTGGCTATCAGACACTCCTGCCCAACAGATGAACTCTCAGAGTTGGCCACTCTACACTTGATCTCATTTAGGATCAAGCTGAGCATCTTCTTTGCAGTTTTGCTAAACCCTTCTTGGCTGACTGCCACTGTTACGTCTTTTAGAGCCACAAGAGGTTTGCAACTTTCACTCAATCCACTGCCGTGGAGAGGAGAGGCTCTCTTCAAACTGTTGTTGCTCACAACTGACATACTCCTGGTGGGCAGAGTGACATCCTCACTGCATGTGTCAATTACATGGTGGTCTGTTGAAGAGCCACTTGAAGACACAAGGGCTTTAGACCTTTTATCCAAACAGACTTTTGACAAAGGCTTCTCACTTCTCACAGACGGATGGCGGCTCCTGTCCTCAACAAGAGCAGTGTCAGGGGACTTAATGCGTCTGAGTGTCTCCACAGGGGTGGAGTTCAGCACATCTTTGGCTGTGGTGACTGACACTGGTGGAAAAGAGAAAAAGATGTTCAGTCTATCCTTTACTCTGTGGTACATGGTTTGAGCAGCATCCAATAAGTTGTCAAAGACAACTCTGGGTTTGAGCTGGGACTCCAGCTTTTTCTCTCCTAGTGGGAAGGAGTCTGCGTCGTCCACAGTGTACTGGGATACACTTTCAAGGTCTTGCATGATAATATTTACTATATCTTCGGCTGTAGAAACCACATGGTGTGAGAAGGTGGTGCTAGGCATGCCCTGTAGCAAAGAATGGTTGGCTTTGCTAGCAGCTCTGAGAATGGTCTCACTCACAATGTGTTTGGCCTTAGCTCGGAACTCAGTACTGTAAAAGCTCTGGATGGAAATGTTAGAGGTTCTGCTGGCTGCACTAAGAGATCGCATGAGTGTGGCAATCTCGGCTGACGTCACATCACTCAAAATGGTGAGGTCCTCCAATTTCGAAATTATCGAGTCCAACTTCTGGTTGAAGTCGAAGGATGAATTTGTCTTGCTCTCCCCAACGGAAGCGGAGCAGTCTTCCTTTGAAGTGTCCACCCTCAGCACCGAGATCACCTGTTTGATTACCCCTTTAGTGCAGGTGTCGAGGGTGAGCTGGTGGGCTGAGGACTTAGAAGGGGTCTTACTGTCTGTCTTCTGTACAGGAGATTCCTCCACAGTGGCCTCAGTTACAGGAGATACCTCCACAGTGGCCTCAGTTACAAGTAGTCCAGTTGCAGAGAGCTCGATTTGCAAAGGAATATATTTTCCCACAGTGAGATGGTTGGAGGTGAACAGCTTCCTTAGTTTGTCCAGGGTTTTGGTGTAAATCTTCTGGGAACCTGAACTCACTTCCACCCAGAATATTTTGCGACCTGGTTTCGTACGCTTGGAGGCCTTATTGGCCTCATATACCTCATGCAGGTCGGAAATAATTCCACCAAAGAGATCAGAGGATGCCTCCTCAATATTCTCTGAGGAAACATGGACAGATAGGATTTCCGACAGTTTCCCACAAGTGTCGGTTTTATCCAGCGCAGCAGTATATGTCACAGCTGACCTGCAAAAAGAGGAGGGGATAGAGCTAGGTATCTGTGAGAGGCGTGGATAGGGGTAGGTACCTGTGAGAGGAGGGGATAGGGGTAGGTACCTGTGAGAGGAGGGGATAGGGCTAGGTACCTGTGAGAGGAGGGGATAGGGCTAGGTACCTGTGAGAGGAGGGGAAAGGCGTGGGAGTGCGTGTGCTGCAGGCGGTTCTGGCGCTGGTGCACTTGCTGGGTCCTCCACTACAGCTGAATCTGACGCTGCGGCCAAGAGAGGTCACCTCTCCTGCCTCATTACTTCCTGATCCAGAAGAGCTTGGCGAATCAGAGAGCTCTATCTGCATGGTGAGGTCAAGGGCGGGAACAACCACAGTGGATGTAGACTCCATCACCCATGCTACAATATCAATGCACTTGGCACTAAACTCATGTCTGCTCATCTGCAATGTTAAAAGACCATACAGAGTTAGTTTGTTAAAGGGGCTGCACTGATATAAAACTTAGAACCATTTACTCAAACTTGTCAATTAAAGCAGTGGTTCAGGATTAAAGGTCCTGCAGGATTTCCACAAATGAATATTTGGTCCATTTTACCAACATTAACTACTTTAGAGGTGACTATAACTCACCCCGACACGCATATTCTCACTCAGCAGATTCCAATGGCTGAAAAGTAAATAAATGCAAGTACACAATGAATTATATTACCTCTATTATCTTAGACTACGTTATGGATGGACATTACCTCTATTATCTTAGATTACGTTATGGATGGACATTACCTCTATTATCTTAGATTACGTTATGGATGGACATTACCTCTATTATCTTAGATTACGTTATGGATGGAAATTACCTCTATTATCTTAGATTACGTTATGGATGGACATTACCTCTATTATCTTAGATTACGTTATGGATGGAAATTACCTCTATTATCTTAGATTACGTTATGGATGGACCTCTATGGAACTAGGCCACACCCAGACATCCCTGATTGGTTATTTGGTCCGTTGAGTCCTTTGTATTTGCCCGAGACTATAGGAGACTCTCAATCTCCTCACCTCCTTCTCAAAACCATTGGATGAGAAGGTCAGAAGGGCGGGACCTCTGGCTTTCTCATCCAATGGGTTTTGAGGAGGCGAGAAGAGAGGACACGAGGAGTATGCAATTGAGACAGGGAACATATCTAGGGGATGCATGGGGAAGCCAAAGAGCAACTTACTCGTCCTTCATGTCCTGCACAAAGGTGTGTAGGTCTGGGTAGCTTCTCTTTCCCCTGCTGAGGGTGAGGCTGGTCTGGGAGGTTGCATCCTTGTGGGTCACGGTAGTGAAGGTCACCACTGCAGCCTGATGGCGACAACAGAAAGCAGAGTTAGGCTGGAATTCAATTTTGCGTCATTAAAACACAAAATATCTAAATGAAATGTCATACATGTAATAGAAAAATACATCATACCTCCTGTGACTGAGATGGGATGGCAACAGCCTCGTCCATCTCACTCTCTCCTTCGACCTCCTGCGACTGAGATGGGATGGCAACAGCCTCGTCCATCTCAATCTCTCCTTCAACCTCCTGCGACTGAGATGGGATGGCAACAGCCTCGTCCATCTCACTCTCTCCTTCAACCTCCTGCGACTGAGATGGGATGGCAACAGCCTCGTCCATCTCAATCTCTCCTTCAACCTCCTGCGACTGAGATGGGATGGCAACAGCCTCGTCCAACTCACTCTCTCCTTCAACCTCCTGCGACTGAGATGGGATGGCAACAGCCTCGTCCATCTCACTCTCTCCTTCGACCTCCTGCGACTGAGATGGGATGGCAACAGCCTCGTCCATCTCAATCTCTCCTTCAACCTCCTGCGACTGAGATGGGATGGCAACAGCCTCGTCCATCTCACTCTCTCCTTCAACCTCCTGCGACTGAGATGGGATGGCAACAGCCTCGTCCAACTCAATCTCTCCTTCAACCTCCTGCGACTGAGATGGGATGGCAACAGCCTCGTCCAACTCACTCTCTCCTTCAACCTCCTGCGACTGAGATGGGATGGCAACAGCCTCGTCCAACTCACTCTCTCCTTCAACCTCCTGCGACTGAGATGGGATGGCAACAGCCTCGTCCAACTCACTCTCTCCTTCAACCTCCTGTGACTGAGTTGGGGTATCTGTCTCTAGAACAGCCTCGTCCAACTTGGTCAGTCTCTCAGCCTCCCTGTGATCTTTATGGGATCTAGATAGAGAAAAAGGAATCTCTCTTAGGTCACTGCTATAATGTGAGTGTGAGGATGTGTTCCCATTATAGAATTAGAATCATAGAATTAGAATGAATCATTCTAGAATTAGAATAGATATATAGAATAGGCTCCAATACTCTTGAGATGACTCGGCCTATCCAGAGCCAAATATTTAGAGAATTCTGCCAACTTTTAAAAGGACTCCATGTTAGCGCCTTGGAGCCTTTCATTTATCCTTTCATTATAAGTACATTCTAATTATAGATGTTCAGTTACATAGCATTGTTTAAAATGTCAATATTGACCATGGGGAGCCAGCTGTCATATGGATATCTACTGTGTCATGTAATGTTTACATAAACTCAGCAAAAAAAGAAACGTCCCTTTTTCAGGATCTTTCAAAGATAATTCCTAAAAATCCAAATAACTTCACAGATCTTCATTGTAAAGGGTTTAAACACTGTTTCCCATGCTAGTCCCCTGTAGCTCAGTTGGTAGAGCAAGGCGCTTGCAACGCCAGGGTTGTGGGTTCGTTTCCCACGGGGGGCCAGTATGAAAATGTATGCACTCACTAACTGTAAGTCGCTCTGGATAAGAGCGTCTGCTAAATGACTAAAATGTAAAATGTTGTTCAATGAACCATAAACAATTGATGAACATGCACCTGTGGAACGGTCATTAAGACACAAACAGCTTACAGACGGTAGTTATGAAAACTTAGGACACTAAAGAGTCCTTTCTACTGACTCTGAAAAACACCAAAAGAAAGATGCCCAGGGTCTGCCACTGCGAAGATGCCCGTACGTGGTCTGCCACCGTCATGTCTCCCTGTAGCGCTGTCTTAGGCGTCTCACAGTACGGACATTGCAATTTATTGCCCTGGCCACATCTGCAGTCCTCATGCCTCCTTGCAGCATGCCTAAGGCATGTTCACGCAGATGAGGCCAGGGCAATAAATTGCAATGTCCGTACTGTGAGATGCCTAAGACAGCGCTACAGGGAGACAGGACGGACAGCTGATCGTCCTCGCAGTGGCAGACCACGTGTAACAACACCTGCACAGGATCGGCACATCCGAACATCAAACCTGCGGGACAGGTACAGGATGGCAACAACAACTGCCTGAGTTACACCAGGAATGCACAATCCCTCCATCAGTGCTCAGACTGTCCGCAATGGGCTGAGAGAGGCTGGACTGAGGGGTTGTAGGCCTGTTGTAAGGCAAGTCCTCACCAGACATCACTGGCAACAACGTCGCCTATGGGCACAAACCCACCGTCGCTGGACCAGACAGGACTGGCAAAAAGTGCTCTTCACTGATGAGTCGCGGTTTTGTCTCACCAGGGGTGATGGTCGGATTCGCGTTTATCGTCAAAGGAATGAGCGTTACACCGAGGCCTGTACTCTGGAGCGGGATCGATTTGGAGGTGGAGGGTCCATCATGGTCTGGGGCGGTGTGTCACAGCATCATCGGACTGAGCTTGTTGTCATTGCAGGAAATCTCAACGCTGTGCGTTACAGGGAAGACATCCTCCTCCCTCATGTGGTACCCTTCCTGCAGGCTCATCTTGACATGACCCTCCAGCATGACAATGCCACCAGCCATACTGCTCGTTCTGTGCATGATTTCCTGCAAGACAGGAATGTCAGTGTTCTGCCATGGTCAGCGAAGAGCCTGTATCTGTTGGATTGGAGGGTGAGGGCTAGGGCCATTCCCCCCAGAAATGTCTGGGAACTTGCAGGTGCCTTGGTGGAAGAGTGGGGTAACATCTCACAGCAAGAACTGGCAAATCTGGTGCAGTCCATGAGGAGTAGATGCACTGCAGTACTTATTGCAGCTGGTGGCCACACCAGATACTGTTACTTTTGATTTTGACCCCCCCTTTGTTCTGTTAGTCACATGTCTGTGGAACTTGTTCAGTTTATGTCTCAGTTGTTGAATCTTGTTATGTTCATACAAATATTTACACGTTAAGTTTGCTGAAAATAAACGCAGTTGACAGTGAGAGGACGTTTCTTTTTTTGTTGCTGAGTTTATATCTCAATGTCCCAACTCTATAAATACATAGCTCTGGGCCTACCTCTCCATAGGCGGTGACCTTTGACCTACTACTGAATCTGTAGGCCTATGTGATCCTGTAACCAGTCACAAATGTGTCATTAGTGTAAATCACTTACTTGACTTCCTTCATAACATCAGCACCATTGATGGGGTCATCCAGGTCTATGAGGGTGAGGTCATTCCCACTGACCTCCGACCTCTGAAAGACAGCACAAAGTCATGTTTAGATGCCACCTACTATGTCGCCTTTTGCCGTGTTCAAAACAACTGGGAAATCTCTGACTTCCGACTTCAGTGCGTTCAAGACAACTGGGAAATCGGGAAAAAAAACAAGCTCCGACTGGGAAAAATCTTTTTGAACAGTCATCCAACTCGGAATTCCAAGTCGGAAGCAGCGCGGCTTGGCGGGTCATGTTTTGGAGGACGCCTGACTCGACCTTCGCCTCTCCCGAGCCCGCTGGGGAGTTGCAGCGATGAGACAAGATCGTAACAAGATCGTAACTACCAATTGGATATCACGAAAAATTGGGGAGGAAAAGGGGGTAAAATTACCACCACAAAATGTAAAAAGGAATTCCAAGTCGGAAACTCTGGCATCTTTCTAGAGCTCCGACTTTCCGACCTGAAGATCACAGACGTCATGATTTGACCTAGTTTTTTTTCTTCGAGTTCCCGGTTGCCTTGAGAGCACCATTAACCCAACTCTCATTGTCACATCATAATGCATCATATTCATAGAAATAGAATCACCAGAACATCATATCAGGTGTACAGTTCAGTTTACCAGTCAAATTGCCATGGTCAGAGGCTCTATCCTTTCTAGTGATCACATCATAATGCATCATATCTATGCTTGTGTCCGAAATAGCACCCTATTTCCAATATAGTGCACTTATTTTGGCTGGAGCCCTATAGAGTCCCACAGTATGAGTCATAATACCCATAAAACCTAGTGGTCAAACAGGGAAATGGTTCCAATCGTTTTAATAATAATAATAATAATAATAATAATATGCCATTTAGCAGACGCTTTTATCCAAAGCCACTTACAGTCATGCGTGCATACATTTTTACGTATGGGTGGTCCCGGGGATCGAACCCACTACCCTGGCATTACAAGCGCCATGCTCTACCAATTGAGTTTTTCCACCATTCATTTTTCCCATTGGGGATTTTAGAAACACTTAAAATAAGGTCTGTGTTTCGTGTAGGCTTACCCTGGTGTGACGTTTTGATAACCGTGTAAATCTCTCTAGGACAAGGTGACTTATCAATATATTCTCTTGTATTTACCTCCCAAAAATGTAATGCTTATTAGCTGCTAATGTGGCTATCATAAAGAACTACAAATGCCATGATGATCATGCTGATCGAGGCAAAGGTAAGAATCTCTGGATTAACTATCTAATGTTAGCTAAATGTAGTATATGAATAAATTGGCTGCATTTCTTTAAATTGACAATTCTGTGAACTGTATGTGCAAGTTTTAAATTGACACAATACCTGTTAGCAAAGGTGTCAGCTAGAGATGACATGCAGGAGCTTGCAGGGATTTGTAGTTTTGCATGATGTCTACTTTGATGCTAATTAGCATTTTCGAATCTGAGAGTAAATGGAGCCGAATATACTGATAAAAGTCACCTTGTCCGAGAGAGATTTACATGGTTACAAAAACGTCACGCCAGGGTAAGCCTACACGAAATACAGCCCTTATTTTATGTGTTTCTAAAATCGCCTATGGGAAAAATGAATGGTGGAAAAACGATTGGAACCATTTCCCTGTTTGACCGCTAGGTTTTATGGGTATTATGACACCTCCACTGTGGGACTCTATAGAGGGGTTGGTTGTTTAGCAACAAAACTGGCATGCAACTATGGGGCAAAATAGACAGGGTTTGCTTAGACTGTTGACAACATGTAAACTATATTTAGTCTCTAAATGTTTATTGCAACCATAAATACATTTGAACAATGAACTCGTCTCAAATACATTGTTACAGTTGTTGTTGGTTAGCTAGGTAGCGAATTTTAGCCATTGCATAGACATGATATCAGTCAAAACACCTCAAAACAAGACATGGTATCAATAACACCATACAATGAGCTGAAACATGCCACAGAGCTACGATTCCCCACATGGCAGCTTGTTGTTAGCTGAGGTTCAGAATCATAACAAGATACACGACTTCCGGCCATCGATGCGCGAGCATCATTTTCGTGACGTCAGCCAACCTTTCTATGGCTCTTGGTCAAAAGTAGTGCACTAGCCTACATAGGGAATGGGTGCCATTTAGGACGTATTTATGAAGGTGATGCCATAACCTTTGACCCACAGCAGATTCTACTGTACCTTTAGCCAACTCTCATGACTCCCTGGCCATAGGCTTTCTAGTTTGATATTACAGCATGAATAGCACATTATTTCATTTGTTAAACAATATTTAATCCACAGTAATTACTATAATTGAAGATTTTAAAAAATAAATAACATGCCTACCTTGCACTCTTTATTCTCCATCTCCTTGCAAAATCAGCACATTTCCTTGCCAAAATGAACGCATTCCTCCAGCACTAGCGAGGATCAGACTGAACTGCTCCAGCGGTTTCTGATCCGTTTCAACGTTTATCAGTGATGACGTAACAATGCTGTAAAGATTTGACGCACTTCCGAACTGGTGCTGATGCAACGTTCTGTGCTGTTGAAAGCTCACGTATGGAAATCCTGCGAGTTGGAAACAAATGTAGGCTATTGTTGCCCTTAAAACTGTAATGTTGAGGACGCCATGAAAAATAAAATACATAACCCACACCGTTAGGCCAAAGTAAATGCAATTTTCATCACTTTGCCAATAGACTTCTTGTTCCTCGTTGTAGCCTTTCTTTTGGGATTAGCACCACTGTCACTGCCTGACACCTAGAAATTGATACTGCGGTTGTCACATAAAACAGATAACCCATAGTTCATTATTAAATAACATAACTCATTTCTTTATTTTATTACTCATAAAATATACAGTAATCGGCTATTTATATCAAGTCATAGATTCATCATATAATGTGATTTCGAAACAAAATCTGATACCTTTCTTATAATTTTTGTCATTAATCATTTGATAAGATGGAAAAATTGAATGCTTTCATTATGGTAAACAATCATATTCATTATTATCTGCTGTACATCAGATAAGATTAGCTAGCTATTAAATGAAGTATTTTAAGAGTACTGGGATGCCGGACCAAAGGGTTGTCACTAGTTAGCCTACCACAGCCACAAAGCCAAAATAGGCTATATAGTCAAATTTCATAAATTTAGATGTGAGGTTGTCATTTGGGGGGCCAATTTAAGTTTAGGGTTAGGCATAAGGTCTTAATTTAAGTTTAGGGTTAGGCATAAGGTTAGCAGTGAGGTTAAGCTTAGGGTTAAGGTTAGGGATAGGTTTAAAATCTGATTTTAAGAAGCTAGGGTAACATGGGGGAAGACAACCCCCAATATCAATGTCTAATAGCTGACACAAAAAATCAAAGTTTGGAGAAACATTTTTTAGGTGGATGATGGCCATGCTTAGGGTAGCAAACTATAAAGGAAAATAAATGGCTACAGTTGAAATGTTAAAATGTATTTTTTAGGAAAGGGGCATTTTGCCCAGCTAATAGTAGATGATGCCATGGGGTTTAACAGAATGGTCCCTATTTTATATCTCACCTGCACATACATGATCTTTCTTCTTTTACCTTTACCTTACACTCCATTATGTACAGTTAAACTAAACTCCTTATAATTTGAATAAGGCACGATTTTAAATCCCTGCAGTCTTTAAAATGAAATTCAAGAGCAAACGGTTTTCAGTAGTTTGTAATGTATCTTTTTTTTCTTTTTTTTTTCTTTCTTTTTTACAAATTCATTGGAATATAACTGATTCAATATTGATTAAACACACACACATTAAACATTTCATAACAATAATTTAACACAATGGTATTTTCCCAGATTTTTTCAATGAAATAGAGGTTGCAAAATAATCCCACCCCAGTTAAATTTGAGCATAGCTCGTGAGCCCAACTCTGACACTGTATCCAGTCGCCACCGGTAACAGAGAAGAGCTCATTTAGGGTGTTTGTTATGGTTTTGGAACCTGGAACAACTTTTTTCAGTGGCGCCACAGCTTTTTTCCTGTGTCACTGGTTTCTTTCCCCTTTTGCTTTCTTCCTTCTTTCTTGTTATTTTTTTTGCCTTATCCTCCAGGAACCTCTTGTGGGGTGAGGCTGTCAGGACTGTAGCCGACTCAGCCTTTATTTTCCTAGGCCTCACCTCCTGTATCCTTGGCCTGGGGGAAAACTGCAATATGACATCTGCCTCTGTTTGATGTTGTAGAACTGGTACTTTAAACAAAAGCAAGCAAACAACAACAACAACAACAACTCATGAGTATTGGTTCAATAAACATTTGTTTCTAATCACTCTACATGCTACTTTTTATATGTTAGGGTTGGACCTCATCAGACCCTTCACGAAATCCAGGAATGGCAACAGCTGGTGTCTGACGGCGAACTATTATTTTACCAAGTGGGTGGAGGCAATACCCATTAAGGTCTGTAAAGGAAGAGAACGTGCTTAACTCTAAATTCCCTTCTGTAACCCATTTAAAAAGGGTGCTTGGAACCAAAAATGGATTTTATTTTGTATGATACCCATCAAGGACAAGACTGGCGAGGCCACTTCCAAGGCGATGATGGACATCTTCAACACCCACGTTTCTCCTGAGGTCATCTTGAGTGACCAAGGTCGTGAACTCTGGAACAAGGTACGGATGTTATAGGTTATATTCTGTCACCAATGGTTTGTTTTAGTTTTTTTTACAATTAGTTTTTGTTTTTCCATGGTACATAATCAGACATTTCAATATCTTCCATTGTCAATAGATATCCCTTTCCTACCCCCTCCTCCAGGTTTGGATGAACGGACCAACCACACCCTCAAGACTGCCATGGGCAAGTCCCTTGACGGATTCCAGGAATGGTAGGAGGACAACCTGAAGGTCATTCTCTTTGCACACAACAGCAGCGTCCAGGCCTCCAGAGTACTCACCCTATCGCCTGCTGTATGGAC
This sequence comes from Coregonus lavaretus, assembly GCF_964263955.1. NCBI lineage: Eukaryota > Metazoa > Chordata > Actinopteri > Salmoniformes > Salmonidae > Coregonus > Coregonus lavaretus. Next base: position 2,695,757 of record NC_140002.1, on the reverse strand, counting down.
GGGAGCTGCAGCTGTTGACTGAGGTAAACAACGCAATTGTATATACAATTATTGGATATACTGTAGTATTTCAAATTTGTGATTGACTTAGTGTTGTTTGTCTATTGCAAATTTTTTATAACATATTTTCAGATCACTGAAACTCCACCTGATGTGGTGGAAGTTGTCGAACCAGATCAAAACACCTTAAAGGGACAGCTTTAGGCACAGCCTGAGAAGGATGTGGAGGTTTTTGACCAGGTAAAAATGATTGTCCGCTGTTAATTTATTTTCTGGCCCTCCAAGAGATAGGTAAGTGATGTATTTGTAATAATATGAAATATAAATTGCATTTATTTATGTTATCAATCAAGGTGAGATTGAACATGGACAAGCACAGGAGAACAGAAGGAGAGCTACCAGAGGAGAATCAAGGAGGGGACCAAGAGCTTCAACATCCGGGCGAATGACTTGGTTTGGAAGAACGACGAAAGGAAGGCGAGACCTGGGAAACCTTGCTGCTCTTGAGCTCCTAGCTGGGGTCACCATCCGTTAAGGTCAATATAAACATCTCAGATGATAACTGTTTGCATTTTCCTCCTCGCTGTAGGCGGCATCGCCATGTCAGCAGTACCAACACTGGCTGTCTCCTCGTGGTGGGCGACATCGCCATGCTGTCACCATCAACATTGTTCTGTTCTTACGTAAGAACGCAACTGCACTGCAATGAATAGCCTGAAACAATGCGATTCTCCTGAATAATAAAGTGTTTATCTGTTAAGCTGTTTGGTCTATGGATAGACCCATACCGATTCTATCTTTTTGGTCTTTTGCTATAGCCATAGTTTACCACTAATATTCTAAATTGCAGAGCATTTAATAAAACAAACATATTTTCCTGTGATAGTGACACTTGCTTTGCATTTAAAAGTGAATGTTTTCATAAGCCTATAGGTCTACCAAGAAACCATGTTGAGGCTGAGCAAGACCTTCGATAGGCTAGTAGACTATGCGGAAGTAATCGTGGAGTTAATCATTGTTATAGCCTAGATCGCTTTACATAATCTGGACCGTTGTTTTTTCTAAGGCTAAGCAAACAAGGGATAATGTATGCTTTTTACCTGTCTCTATAACAAGGGTTAGGCCTATATCCTCACATAGCCCCTCAATCCGAGCCCTACTTTTAACCATAAGACATCTCCACAGAAATGTATAGCCTATGCATTGCATGGTGACAGTGATTGTGTCTGTTAAACTGGGAACTCTGGGGAAAAAACGAGGTCAAATCATGACATTAGTGATTTTCAGGTCAGAGAAAGAGGCCCGAGTTTCTGAATTGGAATTCAGAGTTGGATGAGCTAATTTTTTTCAGAGTTCCCAGTTGTCTTGAACGCACTGAAGTCGGAAGTCAGAGATTGCCGAGTTCTGAGTTGTTTTGAATGCGCCAATAGAGACCTAGGCTACCTCTTATTTCTGAATAGGGCTACCTCGAACAAAGAAGCCCTTGTGTCTGTATTGATGTGAGAAATAGGCATATCTACACAGTAATGGTGGCTGGCTGCGATATCAACTAGCCTAATCATTTTTGTATTGAGGTGATATGCCTATTTTAGCTAAATCAACAAATGAAATTGATTAGATTTACTCTGGCAATGTACATTATTTTTACAAAATCATGTACATGTAGACGTTTGTAAGGCATTCATGGTGAGATTTTTAATAATAAACTAAACAGACACTTTAACACTGAAGCATAGCACATGTAGACGTTTTTAAGGCGTTCATGGTAAAATCGTTCATAATAAATTTACAAGCAAACTGACACGTGACGTGTACGTGTCACGTCACGTGAAAGCGTCGGCAGTTTGAGGCCTTGTCTCCATTGACTGTCCATTTGAATTCATCTCGGTATTTTATGGCGCTACGAAGACGTTAGGTGGATTTGTGAGAGGTATAAGTAGCTTCACGATGCTTAATTATGTCCATTATCACTCACCATACTACTCATTATTATTTGTAGATCAGTCAGTCAGTCACAATTTACCAATGATACATTACGGATTTGATCCTCTCGAACAAGGCCAAATTATAGAAATAAGGGTTTTAGACATAATTATGGTCTTATTCCCTGCTCAGATGTTGCATGCATCAATCATCGACTTAGAGTCATCGACTATAACATTTATATAACATATGGTGCTTTCAAGACGCACCAAAGTTATTGCAAACTCGAAAAAAAACGTGGTTAAATTATGAAGTCAGTGATCGGAGTTTCCTAGTTCCGACTAGCACTTGAACGTGGCATAAGATCTGGCATGCGTGACGAATGGACCAAAGAGAAATTGACAAACCCTAAATTAGCAGCACACAGGGAGCAAGGACCAAAATGTTACCCAGTCAATATACAGTAGTTTAAACTACACATGATAGAATGACAAAAAACATGCAACGTATCAAACGTTCAATCGAACTGAACGCACCCAAGATGGGGCAGGTGCCACACCCCTGCAGCCCCGCCCTGATGGCACCTGGGGTTAATTTAAAACCTGTCCTTGCAGTAATGGCGAATTTACTGCGTGGCAGCAGCCAAATGTATAATGTCAACAAGCGTCGAAACCGCATTTCAAGGTCCGTTTATGGAGCCCAGGTCTGTGTGTGTGTATATATATATATATATATGTGTTTTTTTTGGTCATTCATCATGTGTATTTTAAATCGACTCTACATTGAAGATGATTAGGCTATTTTCAATATGTGCATGGCCGAAAATCCCATCACCTTGAAGTGGCCGACCACCGCTAGATAATGTTTTTTGTTTTATCTGTCACTAATTACATCAATATGACGTAATTGGTTCTGACAAATTCTATAGTCTACCCTCAAGTTATGGTAAGTAGTATAATTGAACAAAAACTATTATTCACTTATATTGAGCAACATTTTGCTCCATGTGTACTGCTATTTTAGGGGTTGGTCAATGCCTCTTTGGTCTGGCGTTCCAGCGCTGCCTCTAGGCTTCAGGTCCAGACCACCTTCTTATTCAAGTAGCCCTGAACCTTGGCTTCTCCCAGGATGTAGCTCTGTGTATGACAGTCTGGTCAGGTACGTTTATTTTGCTGAGTGAACACGACAGTCAAACTAAAATTACCCAGAGAAGCTGATTTAGGGCCAAATATGTCTGCTTTACTTTGAGTATATTTGTATTTATTATGCCCCCCATATTTAGAGTATATTGTCCGGCAGGAAACGAATGGTGGTGGAAGGCGGCACGCTAACCCCAATTAACTTTTATGCCTTTCGTTAACCTTAACCTCACTAAAACTATACTAAACCTAACTCTTGTTCCTAAACCTAACCTTAATTATTCCTAATATTAAATGTTTGTTCAGCCAGTCAAAAGTCCACTTAATCAATGGTTACTTACTGTCTCCCTTTTTTTCTAGTAATGCAGCCCCAGCCATGCCTCCCTCTCCCATGAATGGAGGAAGAGGACCTGCCACTGCTATGCAAAAGCTACGCAGGTACTATTCATGACTGGTATTCCAGATCCTTCCTTGGACTTCTGCTCTAATAAGGGTTGTATTCATTAGTGCACACTAGCAAAGGAAAACAAACTAGTTTCTTATTGGAGTCCCTTTCCAAGTTCATGTAGTCCCTTTCCATTTAGGTCTGTTTCCTGATTTTTACCTTGACTACTCTAACCTGAACTTTTGTCTGGTTGCTTTTCCTATCAGGTCCTCTATCCTTGAGCGATGTATCCTTAGGATGTCTACTGCCAGTGTTGCTGTTGGAACAGAGGACATGGATGGTATCAGGAGGTAGGAACCCACTCATTTATTTTCTTGTCAGCCTATAGAGCACAATTAAGGACTCCTATATGAAGGGCCTCAGTACCTCAATCAGTTGACTTGAACCATTTACCTTTCTACATTACATTGCTCTTTTGAAATGTATAACATGTTCTCTCTCTAGATGGGAAATTCCATGCACTATTATTTCAAGCAATGTTAGTAGAAATCCTGATGGCTTGTTTTCCTAGGTCCCAGTCAGGGATGCGGTTGGCCCCACGGAACCTGGATCCAGCTCACATGGAAGGCAATGAATCGGTTCTGAAACGACGGCAGAAACAGGTTCAGTACGGCAAGAACACCTCTGGCTACCAGAATTACCTGGAACAAGTTCCCAAGTATGACAACTGATTTATTCTACATTACATTTTTATTTTTGCAATTGGAAAAGGGCAAGGTAACTAGGTTCTAAAGGGTAACTAATGGCCTGTGAAGAGCCCTAAACACATTTACTGAACTATTTATTGGATTAGTCCTTAAACTCAAAAGATGGCTATAAATGTAAGTCTCCGTGAGGAGTAGGTGGAACATTTATTCACGCTTGTCTCCACTCTATCTGATACAAGGCGTCTGAGAATCCCTGGGCTGCACCCATCCACTCCAAACAAATATAGAAAATACAGCCGCCGATCCTGGGACATGCAGGTTCGTCTTTGGCGGAGAGCTCTGCATGCATGGGACCCTCTGTCTGAAGCGCAGGGAGAAGCTGAGGGACAAGACCCTGTTGACCAACTGTAGGTATTGGGTGTTTTTACATTTGTAGTAGTTTTTGCTTGTCTTAAGTTGACCTCATCAATTCTTGACTATATGCAGGCAGGGGTTGCTTGAGCAGATGAATTGTGAGCTATATGAAGACTGTGGCGCTAAAGAGCGGGCCAGAGGGATGCCATCAGACTCTAAAGCCCCCTTCTCCACTAAACCTGCAGGAATGTCAATCAACAGTCCCTGGTTGTTTCCCCATGGATCCCAGGTGTGTCAGTTTTTTACTGTTCTTTGGTTAGCAGGCGTTGTCTTGTGTTTGGAGATATCTGTTCATGTGGTTTGCCTCTCTTTAGGTGGATGTGTCTGGTCCTCAGTTCCCATCCTCCCAGACAGGCTTGGGGTACGCCTTTAGCAGTCATCTAACAGCTGATGAGAATGTGGTGGGATGGCTGAGATTTCTCCTGGAAACTGACCACTCCCACGATCAACAGGGAGACCGGCTACCGTGGAAGCCATACTGATCATGGCTGTCAGTCCCAGCGGTAGATCTTTTGGGTATATCCTAATAGACTTGCAGGGTTGCACTGGGTGTTGTGCTGACTGTGAAAGGGATGATTGCTGTAAAATATTGACCACACACTTCTTGTAATCATGTCAGTTTGGGGTCACTTTTTACACATTTATTGTTTTGTATCGCACATTTTTAAGCAGTATCTGCTTCACTAATCATGTACCTACATTGATGTTTATTTGGACCCACTGTAATTAACTTTTTTGCACCATTTACTTGTTCAATGTTTTAAGTTCCCTTTGTCACAATTACATTTTCGTCATTTAGCAGACGCTCTTCATTTAGTTATACGTTAGGTTTTCACTCCTCCTATCCTCTCTAAAACCAAGGATTATATTCTGACCCTCCCAATTCTGTTCTCTAAAGAGTAAAGAAGTCTTGGCTTTGTTGCATTTGGCCCACCAGCCACATCACCATGTTCACCTGTCTGTGACCCAACTGACTGTCAGGCTCTAAGGTATCATGCACCATCCTCTCCTGCCTGCCTACCTAGCTGTTTTTCTAAAAACAACGTCGATGGGGAAAATGCTATCACTTTGTTTAGTATATTTTTGTTTTTCTTAATTGTCATTTTGTACAACCTGAGTACTGATGCAGAGTGAAATTAATAAAGATATGTTCCAAATTGAACATGTGAAGAATGGACCTTTTTCCACACAATTCTCAGATGTGAGCTTCCCACAACGTAATTATTTTTTTTAAGTAGGCAGTGTCTCGAAAGATGAGTCTCCTGGACTTTATCATTCTCCAGGATTGGTGATCGGGGGGGACTGGGGAAATACTAACTGCATTACGCCAAGCAGCCACAAGATGACAATATACGCTCCCTATTTATTTTCCTTGCCACACCAATACCCGACAATTTGACGCAAATGTATTGTAGTGGGATGATCAATGCACCTTAGCCTAATATAAAGTTATATATTCCAATGTTGGCGCCCTGGCATTATTTGTCAGGTATCATCAATTTGTGAATTAAACTGATGCTAATATAGCGAACTACAAGTCCCACAACAGTTTGTCGGTTCAGTCCAATTTTTGCAATTTCCTAATACGACAATTTAGAAATGTAACTTTTTTTTAAATATATTTAGTCCATTAAAAATTCCGAGCTATTGCATGTCTACTATTTTGTTTGAATTATTGAATACTCACTGCTTCCCCCCCCCCTCCCCTCACACAAATGTTATTTATGAATTCCAATCGCTCACGGGCGTGTGAACGTTGTTTTTTTTGTTTAATGGACGACTGGGTGAATTGATTGTAGGCGATGGTATTTTACAAAGAGCGATAGTATCTTAGATATTTGTCACGCTGATCATATTACATTTTATGTTCCAGATATTGTAATCAACGGATGGTCTGGTACATGGTATGTTTTTAATAGGTCAATACATCAGAGACCCATAGCCGAACACTAGCGCCGCTGACTAGTCGGGAGCTACACAGGCTCCAAATTGGTTTATCCTTCACCAGCAGTATTTAACCCGTGTGTGCAAGGCCTGAGGTCCCGTTGTGTTCTTGGTTAAGGTAAGAACGACATTTAAATCAAGTAGCTGTTACAAAGAAAGGTTATTGATATCAGCTTCATTAATCAGAAAAATAGCTCACTGCATCATATTCTGCATGGCCGTGTTTTGCTAGCACGCGTCCTAGACACAGCACAGAGGTCCTAGGGTGTAGCAATACATGCATGCAATAGCTCGCCAGCCTCGATAGCAAGGGGATTGAATCAGATGGTGGGGAGGGAGTCATATTTTAATTGTTTATTTATTGCAAGCCAACAAGCTATGTTGATTTCATGTGTATGTGTGTTTGTCTGCAAATCTGCGTAATCAGTTAAATGGACGTACGCTGAGGTAACGTTAGCTTGCTAGCCATAGAAATTAGGATTTGCGCTTGCGTTAACTAACCGGTTAGCGGCATAGCATCAGATTGTCACAGGGCGGCTTGTTTTGGATCTAACGTTAAATCAACTACTAGCTACCAGTGTTAGATAGCTATTCCGCTAACGTTAGCCATATTGAATTAGCTATGATAATGCTTAATATCATGTGAACGGGTTTAGACCGTCCTTCAAAACTACGATATAATAATTGTGAATGAATAGCTACTATTGCTCACTTGAAATGTTTGTAATGGACAGCAGGGTAGCCAGTTAATGCTAATTTATCTACTAGCTATCCCTATTTAGCCGTCATTCTGGCTTTCCAAATGCCCCCCTCAAAATGGTAGCTACCTAACTTGCTAGCTATTTCTCAATCTGTTCCATTGCAAATGTCATTGAGGTGAAGAGCATGCCAATTGATAGGTCATGACAAGCTTGATAACATACGCACTATACACAAACGTACACATGGATTTTGTGTTGTAGATATGTGGTAGTAAAGTAGTGGCCTGAGGGTACACACCTAATGTACACTCTTAATGTGTTGTGAAATGTAATGTAACTGCCTTGATTTTGCTGGACCCCAGGAAAAGTAGCTACTGGTTTGGCAGCAGCTAATGTGGATCCATAATAAATACAAAAATACTTTGCAAGATTGGACCTCAGTATGACCCCCTTTCAAATGCACATATCCACCATTAAAGGGATACTTAATGGATTTAGGTTATGAGGCCCTTTATCTTCTTCCCCAGAGTCAGATGAACTCGTGGATACCATTTTTATGTTTGTGTCCAGTATGAAGGAAGTTGGAGTAAGTTTCGCGAGCCAATGCTAACTAGCGTTAGCGCAATGACTGGAAGTCGATGGGTATCTGCTAGCGCAATGACTGGACGTCCATGGGTACCTACTAGCATGCTAGCAGATACTATAGACTTCCAGTCATTGAGCTCGCCAGCTTATAGTCCTAAAAACTGGAATGATTTACCTCTGGTTCGTTCAGCCATTCCAATGGATAAAATGAATGGGGAAAGAATAGGGTTTTCGAATAAACGCCAAAAAGAAGGTCTGTGGTTAACACAGGCTTATGAGATCTTATACGTTTTGTTCTATGAGATATGTCAGTTAACATGATCTTTATGAATTATGAAGCCTTTATGTGCATTATGTTGTTTTATTACATAAATGCACAAACAGTGACATTAACTGCTGAGGATTATATCATAGAACTAAACGTATAAGATCTCCTAAGCCTGTTTACCACAGACCTTATTTTCGGCATTTATCCAAAAACCCTATAAAAACTCTATTAATTTTCCCCATGGACTTTGTTCAATGAACAATGGCGGCGTTAGTGCCTACAAAAAGACGCCATTACTATTGCTCTCTATTGCCATAGACTTACAGTCATTGCGCTAATGCTTGTTAGCAATTCCGCTAGCCCTAGTTAGCAACTTCCTTCAAACTGCACGCGGAGACATAAAAATGGCATCCACACGTTTATCTGACTCTGGGGAAATAGATTAATGTCCTCATTGTCAAGATCCCAAAGTATCCCTTTAAGGTTACTGGTTGAGATATTCGTTTTTGGTTAAATGTTCTGGTTGTTGGACATGTGATCAGTGCTATCCGGAATCTATGGGATGTCCATAACCTTAACCCTTGCCCTAACCTTAACCCTTTTAAATTTCAGCTTCAATGTGGTAGGGACGTCCCAAGGATTCCGGATAGCACCGACCATTCAAGAAACTCAGAGGGGCCTCATCAGGCAGGTCAGCCCCGAACAGCAGGCCCCTTGAGGCTTCATGCTGTCCCCAGGCACCTGTCACCATTCTTTCTGCACTCACAGAGTTAGTGTGTGTCTGAATATGTTAGTGAGCATGTTACCTGTAGGTTTGGTCAGTGGTTGAGCATCTCAAAATCAGTCTCCATCTTTTAGGTCTGGAGACTTTTGACATATAGGCCTAATTTGTCTAATCAGTCAGAACATACAGAGAAAGTGATGCGTCACCAAAGTGAATATGGCAAACTGTACAGAATATGATGAAAATGGGATTATTGCAAATGTCCTAAAGCATTAAACAGCTTTCCCATTTGAGAGGTACCACCACTGTTTCAAACACCTGCTACCGTTTTGGAGCTTAATGAAGGTGACCCTTGTACTGCCTTTTCCTGTTGAGAAAACAAAAGTGGTAACAGGGCTCCTGTTGTGTGTCCGATTTTCCCCTTCAGGTGAACTGACTACAGTGATGACCATGTCCCAGTGAGACTGGGCAGGGCAACCTGGCCCAGAGGAGGACTGGAGGTGCCAGAATAGCTCTGCCGCTCACAATCAGACGGACGAACAGACAGAGGGACACCCCCCTTACCCTCCACCTCACCCACCTCCCCTGCTCCTCGCAACCATGCCATGGTCACACTGATCGTCGAGCGTCTGCAGAAACATAGTCTGAACGGCAACACTCACCAAACGGCCCTCAACGTGGTAAGGTTTCTTCACTTATGTGTCAGCCTATGACTGCTTGTCTTGACTGTAATATAGTCCTCGGGTTAATTACCATTTATTTCTCTTGCTGTCAATTGAGCCTTTCTGATCGTTTTTTTCTGTGCTGTGAGCGTACAGGTCTCCTCTAAATCAACATGTCTTCCAGTCTCTGCTGGACCCCAACAACCTAGGAATTTGCTGGCCTACAGATGGATTGATGCCTGGTGAGTATGTACAAGTATAGCCACTTAGCCCGTGATTCAGCAATGTCTTGCATTAGGCTTTGTAACTTTGGTTCTGCGCTGTGCCATGTTGACACGGGCACAGGGTAATGGGGGTGAATTCCAAATGACAGAAGGGAATTGGTTGTTAAAGGGAGTATATGAAACATTTTAATAGAGCAAACAACTGTTACAAAACAACTCAACAACCACCCAGTAGCCTATTAACAACCAATAGTAATCTATTTTCACCTCATTTAAAAAACAAGACTACTTTTTATGTTCATTTGCAGAGACATTTTGAAAAACAGTTGGTTTCTGTCAATTGCTCTGTGACATCACTGGGGGAACCACTCGCTAAGCTGGTGGTATAGAAACCAATACAACTAAGTGCACTGGCACTGCAACCATTTTAGATCATTTAGCTATCCTATTCAATTATTTTGCACCAAAATGTTGTGACACCATAGCCCAGTAGGTGATTTCCAAGGTGCAGGCCTATTCATAACTGAAATGTGCTGATCATAACAGCTGTAATATCATAATAATAACACAGTCATTTTGTAATGTAAAATATGTGATGCAGGGATGGATTGATCAGGGAATGTTCATTCAACAAACAGCCCGTTAACTGTCTAACTCAATGCCTGTCCTGGGGAGTAGCGTAGCTACCCGTATGTCCAAATGCTACTGACTGAGAGTGTACAGTCATGCGGTCTGAATGCTAGCTGACATTGTCTCATCTTTAAAAAAAAACACGCCATGGTCTCTGCTTAGAAAACTCCTCGGACTAGCCCATTATTCAAGCCCTTATTATTCAAGCCATTATTAGCGAGGGAGAGGGAGAGGGAGGCAGCCCCACTGGGCACTGGGGCTATAGGTGTGTGCATTTTCCACCTCTCAAAAAGTAGGCTACTGCTCATAAAGTTAAATAGACGGAACAACAGTACCATAGTGCCTGGTGAAGGGTTTCCTTCTTCACGACCCCTTGTTTTATACATCCCCCAACAGGAAACCACATTATGTGATCTGTCGCTCTGGATAAGAGCGTCTGCTAAATGACTAAAATGTAAATGTATTGCATGCATGTACCTTAGGCTGATCATGCAAAGGGAGTCTTCTTAAAACAGAAACTACAGTTGGCAGTGATTTTTTTTATTATTTATTTATTTCACCTTTATTTAACCAGGTAAGCCAGTTGAGAACAGGTTCTCATTTACAACTGCGACCTGGCCAAGATAAAGCAAAGAAGTGCAATAAAAACAACACAGAGATACATATGGGGTAAAAAACATAAAGTCAAAAATACAACAGAAAATATATATACAGTGTGTGCAAATGTAGCAAGTTATGGAGGTAAGGCAATAAATAGGCTATAGTGCAAAATGATTACAATAGTATTAACACTGGAATGCTAGATGTGCAAGAGATTATGTGCAAATAGAGATACTGGGGTGCAAAATAGCAAAATAAATAACAATATAGGGATGAGGTAGTTGGGTGGGCTAATTTCAGATGGGCTGTGTACAGGAGCAGTGATCGGTAAGGTGCTCTGACAACTGATGCTTAAAGTTAGTGAGGGAGATAAGAGTCTCCAGCTTCAGAGATTTTTGCAATTCGTTCCAGTCATTGGCAGCAGAGAACTGGAAGGAATGGCGGCCAAAGGAGGTGTTGGCTTTGGGAATGACCAGTGAGATATACCTGCTGGAGCGCAGACTACGGGTGGGTACTGCTATGGTGACCAATGAGCTAAGATAAGGCGGGGATTTGCCTAGCAGTGATTTATAGATGGCCTGGAGCCAGTGGGTTTGACGACGAACATGTAGTGAGGACCAGCCAACAAGAGCGTACAGGTCACAGTGGTGGGTAGTGTATGGGGCTTTGGAGACAAAACGGATGGCACTGTGATAGACTACATCCAATTTGCTGAGTAGAGTGTTGGAGGCTATTTTGTAAATGACATCGCCGAAGTCAAGGATCGGTAGGATAGTCAGTTTTACGAGGGCATGTTTGGCAGCATGAGTGAAGGAGGCTTTGTTGCGAAATAGGAAGCCGATTCTAGATTTAACTTTGGATTGGAGATTCTTTATGTGAGTCTGGAAGGAGAGTTTACAGTCTAACCAGACACCTAGGTATTTGTAGTTGTCCACATACTCTAGGTCAGACCCGTCGAGAGTGGTGATTCTAGTCGGGTGGGCGGGTGCCAGCAGCGTTCGATTGAAAAGCATGCATTTAGTTTTACTAGTGTTTAAGAGCAGTTGGAGGCTACTGAAGGAGTGTTGTATGGCGTTGAAGCTCGTTTGGAGGTTTGTTAACACAGTGATGATTCCTCAAAGCCTGTACTTGTCAGCTATCACTACATAGGCTACTGTATTTTGGTGTGATTGTCAATTTCATCTTCATACTATAGCATAGCTGTCCCCTTCATACTTTCCTTGCCAATTCATTATCTTGTCGCCTACATTCGGAAAGCCTAAGGTAGGCCTAGGTTTCTTAATACGTTTGAAGGAAAGGATAAATATTTGCTCGTGTCTGACATACGCTGGAGGTGTGTTTGTGTGAGTTCGCTGATTCTCTCTAGCCTATACACTCACCGGACAGTTTATTAGGTACACCATCTAGTACCGGGTCAGACCCCCCTTTGCCTCCAGAACAGCCTGAATTCTTCGGGGTATTCTACAAGGTGTTGGAAATGTTCCACAGGAATGTTGGTCCATGCTGATACGATAGCTGCAGGTTGGACGGCGGTACATTCATGCTGCGAACAGCCCGTTCCATCTCATCCCAAAGATGCTCTATTGGGTTGAGGTCTGGGGACTGCGCAGGCCACTCAAGTAAACTGAACTCACTGTCATGTTCCAGGCAATGTTTTTCCGCTCCTCAATTGTCCAGTGTTGGTGATGGCGTGCCCACTGGAGCCGCTTCTTCTTGTTTTTAGCTGATAGGAGTGGAACCTGGTGTGGTCGCCTGCTGCAATAGCCCATCCGTAACAAGGACCAATGAGTTGTGTGTCCCGAGATGCCGTTCTGCACATCACTGTTGTACTGCAACGTTGTTTGTCTGTTTGTGAACCGCCTGTTAGCTTGCACGATTCTTGCCATTCTCCTTCGACCTCTCTCACCAACGAGCTGTTTTCGCTCACAGGACTGCTGCTGACTGGATGTTGTTTGTCGCACCATTCTCGGTAAACCCAAGACACTGTCGTGTGTGAAAAGCCCAGGAGGACGGCCGTTTCTGAGATACTGGATCCGGTGTGCCTGGCACCGATCAATCATAACACGCTCAACGTCGCTTAAGTCACTAGTTTTGCCCATTCTAACGTTCAATCGAACAGTAACTGAATTCCTTTTCAATCGAATGCTGCTTGCACCCGCCCGCCCGACTAGAATCACTACTCTCGGTGGTTCTGACTTAGAATATGTGGACAACTACAAATACCTAGGTGTCTGGTTAGACAGTGAACTCTCCTTCCAGACTCACATTAAGCATCTCCAATCCAAAGTTAAATCTAGAATCGGCTTCCTATTTTGCAACAAAGCCTCCTTCACTCATGCTGCCAAACATGCCCTCGTAAAACGGACTATCCTACCGATCCTTGACTTCGGCGATGTCATTTACAAAATAGCCTCCAACACTCTACTCAGCAAATTGGATGTAGTCTATCACAGTGCCATCCGTTTTGTCACCAAAGCCCCATATACTACCCACCATTGTGACCTGTACGCTCTCGTTGGCTGGTCCTCACTACATATTCGTCGCCAAACCCACTGGCTCCAGGTCATCTATAAATCACTGCTAGGCAAATCCCCGTCTTATCTTAGCTCATTGGTCACCATAGCAACACCCATCCGTAGTATGCGCTCCAGCAGTTATATCTCATTGGTCATCCCCAAAGCCAACACCTCCTTTGGCCGCCATTCCTTCCAGTTCTCTGCTGCCAGTGACTGGAACGAACTGCAAAACTCTCTGAAGCTGGAGACACTTATCTATTCACTAACTTTAAGCATCAGTTGTCAGAGCAGCTTACCGATCACTGCACCTGTACACAGCCCATCTGTAATTAGCCCATCCAACTACCTCATCCCCATATTGTTATTTATTTTGCTCATTTGCACCCCAGTATCTCTATTTGCACATCATCTTCTGCACATCTATCACTCCAGTGTTAATACTAAATTCTAATTATTTTGGACTATGGCCTATTTATTGCCTTACCTCCATAACTTACTACATTTGCACACACTGTATATAGATTTTCTATTGTGTTTTTGACTGTACGTTTTGTTTACCCCATATGTAATTCTGTGTTGTTGTTGTTTTTATCGCACTGCTTTGCTTTATCTTGGCCAGGTCGCAGTTGTAAATGAGAACTTGTTCTCAACTGGCTTACCTGGTTAAATAAAGGTGAAATAAAAATAAATAAATACATTTTTAGAGTGGCCTTTTATTGTCCCCAGCACAAGGTGCACCTGTGTAATGATTGTGCTGTTTAATCAGCTTCTTGATATGCCACACCTTTCAGGTGGATGGATTATCTTGGCAAAGGGGAAATACTCACTAACAGGGATGTAAACAAATTTGTGCACAAACTTTGAGTGTAATACGCCTTTTGTGCGTATTGGCAATTTTTGGGATCTTTTATTTCAGCTCATGAAACATAGGACCAAAACTTTACGTGTTGCGTTTATATTTTTGTTCAGTATAGTTCCTAAAGTGGTTACGTTACCTCTGCTTGACTTCTTAGTAAGGTAACAGATGAAATGTTACCCAAGCAGCCTGTGCTTGCTTGTAGTTTGCACATCCAGGTACTGAGCACCACACCATGACAACATTTTACAGTTGTTGTTCACACAAAAAGAAAAATAAATAGTTATTTGCAAGCTGATGTTCTATGAACGAGTGGCTGGTCCAGTGTGTTACGTTAGCTACCTGTTGACACCCATTCTCAACTGGATCCACGTCGACAGGGGTGGTACTACTTCCTGAAATCGTTATAAATTCTGTGGTTTGCTTACAACCAGGAAATGTAGATGGCCCGTTTCTACCGGTGAGATGCAGAAACGCTCGTATTTACGTGTAGTGAGAAAATTCTCGTTATATATATATATATTAATTTTTTGTGTGAATTTTTACCCACTTTTTCTCACCAATTTCGTGATTACGATCTTGTCTCATCGCTGCAACTCCCCAATAGGCTCGGGAGAGGCGAAAGTCGAGTCATGCGTCCTCCGAAACATGATCCGCCAAACCGCGCTTCTTAACACCTGCTCGCTTAACCCGGAAGCCAGCTGCACCAATGTGTCGGAGGAAACACTGTTCAACTGATGACCGAAGTCAGCCTGCAGGCGCCCGGCCTGCCACAAGGAGTCGCTAGAGCGCGATGAGCCAATTGACGACGCTGAGCCAATTGTGCACCGCCCTACGGGACTCCCGGTCACGGCACAGCCTGATATCGAACCCCAGGCTGTAGTGACGCCGCAACACTGCAATGCAGTGCCTTAGACCGCTGCGCCATTCGGGAGGCCCGGCAATTCTCGATTGTCGACACATTTATGTGTTAATAACATATTAATGGACATTTACAGTGAAAGACCAGCGGTGAAATGTCTCTTTAAAGGAGTCAGTCTACTGTGTTTAATGCATAACAGCTCCCTGTAAAAGTTGAATCATGATACCGCTTTGTATTTTTCTCTCTCTCTGTTGGTTGTTGCCAACTACATTGTATCAGGAATGAATTGCCTTTTGTCCATTTTCTCACAAAAAATTTAAGTAAATAAATCTTGACAGTAATTTCTATTAATGGTATCATCTTTCTTTCTCCTCACAGAGAGCAGTTATTGGCAGTTCTGCCCGCCCTCCAAGCCTGGCCTGCAGGGTGTGCTGAGCTCCAGCTTCCCCCCTGGCCCTGTCCCTCTGGTTTCCCCCGAAACCCACCTCCCAGAGGGGGAAGCCCTGCCCCGGTCCCTGGTCCCAAGCACCTCAGTAACGGACCTGTCTTTTCCCGGTGCACCCCCTCCCCCCCCGCCACCCCCCAAACGCCACTGTCGCTCACTGTCCGTGCCAGAGGACCTTTCACGCTGCCGTTACACCTGGCGACCCAGCGCGTCGAGGGTCTGGACACCTGTGAATCGCCAATGCCACAGTGGAGGGGGAGCGGGGGGGCCTTGTCCGCTTCGTGCTCCTAGCTCATCTCTAAACTCCTCTCTACACTCTTCTTCAAGCCCCACATTCTTTAGCCTTGCTCTCTCCCCTGACTCCCCACTGCCCTGGAATTTCCCATGGGACCCAAGTGACACTGCTGGAGGAGGTGCCTGCTGCTGTTTCTTCCACTCCCCGTCGTCCTGCTCATCCTCTCCCTCCCCGCTCCACCCGCCCCCTCCTCCGCAACGACGCTTCTCGCTGTCCCCTGTCCTAATCAGAGAAGCTGCCGCCCAGTTCCTGCCCCCGCCTCCAGTTCCACCCCAGCGTGCAGCACCCCCTCCGGCTGTGCCTGCTTCGCCCTCCTCTGCCTGCAGCACCCCGTCCTCACTTCGCCGGGCCATCCCCCCTCAGCTCCCACGCTGCCACTCCCAGCCCTGCGACCTGCTCCTTCTCAAACCGGGCCTGAAGCGACGCCGTGACCCAGACAGACCATTTGCCCGGCCAGTACTGGATTTCACCAAGATGACTCAGGTAAACAGAAGATAACTGCGGGTCAGGAAATGAATAGAAATGGTTGCTGTATGTAGATTGGTGAAGGTGGAACATGCTATCTTCTAGCCAGAGGAAGTTTGGTTATTTGAAGGTTAAGGATTAAAAGGCATCCTTATTAAGCTTGTCAAACCACACAGTCTAACCGTACTGTAAGAAAGAAACATTCCAATTCATCAGCGAGATGGACCATTTATTTTTATAACATCAGTACATGAGGCAAACCTGTCACCCATACCTCCATTCTTAGAATACAGACCACACCTAATAATAATAATAATAATAATAATATGCCATTTAGCAGACGCTTTTATCCAAAGCGACTTACAGTCATGCGTGCATACATTTTTGTGTATGGGTGGTCCCGGGGATCGAACCCACTACCTTGGCGTTACAAGCGCCGTGCTCTACCAGCACCTGCCTATAATTGTTCTTGTTACCCATTGTCCCATGCCACAGTTGTCTCTTCTTTTACACCCATGCTCTACGCTCAGCCCCTGAGTTTGGGTGATTGGCAGGGTTTGAATGGCTCTGACTGTAGGCAATGCCAGCCCACTGTTGTACTGTACACCAAGACTCACTCTGGAATTTATTTGCATATACTTTGCATGCAGCTGCTGAATGTCTTGGAGAAAGTCTGGCTTCCCTTGTTAGTCCACCCAGTCACCCCCCCCCACATTAATATAATGTGGTACACTACACTAAAAGGTTGTAGGTTAATTTCCCCCTAAACATTTACATGTGGTATATGTAAAACAGTTGTGTTCTGGCTAAGTTTAGAATAGTCTCTTTCAAAAGCCACATTTATGAGTCAGGTATACAAGAATAGGCTTAGACCTCTACAGTATTTGGCAGTTCAGCCCCCTATATTAAAGTTGGCGATACTATCCGAGTTCATTTTCAGGGAGATGTGGTATCATATTACATTTACATTTACATTTAAGTCATTTAGCAGACGCTCTTATCCAGAGCGACTTACAGTTAGTGAATACATTATTATTTTTATTTTTTTACACTGGCCCCCCGTGGGAATCGAACCCACAACCCTGGCGTTGCAAACGCCATGCTCTATCAACTGAGCTACATCCCTGCCGGCCATCCCCTCCCCTACCCTGGACGACGCTGGGCCAATTGTGCGCCGCCCATGAGTCTCCCACCCTTGTTTCTACTGTTTGTCACATTTTAACTGAAAAACTTTAGCGCCCATGTTAAAAGAATCACAGAGATGATGTATGATGTTACAAATTACCCACTTCCCCTAGCCAGTTATATCAACTTGGTTTCATTTGATTGACCTATTTATTTATTGTAAATAGAGAAGATGTGTGGTTTGAATGCAGTCCTGAATGTAGACTGCTCTTGTTTTTCTAGAGAGGGATGATAAAATGTGTGAACAAGGCCTTTTTCGCTCTCTCAAATCTGTCTCCTATTTGTGTCTTTCCAGACTCGCAGTACAGAACCCTTGAGTTGTAAGGAGCGTGGGAGGCTGGCTTCTGGAGGGGACGTTTGCATGGGCCTTGAGCCTTTTTGGGGGGATTTCAGAGGGTCATGTTCACCAGCAGAGGGGCTGGGAAGGACGAGCATTGGACCTCTAAGCGAGAGTGATGAGGAGGGTGAAGAGGGGGAGGAAGAGGAGGACCCTGATCGAGAAGAGTGTCAG
Source organism: Coregonus lavaretus (assembly GCF_964263955.1). Lineage (NCBI taxonomy): Eukaryota > Metazoa > Chordata > Actinopteri > Salmoniformes > Salmonidae > Coregonus > Coregonus lavaretus. Next base: position 2,677,716 of record NC_140002.1, on the reverse strand, counting down.
CCGAGTGTCTTTGAGAGGGATTGTACAGAACTAGATTTGAGCCTAATTGAAGAAAATTAAAATCTTGTTAATTGGATACTTTTTTTCCCCTCTACCGCCAGCATTCAACACTCCACCCCAGCCCTGCTACGCTTTCATCGGCAGGGCTCTCAGGAACACGACTTCTCTCTCATGGGATGAGCTGAGGTATATATACTCTCATTGACAACGGTCATGATTTGACTACTACCAATAAGAACAATTCATGCAGGTAGCCATGGATGCCGTCTTTCCATCAGAGTACATTCCAGAACCAGTTGCTGAAACATTCTTGTGAATAATATGAATGCTGGAGATGCAGTTATTCCCGTGGTGTGTGTTGAATGTCTTCTTAATGCACCCTCAGGCAGACTAGGATGGAACTTGGGAAGACTAACACGCTTCTGGTCACTTGCTTTCTTTCTTTTACATGACTTTCCTCTCGATTGTCTTTTTTCAGTACAGTAGTAAGAATAGATTTTCTTGAATGATGGTGATGAATTTAATATCTGTTTTGTTCAGTTTGATGCAAAAGGGCAGTATGTCATTGCAGCTTTCTTTCTGCGGTCCTTATATTTCCTGGTAAACAATCCACATGATTCAGCATAAGCCTTAAGACCAACTTTTTTTCTGTAAACAAAAAAAAATACAACTATGAAAATGAAATGAATTGTGTAGCAGTTGATATTAGTCCTTTTGTTATTTCTTTTCTGCTGTTTTCTTAATATTTCTTATCTCTAGGACTCGTCCTCTGAATATAGAGATGTATAGACATTGATAATGAATGCACTGTGTTTGACAAGTTAAACAAAAACCTAAAAATGGGAAGCAACCGCTGAGGGCATATTGTAATATTGTATTAAACAGCGATCATTTGTTGAAAACTTTGTTGAAAACAAGTTATGTGTAAAGATGGTAGCTGACAGACCAAGTGAAGGCCAATGCTGTCTTTTAGAAATGTTTTTTATTGTATGTGTTAAAAAGATGGCAATTTCAAACTCAGTTTGTGTATAAATAAAGTTTATTGGAAATTATTTTACAAGGAAAGGAAACAGAGTCTGAGCTTTTTTGAAAAGATTATGGGGAAGGGCTGTTCATCTGCATATGATCTAGTCTTTACAGTTTGACTTTTGCTTATTTTAAGCACATTTTTATATCATATTCCCTTTGATCTCAAACATGTATGTCAGGTATCTGTCCTCATCCACCATGAATGAGTAGCCCCAATCCCACTCGTCAGTATGCGCCTCATCCCCAACTAGCACAGGATGGGGGGATAGGCAGGCAGGTAGTTAAGCGGTTAAGAGCGTTGGGCTAGTAACTGAAAGGTCGCTGGTTCGAATTCCCCAGCCGACTAGGTGAAAAAATCTGAGCTGTAAATCGCTCTGGATAAGAGCGTCTGCTTAAATACTAAAATGCATAATACTTTAGCACTATCCATTCGGCATTGTCATGGGATTGTCCTCCACTCAGATCACTGGCACTGTAGATATTATTATTGGGCAGCCTACCTGTGGTTAAGAATACATTATGACCTTTGTCATCTGGAAAGAAACCTCATCAAGCTCAAATGTGGTCCCTGAGCAATCAGGGGGTCGGATGGTCAGTGTGCAGCCTGGTCTGCAATACCCCCTGTGTTACGTGAAGGCGCCACACTCCACTAACAGCGGTTTATCAAGACTTCTCATTATTCTGTGACACCGACTCGTCCGTCACCTGACTCCTCTGAACAAACTGTTTGGATTCATGACGATCCGATAAGTGGGAAGACGTCAACTCATATTGACCCCCACAAGACCAAGATTAACAGAACCTGCAGTACTTGGTAATGAACCAATAACCTAAGCTAGCTACCTAGTAGTGGTCTGATCTGATCCAACAGCTAACGTTACTGCTCCGTGGTCGTCTTCTTGGTATTATTCTCTAGAAGCAAAAATAGTTTTACGCCGCCTAAACGTGTGTGTTGATGTGCCTATAATTTACCATCAGTGGCGCTAGCTAGTAGTAGTAACTAGCTAGTTGTGTTAGCTTTGTGAAACAGGCCTCTTTTCGTGCAAATCTGTATCACGTTTGCGTGATGTTAGCTAAGCTAACTAGCTAGCCATGTTAGCCACACGAATCTTGGCTACCGACTTTGAATTAGTAGGCTAGTTACTTTTTTTTTTTTTAGCTAACTAGCAACATTTAGCCAGCTAGCTAACTACTTTGTAAATTGCGTGGGTATTTAGCTAGCTAGCTATAAACTGGAGCTTCAAATTAATTGTTTTTTATTTGTTAACTAAGAAACTAGTGCCGTGTGAAAGTTAGGAAAATAACGTTAGCTAGCTAGCTCTCTAATCGGCAGTGGCGCTAGCTACAGTATTGGCTCTGGCCATCAGTATTAGCCAGTCAAAGTGATGCTAGCTAGCGTTAGCGAAAATGGCTAACTAAAAAAAATATAAGTCAACAACTTTATTATCCATACGACTAGTCGTGTGGCTACACCTTTAGGCATGGTGCTAGGTAACGTTAGTAGCTAAGCCTGTCATGTATATATTAAAACACTGTTCAATTTATTTACAGGTTTTCACCGGTGCATATCATTGTTCCCTGGGAGGTGTTTGACTCCGACATTTGCCTTGTGTGGCTCAGCTTTGGTCTGATTTGTTTGTGCTTTGGCTGGGGTGAAGAACGCCAATGGCTCTCATGGATAAGCATAAAGTCAAGCGACAGAGGCTGGACCGCATTTGTGAAGGTCAGTATTAACATACTTTTCCCCAGTTATCATGTTAGGGACTGACAATGCACGTGTACAAACTTTTGTAGCTAACAGCTGGCTATCTAAGGATTCTTGAACATTTTATATTTTCTCCAATGTAGAATGGGAAATGACACACATTGGCCCGATGGACCGTAGACATGCATAGGTGATGGACAGCATGCAGTTGTGATTGACTTCATTATGGCAAACAGTGCCATATAGCGCCGTACGACCAAAGATATTTATAACTAATTCCCTTCTGTCCGTGGTACTATTATGGCTGACCCTGTAAAACAACACATTTCATTGCAATTATCCAGTGTATGTGACAATAACACTTCAAATTGTTATACTCCTGTCTAATCTGTGAAGGGAAGGGTTGTCAAATAACGGGAGTCAATAACAGATCTAATTCCATAAACGGCGAAAGAGGGAGGGTGCCTGTGGCACTACTTCATGTTGCCCTTGTCACGTTATTACTGGCAGTTTAGATTACATTGATAACAAACAGGAGGCTATATCTGCTATATAACCCCGTGTAGCTCAGTTGGTAGAGCATGGCGTTTGCAACGCCATGGTTGTGGGTTCGTTTCCCACGGGGGGCCAGTATGAAAATGTATGCACTCACTAACTGTAAGTCGCTCTGGATAAGAGCGTCTGCTAAATGACTAAAATGTAAATGTAAAATCTTGTATATTTGTATGCAGTGCATTGCACTGTTTTCCTTACGTCACACACGCTTCTAGGACAGTCGCTCACACACACTGATGAACCCCTCACTTGCACTGTTGGCATGACTTTGGCTCATGCCACTGTCAAACCTTGTTTCTCCACCCCTTCATAATAATACTAATAATAATGTATTAAATTTCTATAATGTAGGTATTTCTACGGTTAATGTGCTACCTACAGAGTTGCTGCTGATACACCAGTCACTTAAGGGCGCTCACATATGCAGTCAAAATACTGCCGTATTAACACAATCGTGTTTATTTCCATCGCTAACCGTTCGTGCCAGTGTTCTCTCGCCGCTGGACAGGTAGAGTGCAAATGGGCATTAAAAAATATATATATTACCATGTAACTGAACAGCGCTCTCTGCTTTCGGTGGTGGAACTGGCAGGAATGTGATTTTTGAAAGGCACATTCGTTCCAGTTGCACATCTATACGCTTAAAGTCATTTGAGTTACCTAGATATAATAAAATAATTACAATTTGCTCTGTTTTTCGTCCAGTGCCCAAAGGATACTGGCAGAGAGTGGCTGTGGATTTTTAGAATTTTCCCATTTGACTTAATTGAACTCTCGGTTTATAATTGCGGAACTGGTTGTGATATCAATGTGAATGGCCATTCAGCTCTTCCTGACAGTGATTTAGCTCTTCCTGACATTGATTTGACTGCAAATGTGTGATGGATGGCGAAACTAGCATTGCGCAGCGACGTCACCTTGCTGAGATTGAAATACTGTACTGGTATCGATGATGCATGCATTTGTTTCGTTGTGACGAGTGTTAGAACCCCAGGTCTGCTGTGGCAGTGAGACAGTCTCTATTACAGTGGTGCAGGTGACTGCTGGGTTTGCTGCAGAGGTCCCACTATTGTTTGTATTTGTCATTTGCCTCGTCTTCCATAATGAGCATCCACCTGAATAATATCCACTGAATATTTTTTTGATAGTAGGATTTTTAGTTGACAGGGATGATTGTAATCCTGTACTCGTGTTTAATGTATTTTACATTTAAAAAATAATAATTCCAGGGTTTGTATTGGCTATGTTTTAAAATGGTTATTTTTTCCACAATAGCTTTTTGCATTTTATGTACAATTTTATTATGAATCTAGTATCAAGTAGCAGCCTAGACAGTCCCGTAGCTACTGTTGACCAGTCAAATCAATGTTGCATGTAGTGGCCTTTTGATCATTTTACAGTTTCATTAATTTGTTATATTAGTGAATTAGTACAGGTGTGCTGAATTTGATCTTCTAACAAGATTTTATTTGAATAGACTGGCCATAATCAATTCCCTTTAATTATTTTTCCAGCGAGAAATGTACCACACTGAGCCGATGGCTCGCATTTGTCTCTTTAAAAAACAACATGGAAATTGCCTCCACTGCACACTACCCAACCTAGCCTCTCAATGCTAAAAAGCTTAGTTTTGGTTGGCTATAGCTGAATTGTTCCTCCCTCTGATTGGAGCAGGGGGTAGGTTGAAGGAGGAGACTGTTTGCCTGGGATTGTGCCATGCGAAAGCATTCTGACAGTAACTGTAAGTGGAGAAGGAGAGGAAGAAAGGCTGGTCAACTGCAGCATGCAAGGTTAGGAGGATGAATGTCTTTTTCGTTTGTTTTCCTAGAGAATGATAGAGGGAGGGAAGGAAGGAAGGAAGGAGGAGGAGGCGGGGGGGGGTAGATGGATAGTACAAATCTGCTATTTGGTTTTGCATGATATAAAGGGGATTTGTCATCCCGGTGCATTTTTGTCCTTGGTCTTTTATAGTATTGTGTGTGTATGTGTGTGAGAGTGCTCTGGAGCATGTGTGGCAGGGGGCAGGGTGGGGTACTGCAGCATTATCGCCCACCCCCACCCCTCCCTGCAAGCTCGCTTACTTACACCCACAGAGTGGCGGGCGGACAGGGGAGAATGAATGAGCGCTGAATGAATAGCATTGTGTGCATGGCCCTGCTGCTGGTCAGACCAGGCTTTCCACACACACACGGTCACACAGTCACATGGTCACACACTCTGCCAGACCATATGGCGCATGTGTGTTGCCAGCTCCTCTCTCTTTCCCTGTCGAGTGTGCCTTTTTTGGCCTCCCGTAGGTTAATTTGTATTCATGCCTTCGTCTTTTTGTCCAGAAAGAAATAGGTCATTTTTTTGTGGGTTTGTTGAACACTCTGCTTTTGCTATGCAGCGTGTTTAAATTCTGCTCCAATCCCCTGTGAAGATGTCAGGCTAGCTGTTCATTACTGCCATGTGTTATGTTCTGGATCAGATTAGAATGAGCCAAAAAAGCAATTTCTTTGTCTATATGTTGTCTTTGAGGAGTAATGAAGGAATCTTTTGGGCAACAGAACACTAAGCGGTACTACATATTAAGCAAAGGGAGCAATTGACAGTCACAATGAGTGGTGTGGTCTGTGTGTGCAGTGCTGTTGCTTTGAGGATCGCATTCTCATGTTCATCTCTTTTAAGTGCCATCAATGTCTCTAGGCTGCTCTATGATTATCCTTAGCTCTGAAGAAATCTTAGGTCCACATAAGGCTCCTTGTGTGCCTTTTAATTCCTCTGTAGCTCAGCTGGTAGAGCACGGCGCTTGTACCGCCAAGGTAGTGGGTTCGATCCCCGGGACCAACCATACACACAAAAAAAAAAAATGTTTGCACGCATGACTGTAAGTCGCTTTGGATAAAAGCGTCTGCTGAATGGCATATTATTTATTATTATTATTTAATTTTGTGAGGGTCATGTGACACACTCTCGCTTTAGTGATACACTTGCTACACTCTGTATTGTCCGGTTGGGCTACTGTCCATTCACTGTTGCCCAATTAACATTGTTGGTGTCAATGTCAATACAACACATTATTAAGTATTTCCATACGCACAAAAAGCTTATTTATCTCAAATTTTGTGCACACATTTGTTTACATCCCTGTTAGTGAGCATTTCTCCTTTGCCAAGATAATCCATCCACCTGACAGGCATGGCATATCAAGAAGCTGATTAAACAGCATGATCATTACACAGGTGCACCTTGTGCTGGGGACAATAAAAGGCCACTCTAAAATGTGCAGTTTTGTCACACTACACAATGCCACAGATGTCTCAAGTTTTGAGGGAGCGTGCAGTTGGCATGCTGACTGCAGGAATGTCCACCAGAGCTGTTGCCAGAGAATTGAATGTTCATTTCTCTACCATAAGCCGCCTCCATCGTCGTTTTAGAGAATTTGGCAGTACATCCAACCGGCCTCAAAACCGCAGGCCACGTGTAACCACGCCAGCCCAGGAACTCCACATCCAGCTTCTTCACCTGCGGGATCGTCTGGGGAGGGGAGGGAGTGCTGAGGAGTATTTTTGTCTGTAATAAAAACCCTTTTGTGGGGAAAAACTCATTCTGATTGGCTGGACCTGGCTCCCCAGTGGGTGGGCTTGGTTCCCAAGTGGGTGGGCCCCTGCCCAGTCATGTGAAATCTATAGATTAGGGCCTAATAAATGTATTTCAATTGACTGATGTCCTTCTATGAACTGTAATTGAGTAAAATCTTTGAAATTGTTTCATGTTGCGTTTATATTTTTGTTCAGTACACATTATTATATGGGACAATATACAAAATATCATTTAAAAAAGACAATTTAATTGAGTAAATGTATTTATTGGTGTCTTTTCATTTAGAAAATGTAATGAATTGAAGGTTATTTGTTGATGTAAAAATGTACCAATTTTCTTTTTAAGGTTGTGTCACTAGATTTGGCGTGGGGTTGTGAGAAGTTATTGGAAAAAGAAAATGGGTTCCCCACCTGACAGGTTTAAGCATATATGAGTAGGATACCGCTATCCTTTCTTTCTGGGCCAATCAAATGAGCCTAAACCTACTGTCCAGTTAGCAGGTTGTTAGCTAGCTAGGTAACATGACTGAACAACGTTGTTTGTTATCAAACCAATAATTAGCGACCCGGGATTAGTTTAAAACGGCCCTTGACATGGTTTATGAAATTATATAAAATGCGCGTGAATCCCTATAGAAAGAACAAAAGGCATCCGGTAATATGGGTCATATTGTCTTTCACCGTTTAGGCTAGAGAGAAGCTGCTGCATGCATGCTTGTCGCGAAGCGGCGCTCCAGTTTCCCCTCTGACACTCGGAGGCTGCATGACAGTGATATTGTATTTTCTTGAGATATGGATATTTATTTTATTATAATATTTTTTTTTTGTTTATACACGTGTGTGTGTATTCTTTCTTAAAACTGCATTGTTGGTTAAGGGCTTGTAAGTAAGCATTTTCACTGTTGTATTCGGCGCATGTGACAAATAACATTTTGATTTGATTTGAACTTGCAAAGTCTACTCAGACTGGGCTGTGCTCTGAAATGATACAATGTATCAACATTTGCTCGCTCCCCTTATGGGAAACGACTGCAGTTTGAGTGCAGTATAACTTATTATTCTGCAATGACTGCGTCCAAAATACCACAGTTGATTGCAGTTACTGCACTTTTACTGCAGTTTCAAAACTGCAATCTTTTTTTGTAAGGGTCTGCGCGCTGCTCCAATGTAACAACAGAAGACTCATCAGGGTCTGTATCCCTGCTCGCCATCACGGCTAAATTACATATATATATATATATATATATATATATATATATATATATATATATATATATATATATATATATATATATATATATATATATATATATATATATATATAAATAAAAAAAACTGATGCAAGGAATAGATGCGCATGAAGAGTGGACGGAGGGCTGCAGGTGAGGGCTGGTAGGGGATGCAGCTGGCTGATTACAGCTGCCACACTTGGCTGGGCTCCCTGCCTGTGCCATTAAACCCCTACAACTCATCCAGAATGCTGCAGCCCGTCTGGTGTTCAACCTTCCCAAGTTCTCTCACGTCACCCCGCTCCTCCGCACACTCCACTGGCTTCCAGTTGAAGCTCGCATCTGCTACAAGACCATGGTGCTTGCCTACGGAGCTGTGAGGGGAACGGCACCTCCGTACCTTCAGGCTCTGATCAGTCCCTACACCCAAACGAGGGCATTGCGTTCATCCACCTCTGGCCTGCTGGCTCCCCTACCTCTGCGGAAGCAAAAATTGACGTAAATGTAAATATGGGCATGAAAATGAAGTGGATATTATTGGACCTGCGCATACAAGAGACTAGTGCCTGTTGCTTAAATTCGACTGCATTAATAAACTGACTTTATAAACATTTTATAACTGGCACCATCAGGTTCTTTAGATTGGTTGGGCTGAACAATTAGGTAGTATCATATGAAACTGTACTACGGTATTCTAAAATGTTGATATAAATATCTTGACGTTTTGGTAGCGTGATATAACCGTGGTACTGGTATATCCTGCAACACTACTAGGATTTGCCTGTGCTTAGCTCTGTTCAGTTTCTGTTTTATCCTAAAAAAAATCCCTAGTCCTTGCCAATGACAAGCATACCCATAACATGATGCTTGAAAATATGAAAAGTGATACTCAGTGATGTGTTGGATTTGCCCCAAACATAACACTTTGTATTCATGACAAAGTTAATTTCTTTGCCACATTTTTTCAGTTTTACTTTAGTGCCTTATTGCAAACAGGATTCTTGTTTTGGAATATTTTTTATTCTGTACAGGCTTCCTTCTTTTCACTCTGTCATGTAGGTTAGTATTGTGTACAATGTTGTTGATCCATCCTCAGTTTTCTCCTATCACAGCCATTAAACTCTAACTGTTTTAAAGTCACCATTGGCCGCATGGTGAAATCCCTAATGGGGTTCCTTCCTTTCCGGCAACTGAGTTAGAACGCCTGTACCTTTTGTAGTGACTGGATGTATTGATACACCATCCAAAGTGTAATTAATAACTTCACCATGCTCAAAGGGATATTTAATATCAGCTTTTTATTTTACCCATCTACGAATAGGTGCCCTTCTTTGCGAGGCATTGTAAAACCTCCCTGGTCTTTGTGGTTGAATCTATTTTTGAAATTCACTGCTCGACTGAGGGACCTTACAAATAATTGTATCTGTGGGGTACAGAGATGAGGTAGTCATTCAAAAATCATGTTAAACACTATTATTGCACACAGAGTGAGTCTATGCAAGTTGTGACTCGTTAAGCAAAATGTATTCCAGAACTTATTTAGGCTTGCCATAACAAAGGGGTTGAATACTTATTTCAGCTTTTCATTTTTAAATTCATTTGTTTAAAAAAATCTAAAAACATAATTCCACGTTGACATTATGGGGTATTGTGTGTAGACCAGTGACACAATCTCAATGTAATCTATTTTAAATTCAGGCTGTAACAACGGGTGTGAATACTTTCTGAAGGCACTGTATCAATATCACGTACATAATTCATTAACAGTTGTCAGTGCAGTATCTCCCAGCTATGAGCCATACAGTGGGGAAAAAAAGTATTTAGTCAGCTACCAATTGTGCAAGTTCTCCCAATTAAAAAGATGAGAGAGGCCTGTAATATTCAGCATAGGTACATGTCAACTATGACAGACAAAATGAGAGAAAAAAATCCAGAAAATCACATGTAGGATTTTTAATGAATTTATTTGCAAATTATGGTGGAAAATAAGTATTTGGTCAATAACAAAAGTTTCTCAATACTTTGTTATATACCCTTTGTTGGCAATGACACAGGTCAAACGTTTTCTGTAAGTCTTCACAAGGTTTTCACACACTGTTGCTGGTATTTTGGCCCATTTCTCCATGCAGATCTCCTCTAGAGCAGTGATGTTTTGGGGCTGTCGCTGGGCAACAGACTTTCAACTCCCTCCAAAGATTTTCTATGGGGTTGAGATCTGGAGACTGGCTAGGCCACTCCAGGACCTTGAAATGCTTCTTCCGAAGCCACTCCTTCGTTGTGTTTGGGATCATTGTCATGCTGAAAGACCCAGCCACGTTTCATATTCAATGCCCTTGCTGATGGAAGGAGGTTTTCACTCAAAATCTCACGAGACATGGCCCCATTCATTCTTTCCTTTACACGGATCAGTCGTCCTGGTCCCTTTGCAGAAAAACAGCCCCAAAGCATGATGTTTCCACCCCCATGCTTCACAGTAGGTATGGTGTTCTTTGGATGCAACTCAGCATTCTTTGTCCTCCAAACACGACAAGTTGAGTTTTTACCAAAAAGTTCGAATTTGGTTTCATCTGACCATATGACATTCTCCCAATCCTCTTCTGGATCATCCAAATGCACTCTAGAAAACTTCAGACGGGCCTGGACATGTACTGGCTTAAGCAGGGGGACACGTCTCGCACTGCAGGATTTGAGTCCCTGGCGGCGTAGTGTGTTACTGATGGTAGGCTTTGTTACTTTGGTCCCAGCTCTGCAGGTCATTCACTAGGTCCCCCCGTGTGGTTCTGGGATTTTTGCTCACCGTTCTTGTGATCATTTTGACCCCACGGGGTGAGATCTTGCGTGGAGCCCCAGATCGAGGGAGATTATCAGTGGTCTTGTATGTCTTCCATTTCCTAATAATTGCTCCCACAGTTGATTTCTTCAAACCAAGCTGCTTACCTATTGCAGATTCAGTCTTCCCAGCCTGGTGCAGGTCTACAATTTTGTTTCTGGTGTCCTTTGACAGCTCTTTGGTCTTGGCCATAGTGGAGTTTGGAGTGTGACTGTTTGAGGTTGTGGACAGGTGTCTTTTTTTATACTGATAACAAGTTCAAACAGGTGCCAGTAATACAGGTAACGAGTGGAGGACAGAGGAGCCTCTTAAAGAAGTTGTTACAGGTCTGTGAGAGCCAGAAATCTTGCTTGTTTGTAGGTGACCAAATACTTATTTTCCACCATAATTTGCAAATAAATTCATTAAAAATCCTACAATGTGATTTTCTGGATATTTTTTTCTCATTCTGTCTGTCATGGTTGACGTGTACCTTTGATGAAAATTACAGGCCTCTCTCATCTTTTTAAGTGGGAGAACTTGCACAATTGGTGGCTGACTAAATACTTTTTTTCCCCACTGTATCTATCTTTGCTAATTTAGGTTTCTCTCTAATTTGTTTGTTTATGAGATATGTGTGCTTTGTGCCGATAGGGCAGGCTGTCTATTGTTGCAGAAGGGCAGGGGTCTCTGCCTCCAGGGAAATAATAATATAATAACTGAAAAGAAGCCTGTGCCCCCAACCCCACCCTTCTGCTCATCTGCTGGAGGAGTCTACCCTGTTGTGGGGGTTGGAGGAGCCTGCCCTGCTGGAGGAGTCTACCCTGTTGTGGGGGTTGGAGGAGTCTGCCCTGCTGCAGGAGTCTGCCCTGTTGTGGAGGTTGGAGGAGCCTGCCCTGCTGCAGGAGTCTGCCCTGTTGTGGGGGTTGGAGGAGCCTGCCCTGCTGGAGGAGTCTGCCCTGTTGTGGGGGTTGGAGGAGTCTGCCCTGCTGCAGGAGTCTGCCCTGTTGTGGGGGTTGGAGGAGTCTGCCCTGCTGCAGGAGTCTGCCCTGTTGTGGGGGTTGGAGGAGCCTGCCCTGCTGCAGGAGTCTGCCCTGTTGTGGGGGTTGGAGGAGCCTGCCCTGCTGCAGGAGTCTGCCCTGTTGTGGGGGTTGGAGGAGTCTGCCCTGCTGGAGGAGTCTACCCTGTTGTGGGGGTTGGAGGAGCCTGCCCTGCTGGAGGAGTCTACCCTGTTGTGGGGGTTGGAGGAGTCTGCCCTGCTGGAGGAGTCTGCCCTGTTGTGGGGGTTGGAGGAGTCTGCCCTGCTGCAGGAGTCTGCCCTGTTGTGGGGGTTGGAGGAGTCTGCCCTGCTGCAGGAGTCTGCCCTGTTGTGGGGGTTGGAGGAGTCTGCCCTGCTGCAGGAGTCTGTCCTGTTGTGTGGGTTGGAGGAGTCTGCCCTGCTGCAGGAGTCTGCCCTGTTGTGGGGGTTGGAGGAGTCTGCCCTGCTGCAGGAGTCTGCCCTGTTGTGGGGGTTGGAGGAGTCTGCCCTGCTGCAGGAGTCTGCCCTGTTGTGGGGGTTGGAGGAGTCTGCCCTGCTGCAGGAGTCTGCCCTGTTGTGGGGGTTGGAGGAGTCTGCCCTGCTGCAGGAGTCTGCCCTGTTGTGGGGGTTGAAGGAGTCTGCCCTGCTGCAGGAGTCTGCCCTGTTGTGGGGGTTGGAGGAGTCTGCCCTGCTGGAGGAATCTGCCCTGCTGTGGGGGTTAGAGGAGTGCCTTGTCTGTATTTGAGAATGAAGCTGGAATCCTTAATGGTGAAACTGGCGCGTCCGTTTGGGATATTACAACAACGAAGAAGTTACTGAAAACAACAAACTTTTTTCCCCCTCCTCGGACACCAATAGTAATGGCGTCTTTTTGTACGCACTAACTCACGCTATGGAGTTGTCTCGTTGGCCAAAGCCTATGGGCAAATTAATAGGCTTAAGTTATGTTTTTTTTGGTGTGGTTTTTGGATAAACACAGAAAAATAAGGTCTGTGGTAAACAGGCTTAGGAGATCTTATACGTTTTTGTTTTTATGAAAATATTTTTGTGAATTTTGATGCATTTATGTAATCAAAACAAGCACATAAAGGCTTCAAAATTCATAAAGGTCATGCTAACTGATTTATATTATCTCATAGAACAAAATGTATGAGATCTCCTAAGCCTGTGTGAACCTCAGACCTTATTTTCGGTGTTTATCCCAAAACCCAATTTTCCCCATCCATTTCCTCCATAGGAATGGCTGAACAAACCAGAGGTAACTCATTTCTGTTTTTTAGGACTACAAGCTGGCGAGTGTGAAGTAGGCTAACCCCCTAAGGTCAACGTCTGCGCCCCTGCGGGAATCTAATTAGCATAATAATAAAATCCCCATAAAAATCCATAAATTTAATTGCGCCTACGTCGCACTTCCGCATCTGCGATGGAAGATGACAGAGCTAGAGCGGTGTGTGTCAGACCATGAGGTGTTCCCAAAATCGCTCTTCTCACAAAATCGTGTGTAGTGTCCGAACGGTTTGGCATACAAGCTATTATGACCCCTCTATGGAAAGATAAGACTCTCACGAACACGGTGGTGTTCTCTATTTTGGGACTCTCAGTCTTTTTAAAATGTTCATAATGGAAGTTTGATATAAATGGAAATGGTTGACAGTTAGACCATCTACATGATCACATAGGCCTATCTGATTGACCCTTTAGAAAGAAGACACAGGTGATACTCCCTGGATAAAGCCTTGACCATTTTATGTTGATTTGTTGTCTTTGTATAGGCATTCGACCCCCGATTCTGAATGGCCCGATGCACCCGCGCCCCCTTGTGGCACTGTTGGATGGTCGCGACTGCACTGTGGAGATGCCTGTCCTGAAGGATGTGGCCACTGTGGCCTTTTGTGACGCCCAGTCCACCCAGGAGATCCATGAGAAGGTAACCAACCTCAAAGTATCTGGTTCTCCTCTTAAGTATCTGTCTGCACTTTTTAGGGAGGGAAATGGATTCTTCGTGAACGTGTCTGCTATTTTTGTGGTGGGGTTTATTTCCAACGCAATAGAGTTAGGGAAAGTCTCTGCTCTTTTAGTGCAATGGTAGAATAAGGATACCGATTGAATAGCCTTTTCTGAACACTCACCAGTGATCGGGATATTGTTTTTGACGATATATTGTATCGTTCTGACAATATCGCAATATTATTTTGCGCTAGTTGGCTGTACATGCACCAATACTCCAGTATTTTTCCTTCATAGCTTGTTCTCCATATTCTTTTTAAATAGGGAGCCAATTTGTTTTCAGCACTTATTTCCATGACTGATCAAAACTTGTTTTCTCATGGCTCTCTCTTGTCCCTCTGCAGCAGACATATGGTGAGCAATATGTTTGGAACATCGAATCGCAATAAAATCACAGTATCGAATCACAATACGTATAGAATCGCAATACATATCGTATCGGCACCAAAGTATCGCAATAATATCGTATCGTGATATTATTAGCCCTACCACTCGTCCATTCTCTCCCTGGTGCTTCAGGTGCTGAATGAGGCAGTGGGTGCCCTGATGTACCACACCATCACCCTGTCGCGGGACGACCTGGACAAGTTCAAGGGACTGCGGATCATCGTGCGAATCGGCAGTGGCTTTGACAACGTGGACATCAAGGCTGCGGCTGAACTAGGTTGGCTACTGGGTCATTACTTTGCTTCACCTCTCTCTTTCTCCTACCCCTCAAGTCTTACCTACTACATCAATCCATCCATCCATCTGTCCACCCACCCATCCACCCACCCACCCATCCATCCATCCACCCATCCATCCATCCACCCACCCACCCATCCATCCATCCATCCACCCACCCATCCATCCACCCACCCACCCACCCACCCATCCATCCGTCCATCCATCCATCCATCTGTCCACCCATCTGTCCACCCATCCCTCCATCCATCCATCTGTCCATCCACCCACCCACCCACCCACCCACCCACCCACCCACCCACCCATCCATCCGTCCATCCATCCATCCATCTGTCCACCCATCTGTCCACCCATCCCTCCATCCATCCATCTGTCCATCCACCCACCCACCCACCCACCCATCCATCCATCCATCCATCCATCCATCCATCCATCCATCCATCCATCCATCTGTCCATCCATCCATCCATCCATCCGTCCACCCACCCATCCATCCATCCATCCATCCACCCACCCACCCACCCACCCATCCATCCATCCATCCATCCATCCATCCATCCACCTTTAATATGTGTGATAACTAACCGCTGTCTCCTCTGTGCTCTGTCGTCCTCAGGTATAGCTGTGTGTAATGTGCCTGCTACATCTGTGGAAGAGACGGCGGACACCTCCATGTGTCTGATCCTGAACCTGTACCGCCGCGTCACCTGGATGCACCAGGCTATGAGAGAGGGCACCAGGGCTTCCAGCGTGGAGCAGATCAGGGAGGTGGCCAGTGGAGCTGCCCGCATCCGGGGAGAGACGCTGGGCATCATCGGCCTGGGTGAGGAGGGAAATGGATCTTGTCTTAGCAAGGGCTCTCCGCAAGTGCAGTCACAAAGGACATTATACACTGAGTATACAAAACATTAAGGACACCTGCTCTTTCCATGACATAGACTGACCAGGTGAATGCTATGATCCCTTATTGATGTACTTGTTAAATCCACTTCAATCAGTGTAGATGAAGGGGAGAAGACAGGTTTACGTATGGGTGGTCCTCTGTAGCTCAATTGGTAGAGCATGGCGCTTGTAACGCCAGGGTAGTGGGTTCGATCCCCGGGACCACCCATACGTAAAAATGTATGCACACTTGACTGTAAATCGCTCTGGATAAAAGCGTCTGCTAAATGGCATATTATTTATTATTATAAAGAAGGATTTTTAAGCCTTGAGACAATTGAGACATGGATTGTGTATGTGTGCCATTCAGAGGGTGAATGGGCAAGACAAAATATTTAAGTGCCTTTGAAAACGGTATGGTAGTAGGTGCCAGGCGCACCGGTTTATTTCAAGAACTGCAATGCTGCTGGATTTTTCACGCTCAACAGTTTCTCGTGTGTATCAAGAATGGTCCACCACCCAAAGAACATCTTGACACAACTGTGGGAAGCATTGGAGTCAACATGGGCCAGCATCCCTGTGGAACGCTTTCAACACCTTATGGGTCCAAGTCCCGATGAATTGAGGGTGTTCTGAGGGCAAAAGGGGGTGCAACTCAATATTAGGAAGGTGTTCCTAATGTTTTATATACTCAGTGTATGTTAATTGAAGTTATCCTGTTGCTGAGTATATTTTTTAATAGTAACTATAATGGGTGTCGTCACAGGTCATTTCAATGTATATTTCAAGCAAATCATTTTAGTTTTCTCAGAGTTAGTGAGCGGTTCCTCTCACAGCTATTACATCCTCCAGTCTGAACATACAGTGTCTGTGTTTGTTCCACAGGGCGAGTGGGCCAGGCTGTAGCGCTGCGGGCCAAGGCCTTTGGCTTCAGTGTGATCTTCTACGACCCCTACCTGCCAGACGGAGTGGAGCGCTCTCTGGGCCTGCAGAGAATGGCCACCCTGCAGGACCTGCTCATCCACTCTGACTGTGTGTCACTGCACTGCAGCCTCAACGAGCACAACCATCACCTCATCAACGACTTCACCATTAAACAGGTATAAGACTGTCACACACACACACACACACACACACACACACAGGTGTGTGCCACCAACAACACCCCCCATTATCAATGATTTCACTCTCAAACTCCATGAACAAGTCACCCCTCATAACCTCATGACTGTATCTCCGTTCTCCCCAGTAATGTGTTTTGGTTATTGTTGTCTGCATGGCTTGCTTTGTGATGTCCGATATCTAACCCATTCCCTCTGACTGTGATATCTGTGCAGATGCGTCAGGGGGCATTTTTGGTGAACACGGCGCGAGGGGGCCTGGTGGATGAGAAGGCCCTGTCCCAGGCACTGAAAGAGGGCAGGATACGGGGTGCTGCCTTGGACGTACACGAGACGGAGCCCTTCAGGTCAGCTTCCTCCCAGCTCAGCCATTTTAAGACTTGAAAACAATAACTGTTTTAAAAGTTGTGTTTCTCTGTATAAACGCCACCTTGCACACTCTCTTAAATCTGTTTTATCTCTCCAGCTTCTCTCAGGGCCCACTGAAGGACGCTCCTAATCTGATTTGCACCCCCCACACATCATGGTACAGTGAGCAGGCGTCCCTTGAGGCGAGGGAGGAGGCAGCTAGAGAAGTGCGCCGGGCCATCACAGGTATTCAGTTATGCAAGCCTCTGTGTATGACAGAATATTTATAGGCACAAATACACTAGGGTACAATGATAGGTGTCCATTTCAGCGCAGAGTGAACAACCGTCTAGCCATGTGATAATTGGCACAGTAGCCTTTACCATTTAGTGATACAGTGGGGAAAAAAAGTATTTAGTCAGCCACCAATTGTGCAAGTTCTCCCACTTAAAAAGATGAGAGAGGCCTGTAATTTTCATCATAGGTACACGTCAAGTATGACAGACAAATTGAGGGAAAACAATCCAGAAAATCACATTGTAGGATTTTTTATGAATTTAGTTGCAAATTATGGTGGAAAATAAGTATTTGGTCACCTACAAACAAGCAAGATTTCTGGCTCTCACAGACCTGTAACTTCTTCTTTAAGAGGCTCCTCTGTCCTCCACTCGTTACCTGTATTAATGGCAACTGTTTGAACTTGTTATCAGTATAAAAGACACCTGTCCACAACCTCAAACAGTCACACTCCAAACTCCACTATGGCCAAGACCAAAGAGCTGTCAAAGGACACCAGAAACAAAATTGTAGACCTGCACCAGGCTGGGAAGACTGAATCTGCAATAGGTAAGCAGCTTGGTTTGAAGAAATCAACTGTGGGAGCAATTATTAGGAAATGGAAGACATACAAGACCACTTATAATCTCCCTCAATCTGGGGCTCCACGCAAGATCTCACCCCGTGGGGTCAAAATGATCACAAGAACGGTGAGCAAAAATCCCAGAACCACACGGAGGGACCTAGTGAATGACCTGCAGAGAGCTGGGACCAAAGTAACAAAGCCTACCATCTGTAACACACTACGCCGCCAGGGACTCAAATCCTGCAGTGCCAGACGTGTCCCCCTGCTTAAGCCAGTACATGTCCAGGCCCGTCTGAAGTTTGCTAGAGTGCATTTGGATGATCCAGAAGAGGATTGGGAGAATGTCATATGGTCAGATGAAACCAAAATAGAACATTTTGGTAAAAACTCAACTCGTCGTGTTTGGAGGACAAAGAATGCTGAGTTGCATCCAAAGAACACCATACCTACTGTGACGCATGGGGGTGGAAACATCATGCTTTGGGGCTGTTTTTCTGCAAAGGGACCAGGACGACTGATCCGTGTAAAGGAAAGAATGAATGGGGCCATGTATCGTGAGATTTTGAGTGAAAACCTCCTTCCATCAGCAAGGGCATTGAAGATGAAACGTGGCTGGGTCTTTCAGCATGACAATGATCCCAAACACACCGCCCGGGCAACGAAGGAGTGGCTTCGTAAGAACCATTTCAAGGTCCTGGAGTGGCCTAGCCAGTCTCCAGATCTCAACCCCATAGAAAATCTTTGGAGGGAGTTGAAAGTCTGTGTTGCCCAGCGACAGCCCCAAAACATCACTGCTCTAGAGGAGATCTGCATGGAGGAATGGGCCAAAATACCAGCAACAGTGTGTGAAAACCTTGTGAAGACTTACAGAAAACGTTTGACCTGTGTCATTGCCAACAAAGGGTATATAACAAAGTATTGAGAAACTTTTGTTATTGACCAAATACTTATTTTCCACCATAATTTGCAAATAAATTCATAAAAAATCCTACAATGTGATTTTCTGGATTTTGTTTTCGCATTTTATCTGTCATAGTTGACGTGTACCTATGATGAAAATTACAGGCCTCTCTCATCTTTTTAAGTGGGAGAACTTGCACAATTGGTGGCTGACTAAATACTTTTTTTCCCCACTGTATATAGTTTGTATTACAGCCCATACGTTATTTTGTAAACTGTTTTGCAGTCAATCCCAAATAACCTTATCAAGAGTTGTCATTGATCATTTGATCAGTTAGCTTGACTGTTGTGATGGTTTTCCCGACAGGCCGCATCCCTGACAGTCTGAAGAACTGTGTGAACAAGGAGTATCTGATGGCAACGCCCCAGTGGCCTGGCATGGACCATGGGGCCGTGCACTCAGAACTCAACGGAGCTTCTGCTTACAGGTAGGACTTTATTAAAACTGTTAAGAGGGCCAGTAAGCACATGTAGGTAATACACAAGTTAGAGTAAAGACAACTCCAGGTATTGATTTAAATCTGGCTTGTGTTCTATGAACCTAGAAAGCTATTCTAATTCTTGTGACTCAACCCCTCATCAACAGGTTCCCTACTGGTCTAGTGGGAGTGACAGCAGGAGGCCTGACAGGGGCAGGCGCTGCAGTGGAGGGAATTGTTGCAGGGAACCTGGCTATGGCACATGGGATTGCCCCCGTGTCTCGACCCCCCCACACCCCATCGCCGGGGCAACCCTCTAAAGCAGAAACAGACAGAGACATGCCAACGGACCAGTAGCACCCCCACCCCACCCCCAACTGTCCCCCAATCCCCCTCTCGTCCACAACATTCCGTCGTCACCCTTCATGTTCATTCAAGCTGATAGACACTGGTATTGAGGTCCATTCTGACCCGGCTTTGGTCCCGTCCTACGGAACAGAATCCTTCAGGAGGGACCAGTCTGCATCGACTCCCTCCACACATCCTATTTTCTCTCATCCAGAAAGCAATAAGTGGATTACTCAAGGATTTTTTTTCCAGTTTGCTTTTAAACCCCTCTGTGTCTGACGTTCATGTGGTTTTGTAAATTAGTCCTTTGTGGAGAACTGTTAATATTTTTCCTGTGTTTTTTGGTTTTGTTATCTCTATTGCTGTTTGACATGCTGTAAAGTGAGGCATAAGTCTGGAACGGTATTGAAGATAAATTTCTTTTTTTCCCACTACTATTTGTTCACAAAGATTACAAAGGATTTTCTAATGTCGGACTCTACATTTAGTCATCACAATAAAAGTGTGGCTCTGACTTTTTGAGCTTTTTGACATGAATTGAATAATATCACATTATATGCCTCTGCTGATAAAGCACAGAACTATGTACAGTATATTTCTGTGTCAAGACCACCACCTACACTAGTTATTTTCTCTGTTGCTCTTATATAACCTTTTTTTTTTTTTTTTCTTGATTAAATGTGTAGATCCTCTTCACATCATTGTGGTTGCCAAGACGAGGGTGACGGCGGTCTTCTTACCTTCCTATTTCCAATTTATGTTACCTTTGCATATGAATAGATCATGAAAACAATATCTTTGCCAAGTCCTCAAATTATCTATCCTCTTTAGGTACTATAGTATCACCATTGTCCCCCCCCCCCCCCCCCCCAACAGTGTTCGCTGGCATTGACACCCATTTTAGGGGTTCATCTTGTGTTATTACTTCAGGCATTGAAACTTATTTTCCCCATATGGATTCCACAGTGGCTGTCGATCTCAAATAGACTAGACTAATCAGTCTTCAAGGCGTTTTTGTATGTCACTCTTAAAGGGACATTTCTAAAATGTTCATCTTCATATTCATCTCCAGCACCACCCCAACATCAACATATGAGAAAATTGCGCTTTTCTATGATCTGTAGTAAAAAAGAGCAGAAGATGTATTTCCATTTTTTTATTTTATTTCACCTTTATTTAATCAGGTAAACCAGTTGAGAACAAGTTCTCATTTACAACTGACATCATTGGTGTGCATCGTGTGATTTTAACCAATTATTATACTTTTTTGGAACCTTTATTTAACTAGGCAAGTCAGTTAAGAACAAATTCTTATTTACAATGACAGCCTACACCGGCCAAACCCAGACAACGCTGGGCCAATTGTGCGCCACCCTATGGGACTCCCAATCACGGCCGGTTGTGATACAGCCTGGAATCGAACCAGGGTCTGTAGTGACGCCTCAAGCACTGAGATGCAGTGCCTTAGACCGCTGCGCCTCTCGGGAGCCCTATTATGAGAAGCATTGCCTACTAATTGGTTGATTATGTTATTGGAAACTCTTATTTTCTTCTTTTTTTACTACAAAACATAGAAAAGTGCTATTTTCACATGTTGAGGTGCTGCTGCTGATGATGAATATGAAGTTCATTTTTTTTTAAATTTCCCTTTAAAACACATTTTTCGCTCAAATTTGCAAAGATTAAAGCATCCTAGCAAAACATGGTCACAACCATATACATATTTCTAAGGCGGTAGGAGCCCAGTTGATGTTGGTTCATTACAAGGCCCTGACCACATCTGGAACACACTATTCTGGTTGTTTTTAGCTCTGAGTGAACCTGGGGCTCACTGCTGTGTGGTGATGTGTGTTTGCATCTGTGGCTTGGTCACAGGGGTGTTCACAACCATATTCAGAACATTTGAAGACTGGAGGACAGCGGTTCATTACTACTACATGAATTAGAAAATGATTAGATGTGGCTTAATTTCTTAATCTGACAGAATTTATGTTTGGCACTTTGACCTGTGGATGTAGACCAGTGAATCCCTGGCAGGGATGTCCAATCTGTTTACTGACTGTCAAGGTAAGAATAAGAACAGATTAGGTGGGAAATCGAGTAAACTTTTGGTTGTGTATTTAGCATAGCAGTCTGATGTGGATAAGGTAGTCCCTATGTTGTATAAAGTCAGAGATTAAAAATATGCTAGTGGCAAAGCCTTAACACCCCACAGTCATTGAAAATCAAGGGAGTTTATGGATATCACACTGAGCCAGGCACAGCTTCAGAGTTGTGTAAGTGTGTCACTGGAGAGAGAATGTGTGTGAGGAGCGCAGGCTATTCAAACGCAGGCAATTCAGCCTAAAGTGGGCAGCCTCCTATAATGCCTACTTGTAATCGGGTCATTTACAACCGGAAAAGCACTGGAACGGAGTTCTGCCGTCTTTGGCCACCATGAGTTACAGAATTTCAAATCAACCCCTGCTCATTATGGTACACTCTGGCCAGGTATAGGGAAATACCTTAGTTGACCTCCATGCTTTGTCGTTTTTAAGTTGTCTGGTGGTATGTCTTGCTCCTTAAGGGAATTAATTAGTCATTAGAATTCAAAACATTTTATAGAGATGAGATTGTTACTTGCTTTGATGGAACTATAACACAATAAATAGTTGTCCTTGCCTGTTTCATCAATCAAGTTTTATCATTGAGATTACTTGTCTTATTGAGAGATATCATCTTTAGAATTGGAATCAATGTGGTTAAAATGTGATGTGATTATGCCTGGATAATTTACATTACAACGTACACAAATGTCATTGTGTGCATTAGGCTATTTTATTTCACGTTTAGATGTCATCTCCATCAGACTGCAAAATGAGAAAAACCCAATACATTTGTAACTAGGATTTATTCTGAACTTTTTAAATAGAAACACTTATTTGTGATGTTAGCTTCTACAATAAAGTATTTTAATAAAAAATCCTGTTGCTCCGAAATGTTACAGGCATGGCAATGTATTTTCGTCAGTCTGATTTTATGATTTATTTTCTTTGGTTTGGTCTCAGATGATTCATTCACAATGGTAAAAGCTTCACATGCAATAATTCAAGTTGTTGTGTATCTGGTGTGTATGCATTTGAAAAGCTGTCGCAGCCATCCTGCACAGTGCACCTGCGGATTTCAAAAAGCCTTACTCGCGCGCTCAAACGCTTGCTTTAAATAATAGCGAGGAGTGCATCACCAACGGATATTTTTCGGAAACGTAACGGTTTCCCTCACATCTCATAGCCAATTCGCTAGCTACACTTACCCTATTTTTTTCAGAGAAACATTGAAAAGGCGGTATTTATAGATCCACTGAAGATACAAAAGAAAATGTCTTGAATTCAACATCTGGTACGTTTTTATGATGACGATAAATTAAATTAGCTAAAGCTAGCTAGCTAAATTAGCTAACTTGCTAATGTTAGTAAAACAGATGGATAAATCCTGGTTTTCTGGTTGATTTTTTTTACAGATACCATACCAACCGTCCCTTGACAATGGGTTTCGAGGAAATGTACAATATCAAGGAGGAATGCCCGACAACCGTGAAAAAGAGTGCGGTCACCATAATTTCTCCGAAACAGAACATTGTACGAATATGGAATTTATTCATCGCCATAACATCGTTGGTGGCTGCGACAGTGTCTTTATTTGAGGTAGGCTAACGTTAGCTATGTTCTTCCTTGTAAAATATTGATGTAGCTATGTTATGCAGCACTACTGTTATATTAGATCACTCCAATATGGTATCCTTCCGCGCGGCAGGACACATTCAGAGTGAGTAAGGATTTCAGATCAGTGCTGAGGCTGACCCCCTTAAATACTTCCACCTCTTCATTTTCTCGGCTCATTCCAGAAAGGATTTGCTTAGTAAGAACACTTTGGGTGTGTTCGTAAATTCAATCTGGAGTGCCAGAGCGTGCTCTGGGCGTTTGTAAATTCAGAGCGTTGTCAGATTGTCCGTTCGTAAATTTAAGCGTTCAGAGCGCACACTGGACGCTCTGGCGGAGGAGTAGGGTTGATCCGAGCGGTCTAACCACACAATGGCACCCAAGCTAACTGGCTAACGTTGGCTAGCTTGCTAGCTACTTCCAAACACAAATGAGAGAACACCTCACTCTGACCATTTTACTCGCCCTAACAGAGGCTGTTTTCATGTTATCCAGAGCGTTGGTGACTGTGCTGCTGGCAACAATTTAATTACGCTTTTTCGCAGACGTTTAATGACACAGGCAATATTCAACTGGTGTTGAGCGTTCGTAAATTAATCAGTTAGCTGCTCCAAGCTATTCTCAGACGAGAGTGTTCTGAAATCGGAGTAGATAGCCAGAGCGAATTTACGAACGCACCCTATGTTAGTGTATAAACGCAGAATTATACCCGCAGCTATTCAGTAGCTTGGAGCAGCTAACGTTAGCTAGCTAGCCTCTCCATCTGGGTGCTCTGCTTTCCCCCACTCGGTTTGGCTTGTGGCAGCTATCTCGTTTGGGTTTTGTCCCTGTTTTTATTACTTGTGACAGTGTACCAACCTGGGCGATACTCTGTTTGGTCGAGCAGTATTGCGGCGCTGAGGGGTTGTCTGTGTGACTTGTTGTCCACGGGAACCCTCCCCGTTTTAGCCTTCGGGTTCGGAGACCACGCCTACACCGCAATATCGGGAGACTATGTTTCGCTCCGGCGGACTTGCAGTTCTCCCCTGAGAGTCTTACACAGTGTGTAGCTGGGGTTACTAGTTTTCTGTTGTTTTCTAGTTTCCCCTGGAAACTCCCATTACAGCTCTATTGCACAGCTGTTTTCACACATTGTGTAGCTGGGTTTACGATAGTTTTCTGTTGCACTAGTTACTGTTTTGCTGTGAAATAGCTTACATTTACATTACATTTTAGTCATTTAGCAGACGCTCTTAACCAGAGCGACTTACAGGAGCAATTAGGGTTAAGTGCCTTGCTCAAGGGCACATTGACGTCATTTAGCAGACGCTCTTAGCCAGAGCGACTCACAAATTGGTGCGTTCCCTATAGCCAGTGGGATAACCACTTTACAATTTGGGGGGGGGGGTTAGAAGGAATACTTTATCCTATCCCAGGTATTCCTTAAAGAGGTGGGGTTTCAAATGTCTTCCGTTGGAAACTCACATCTCAGCTGTATTACACTAAGGGTTTCAGTGTGTAGCTGTGTTTACTATAGTTCTGTTGCACGACTTTACAGTACACACAGTAACTATCCTGGTTTTCCTTGGAAACATACTTTTCAGATATATAACACTGAGGGTTTCAGTGTATAGCTGAGGTGCTTGCCGCTGGCATTGGCATCTTCTCACAGGCCCAAAGGCGAAACTGAGAGAGGCAAGTGCCCCCATGGGTACTGAATACAGTGATGGAAGGCTACAAACTTCAATTCCGATGCCGGCCGACACTATAGTTCTGGCGCCTTTAATGTCTCAGGGTCTTCTAGTGTTGACGCCCTGGTCGACTGAATATTTCTGAATGAGTTCAGATGAAAGGAGTGTCAACCTACATCCTAACCCCTCATTCTGGCCAAGGATTCTGTCTGACAGACACGTAAATCGGCCACTACAGTTGCCCACATATGCCCCTCTCGCTGTAGCGGGTGAACTACGGGCTTCCACCAGTGTGTTGTGCACGGCTAGGGCAATGGACACCTACTTTTCACAGACACAGCCAATACGAAAGCTTTATCAGTTTTATTTTACTATGGTGAGAGAGTTCTGGGCCAGGGCCTATCCGACCGGACTCTCACATTGCATGGTGGACACTGTTACTGCAGCATTTCGGCTGGCCCGCCGGCCTTTGCCTTTTGCTGTGGTGGCACATTCTACTGGAGGAGTAACTGCCTTACCTGGACGATTGGATAGTCTTCCCCATCCAGGGAACTGGCCACAACGGACACGAGGACCCTCTTGAACCACATTCTATTTCTGGGCTTCACCGTAAATGAGGAGAAGAGTCACCTGACCCCCTCACAGAAGGTGATCTACCTCGAGATGTCCATAGACTCGACTCTCATGAGGGCAACAAAATCCTATCCTATCTCAAACGTTTCTAGCTTGGACGAGCCATGTCGGTGTTAAAGTGCCAACAGTTACTCGGCCTACTGACGGTGGCTTCACTGTTGGTTCCACTGGGCATTCTCCATCAGGCTACACCAGTGATGGTTCAACTCCCATGGCCGGCACCCAAAACAACACAGACACCGTCAACTGTTGGTGATGAGTGCATGTTTGGCTATCCCCCTCCTTCCTGTTAAAGCGGGTGGCCCTGATCAGAGTTCACCGCAGAGAGCTGGTGTGCGCTGACGCTCTCTGACGGGTTGGGGTGCCGTGTTCAGAGGCATGGCAGCCGCTGGAGCTCCCCATGGAGTGGTCAACACATCAATGTGTTGGAGCTCATGGTGGTTTGCCTAGCTCTCCAACAGTTCCAGCTCTACCTGGTAGGACAGCATTTCCTAGTCCAATGGCTCAGGAGCTCTTGCCATGGGCCCAGACCTGCTTGGCATCGCTGCGAGCAGCACATATCCCCGGGGTCCTGAACAATGCAGTGGACATGCTCTCGGACACCCTCAGGTGGTGCTACAGCTTTGAGACAGGTTTGGGATCGCAGACAGGTGGACTTGTTTGCATCTCAGGAGAACACTCATTGGCCAAGCTAGTCCTAGATGTTGGACCCTACAGTCCCTCTGGGTCTGGACGCCCTCGCTCACAATTGGCCGGCAACAAAGCTTTACGCATTCCCACCATTTCCCCTGATCACAGCTACGCTAGACAGGGTCATCTTGATGGGCCACCAGCTGCTCTTGATGGCTCCATTCTGGCCGAGACCACCATGGTTCAGCCTTCTGTTGTCCCTCCTCTCTGGGACCCCACAGCAGTTGCCCCTGAGGCCCGACCTGCTCTTTCTGGCTTGGGGGACACTGTGGCATCCGGACCCGCACCGCCTCCATCTTCAGGTTTGGCCCCTGAGAGGCGTTAGTGGACCAGTCTTCAGGACAATGTGGTGAACACATTGCGGAGTGCCATGGCTCCTTCCACCAATGCGTCCTATCAAATGTGTTGGGGCATATTCTGTACCTGGTGTGAGAGTCATATGTGCAAAGGTTTTTACAGTTTTCACGGTCACTGCCCGATGCGGGCCGAGCAGCATCCACATTGAGAGGGTATCTAGCCGCTATACCGGCATGCCATGACGACGGCCAAGAGGGAGCCATGGGTGGCTACCCATTGCGGTCCAAATTTATGAAGGGAAATCGACGTCTGTGTCCAGCAATGGCCTGCTCGGTCCCCTCATTCTTGCCGAAGGTCCTGTCTGACAGACATGTGAACCGGCCCTTACATTTGTCTGCATATGCCTTTCCACGGCTGCGGGTGAGCTGGGTGTTTTCCCCCAAGTGTGCTGTGCCCAGTCAGGGCCATATTACACAGACAACATCACCTATATACTTCCTGATAAACTCAGTCACCGTTTCAGTGTATTTGTCTAAATTATTTCCGGAAGCTACCCGGAACATATCCTAGTCCGCGTGATCAAAACAATCTTGAAGCGTGGATTCTGATTGGTCAGACCAGCGTTGAATAGTCCTTAGCACGGGTATTTCATGTTTGAGTTTCTGCCTATAGGAAGGGAGGAGCAAAATGGAGTCGTGGTCAGATTTGCCGAATGGAGGGCGGGGGAGGGCCTTATAACCATCCTGGAAGTTCAAATAGCAATGGTCGAGGATTTTAGCAACGCGAGTACAACAGTCGATATGTTGATAGAACTTCGGCATCCTAGTCCTCAAATTTGCTTTGTTAAAATCCCCGGCTACAATAAATGCAGCCTCAGGATATGTGGTTTCCAGTTTGCATAAAGTCCAATGAAGTTCTTTGAGGGCCGTTGTGGTATCGGCTTGAGGGGGGATATACACGGCCGTGACTATAACCAAAGAAAATTATCTTACATTTACATTTACATCTTGGGAGATAATACGGTCGGCATTTGATTGTGAGATATTTTAGGTCAGGTGAACAAAAGGACTTGAGTTCCTGTATGTTACTACAATTACACCATGAGTCGTTAATCATGAAACACACACCTCCGCCCTTCTGCTTCCCGTAGAGAGATATTTATTCCTGTCTGCGCAATGAACTGAGAACCCCTCTGGCTGGACCGATTTCAACAGAATATCCATTGCCTGGAGTTCGTTGATCTTGTTAACCAAAGACTGAACATTAGCGAGTAGTATACTTGGAAGCGGTGGGTGGTGTGCGCGCCTCCTAAGTCGAACCAGCAGGCCGCTCCGAGTGCCTCTCCGCCGGTGATGTTTTGGGTCAGCCGCTGGAATCAGTTCAGTTGCCCTGGGGGGAGCAAACAAAGGACCTGCTTCGGGAAAGTCGTAATGCTGGTGCGTTACCGCCGCTCTGATATCCAATAGTTTTCCCCGGCTGTATGTAATGATACAAAACACTTTCTGAGCTAATAATTAAAAAAATAATACATAAAAAAACAAAATACTGCAAGGTTTCCTAAGAGCTAGTCGCGAGGGCGCCATCTTCGTCGGCACCAGGTAGAACTCCTTCGTCAGCGCCAGGTAAGGGTTCTGTTTTGTGTATGCTTACCCAGGCGTGATGTTTTGATTACCGTGTAAATCTCTCCCGGACAAGGTGATTTTTTAAAATCAATATATTCGCCTGTATTTACCCACCCCAAAATGAAATGCTAATTAGCTGCTAATGTGGCTATCATACAGAACTACAAATGCCTGTCTCAAGCTTCACGTCACTCACCAGTGCCATGATGATCTGGATGAGACTGCCGAATCGAAGGTAAGAATATCTGGATTAACTATCTAATGTTAGCTAAATTGAGTAAATATTAAATTGGCTAAAGTTGTTTAAATTGACAATTATGTGAACTGTCTTGGGCAAGTTTTAAATTGAAAATGCCTGTTATCTAGCTAGCAAGGTCATGGTTATCAAGTTAGCAACATTAGCCTGGCTAGATGGCTACATAAACCGTCTATTTGTCTAGCCATTTAAATGCATGAGAAATTCATAAAAACTAGTTTAGCTTTCTTTGGCTTTTATAAACCAACATTCTAGCTTGCTAGTTAATTAGCTAGCTAACTTAGATGGTGAAGCTATGGCTAGGCATTCTTGATAATGTTTGTTTGTGGATGAGAGAGTGGGTAGCCCACTTCAAGTACTACTTGAGAGGTTTCGGAGATGGACTGATTAGCATCCTCTCTTGAGTCAACAGTGTGCTTACTTTACTGCGGGAAAACATTGATATGTTTGCTGTTACCCTCTGGACAGCAGATCATTAGTATAGCTAGTAGGCAAGGTTATATAACCTTATTTAGTCCTACCTGCTATGGTGGGTTTCAAATGAATTGGTATTCACATGTTTGTTTTTGAGGTAGAATTACTGTCATGTTATTGATGCCAAATTGCAAACCTTATTTGCACCTTCTCTATTCCAGAACCAATGGGTGTGCCTGAGTCTTATCACCTCTTAACTAGGTAAGCTGTTTCAACCTGTAACACTATTCTCCTGCTTTGGTCTGGTTCAGTCATTGCAGGAGTGTGTGAAGCGTTTTGTCCCAGCCCAGCTCTAACATCTGACTTAAATAATCAACATACCGAATCACAGCGATAGGCTATGATTTGTAATCAGGTATGGGCTGGGCTGAAACAAAAGCTCATACACACTTGAACTTGTTGACTGATGCCATGGCGGTGGCTGCTAAGAAGAAGGGAGCAGCTGCGAACCAGAAGACTGCAGCCAAGGCAGCACTGGTCCACACCTGCCCTGTCTTATCGGGTGAGTAGTATTGGTTGGTCTTCACTGACATTTTCAACCTCTCCCTGACCGAGTCTGTAACGTACATGTTTCAAGCAGACCATCATAGTCCCTGTGCCCAAGGAAGCGAAGGTAACCTGCCTCAATTATTACCGCCCCGTAGCACTCACGTCGGTAGCCATGAAGTACTTTGAAAGGCTGGTCATGGCTCACATCAACACCATCATCCCGGAAACCCTAAACCCACTCCAATTCGCATACCGCCCCAACAGATCCACAGATGACGCAATCTCAATCGCACTCCACACTGCCCTTTCCCACCTGGACAAAAGGAACAGGTATGTGAGAATGCTGTTCATTGACTACAGCTCAGCGTTCAACACCATAGTGCCCACAAAGCTCATCACTAAGCTAAGGACCCTTGGACTAAATACATCCCTCTGCAACTGGATCCTGGACTTCCTGACGGGCCGCCCCCAGGTGGTAAGGGTAGGCAACAACACATCTGCCACGCTGATCCTCAACACTGGGGGCCCTCAGGGGTGCGTGCTTAGTCCCCTCCTGTACTCCCTGTTCACCCACGACTGCGTGGCCAAACACGACTCCAACACCATTATTAAGTTTGCAGACACAACAGTGGTAGGCCTGATCACCAACAATGATGAATCCGCCTATAGGGAGGAGGTCAGAGACCTAGCAGTGTGGTGCCAGGCCAACAACCTCTCCCTCAATGTGAGTAAGACAAAGGAGCTGATCGTGGACTATAGGAAAAGGCGGGCCGAACAGGCCCACATTAACATTGACGGGGCTGTAGTGGAGCGGGTCGAGAGTTTCAAGTTCCTTGATGTCCACATCACCAACAAACTATCATGGTCCAAACACACCAAGACAGTCGTGAAGAGGGCACGATAACACCTTTTCCCCCTCAGGAGACTGAAAAGATTTGGCATGGTACCCCAGATCCTCAAAAAGTTATTCAGCTACACCATCAAGAGCATCCTGACCGGTTGCATCACTGCCTGGTATGGCAACTGCTCGGCATCTGACCGTAAGGCGCTACAGAGGGTAGTGCGTACGGCCCAGTACATCACTGGGGCCAAGCTTCCTGCCATTCAGGACCTACAGTGGGGAAAAAAAGTATTTAGTCAGCCACCAATTGTGCAAGTTCTCCCACTTAAAAAGATGAGAGGCCTGTAATTTTCGTCATAGGTACACGTCAACTATGACAGACATTGAGGGAAAAAAATCCAGAAAATCACATTGTAGGATTTTTTATGAATTTATTTGCAAATTATGGTGGAAAATAAGTATTTGGTCACCTACAAACAAGCAAGATTTCTGGCTCTCACAGACCTGTAACTTCTTCTTTAAGAGGCTCCTCTGTCCTCCACTTGTTACCTGTATTAATGGCACCTGTTTGAACTTGTTATCAGTATAAAAGACACCTGTCCACAACCTCAAACAGTCACACTCCAAACTCCACTATGGCCAAGACCAAAGAGCTGTCAAAGGACACCAGAAACAAAATTGTAGACCTGCACCAGGCTGGGAAGACTGAATCTGTAATAGGTAAGCAGCTTGGTTTGAAGAAATCAACTGTGGGAGCAATTATTAGGAAATGGAAGACAGACAAGACCACTGATAATCTCCCTCGATCTGGGGCTCCACGCAAGATCTCACCCCGTGGGGTCAAATTGATCACAAGAACGGTGAGCAAAAATCCAAGAAGCACACGGGGGGACCTAGTGAATGACCTGCAGAGAGCTGGGACCAAAGTAACAAAGCCTACCATCAGTAACACACTACGCCGCCAGGGACTAAAATCCTGCAGTGCCAGACGTGTCTCCCTGCTTAAGCCAGTACATGTCCAGGCCCGTCTGAAGTTTGCTAGAGTGCATTTGGATGATCCAGAAGAGGATTGGGAGAATGTCATATGGTCAGAACTTTTTGGTAAAAACTCAACTCGTCGTGTTTGGAGGACAAAGAATGCTGAGTTGCATCCAAACACCATACCTACTGTGAAGCATGGGGGTGGAAACATCATGCTTTGGGGCTGTTTTTCTGCAAAGGGACCAGGACGACTGATCCGTGTAAAGGAAAGAATGAATGGGGCCATGTATCGTGAGATTTTGAGTGAAAACCTCCTTCCATCAGCAAGGGCATTGAAGATGAAACGTGGCTAGGTCTTTCAGCATGACAATGATCCCAAACACACCGCCCGGGCAACGAAGGAGTGGCTTCGTAAGAAGCATTTCAAGGTCCTGGAGTGGCCTAGCCAGTCTCCAGATTTCAACCCCATAGAAAATCTTTGGAGGGAGTTGAAAGTCTGTGTTGCCCAGCGACAGCCCCAAAACATCACTGCTCTAGAGGAGATCTGCATAGAGGAATGGGCCAAAATACCAGCAACAGTGTGTGAAAACCTTGTGAAGACTTACAGAAAACGTTTGACCTGTGTCATTGCCAACAAAGGGTATATAACAAAGTATTGAGAAACTTTAATTATTGACCAAATACTTATTTTCCACCATAATTTGCAAATAAATTCATAAAAAATCCTACAATGTGATTTTCTGGAATTTTTTTCCTCATTTTGTCTGTCATAGTTGACGTGTACCTATGATGAAAATTACAGGCCTCTCTCATCTTTTTAAGTGGGAGAACTTGCACAATTGGTGGCTGACTAAATACTTTTTTCCCCCACTGTATATACTAGGCGGTGTCAGAGGAAGGCCCAAAAATTGTCAAAGACTCCAGTTACCCATGTCATAGACTGTCCTCTCTGCTACCGCACGGCAAGCGGTACCGGAGCACCAAGTCTAGGACCAAAAGGCTCCTTAACAGCTTCTACCCCCAAGCCATAAGACTGCTGAACAATTAATAAAATGCATTGACCCCCCCTCCCCGTTATTTTTACCAGATAGACAGATAATCTGCAGAGATATAGCTCCCCATGTACTCTACTAAGATGGCACTTTTCTATACCACATATCGTATGGCTGTGTACAAAACCAAAATAACCCTATTTTAGTGCATATAAAAATCTTCCAATGGTGTACTGTACAAAGTCTGCCAATGGATGTTTTAACAAGGTGGTGCTTCTGAGTACGGCCGGGGGAGGCTCGTAGGGGGGCAGTGCCCTCCTTTGGACTCAGATTTTTGAACACTTTGGCGCTCCAGCCACCCTAGTCATAGACTGTTCTCTCTGATACCACACGGCAGGCGGTACCGGAGCGCCAAATCTAGCCCCCCCTTGTTTTTACACTGCTGCTACTCGCTATTTATTATCTATGCATAGTCACTTTACCCCTACCTACAGTGGCTTGTGAAAGTATTCACCCCCCTTGGCATTTTTGTTGCCTTACAACCTTGAATTAAAATAGATTTTTGAGGGGTTTGTGTCATTTGATTTACACAACATGCCTACCACTTTGAAGATGCAAAATAATTTTGTTTGTGAAACAAACAAGAAATAACCCCCCCCCCCAAAGTCAATACATTGTAGAGCCACCTTTTGCAGCAATTACAGCTGCAAGTCTCTTGGGGTATGTCTCTATAAGCTTGGCACATCTAGCCACTAGGATTGTTGCCCATTCTTCAAGGCAAAACTGCTCCAGCTTCAAATTGGATGGGTTCTGCTGGTGTACAGCAATCTTTAAGTCATACCACAGATTCTCAATTGGATTGAGGTCTGGGCTTTGACTAGGCCATTCCAAGACATTTAAATGTTTCCCCTTAAACCACTCGAGTGTTGCTTTAGCAGTATGCTTAGGGTCATTGTCCTGCTGGAAGGTGAACCTCCGTCCCAGTCTCAAATCTCTGGAAGACTGAAACAGGTTTCCCTCAAGAATTTCCCTGTATTTAGCGCCATCCATCATTCCTTCAATTCTGATCAGTTTCCCAGTCCCTGCCGATGATGCTGCCTCCAACATGCTTCACTGTGGGGATGATGTTTTCGGGGTGATGAGAGGTGTTGGGTTTGCGCCAGACATAGAGTTTTCCTTGATGGCCAGAAAGCTCAATTTTAGTCTCATCTGACCAGAGTACCTTCTTCCATATGTTTGGGGAGTCTCCCACATGCCTTTTGGCGAACACCAAAAGTGTTGCTTATTTTTTTCTTTAAGCAATGGCTTTTTTCTGGCCACTCTTCCATGAAGCCCAGCTCTGTGGAGTGTACGGCTTAAAGTGGTCCTATGGACAGATACTCCAATCTCCGCTGTGGAGCTTTGCAGCTCCTTCAGGGTTATCTTTGGTCTCTTTGTTGCCTCTCTGATTAATGCCCTCCTTGCCTGGTCCGTGAGTTTTGGTGGGCGGCCCTCTCTTGGCAGGTTTGTTGTGGCGCCATATTCTTTCAATTTTTTAATAATGGATTTAATGGTGCTCCGTGGGATGTTCAAAGTTTCTGATATTTTTTTATAACCCAACCCTGATCTGTACTTCTCCACAACTTTATCCCTGACCTGTTTGGAGAGCTCCTTGGTCTTCATGGTGCCGCTTGCTTGGTGGTGCCCCTTGCTTAGTGGTGTTGCAGACTCTGGGGCCTTTCAGAACTGGTGTATATATACTGAGATCATGTGACAGATCATGTCACACTTATATTGCACACATTATTTAACTAATTATGTGACTTCTGAAGGTAATTGGTTGCACCAGATCTTATTTAGGGGCTTCATAGCAAAGGGGTGAATACATATGCACGCACCACTTTTCCGTTATTTATTTTTTAAGTAATTATTTAAATTTAAGTAATTTTTTGGACTATTTTGTGTATGTCCATTACATGAAATCCAAATAAAAATCCATTTAAATTACAGTTTGTAATGCAACAAAATAGGAAAAACGCCAAGGGGGATGAATACTTTTGCAAAGCACTGTACATGTACAAATTACCTCGACTAACCTGTACCCCCGCACATTGACTCTGTACCGGTACCCCCTGTATATAGCCTCGTAATTGTTATTTTATTGTGTTACTTTTTAAAATGTTGTTTTACTTTAGTTTATTTAGTAAATTGTTTCTTAACTCTTTCTTGAACTGCATTGTTGGGTTTGTAAGTAAGCATTTCACGGTAAGGTCTACACATGTTGTATTCGGTGCATGTGACAAATACAATTTGAATTGATTTACTGTATGTGCCTTTAGGTGCCTCTCCATGTGTAGGGTATAGTACTGGCCTGTGTGGTACAGTCTTTCATATGTGTAGAAGTTTGTTGCATCGTATTGCCTAGTTTATCATTTTTGTCAACTTTGAATTCAATCTAAGCCATAGATTAAGTTCCTCCATTTTGTACTTGACCTTTTTATAGATGCAGACCAGAAGACATTCAAGCAGCACTTTGAGAGCAAGCATCCCAAGTCTCCAATGGTCCCAGTACTGGGTGATGTGAAGGCCTAAATGACCACATACACTCAAATGGACCTACAGCTGTGGTAAGATTCTTTCATCATTCACACACAGTAGACAGTCCTCTGTAGCTCAGCTGGTAGAGCATGGCGCTTGTAACGCCAAGGTAGTGGGTTCGATCCCCGGGACCACCCATACACAAAAAAAAATGTATGCACGCATGACTGTAAGTCGCTTTGGATAAAAGCGTCTGCTAAATGGCATATTATTATTTATTATTATTACAGTGTAAACCACCATGTAGTCAACAAAATGCTGTCCTCAATGCTTACGTTGTATTGTCTATGGCTCAATTTGTGGAAATGCTGTGATCACTCATCGTCTTTAATGTTGTGATTCACAGAAACACGATGACCATGATTTGAATGCTGCAACAGACGGAATAACGTAGAGGGACACGCTTGGACCCCAAGTATGACTGGACATGGGCCGGATATTTGTGACAACGACCTAAAAGGGGTGCAGAAGCACACCAGCACCCCATTTTATGTTTATTCCATGGCCAACCATCTCTCTAGCTACCCCTTATTCCACACTATGCATTTTATGCCCCATGGTCTCTCAACTTCGGACACTTTGGAACTCTCCATCTTATCTCTATAAACCCACCTTACCTTCACCCATTTTCCCTATGCTGCTTCCTTCACTTGTTCTTCTCCTGATTTGATAACATCTAGACTCATTAACACATTTAAAAGTGTTGTGGTGTACTGTTTTTCCTACCTTTTTTCCACCTGTGTAATGCTGTTCTCCTGCTTATTCTGGGGTTCAGACTGAATGCTGTGGTAAATGTGCTGCTCACAATTGATAGCAGCAACATGGACCTGTTAAATGGACAAGAAAGCTGTTGATATAGCTGCGTTTAGGCATGGCTTCCCTGTTTTGAGTATGTTGTGTGTTTCTCATTCTGCTGGAGTTGACCTAGTATTTTATATAAAACCTACCTTACACATCCAGTTTTTCCATTTGTAACTCGCCCACCAAAATCACAATATGCTGTTTTACATGTGTTATTTGTGCTGGTCTAATTCCTAAAATGGAAAAGCAGAATAATCTGTGGGCTCTTGGATAGTACCGTAATTTTCGGAATATAAGCCGCGCCTTTTTTCCCATTTTTCGACCCCTGCGGCTTATATAACGGTGCGGCTAATCTATGGATTTTTACAGCTAACGGCCACTAGAAGACCTCCTAAATCTATGGATTTTACAGGTTACAGTCCACCAACTTTAACTCTATGGGCTCTATGACCGGTCCGCGCCCCCCACCTTTAAGCGGTGGGCTCCAGCAGGAAAAGCTGGAGGCCGGAAAAGAGTGAGACAGGTAGCGCGCAAAAGTAAAAGTGGAACCGAGAGTGGTACGAGAGACCGAACGAGAGAGAGAACGAGAGCAAGACAGTTTGTGCAAAGGAAGTTTTCATGCACAAACCCTCATTATGGAAAACAAACGTAGAAATGCATATGATGCAGCTTTTAAGTTAAAGGCAGTCAATCTGGCTGTAAAAGAAGGAAATAGAGCTGCTGCACGTAGCCTTGGCATCAATTAGTCAATGGTGAGACGTTGGAGACGCCAGCGGGAAGAACTGTCTCAATGCAAAAAGTCAAAAAAAGCTTTCAGAAGTAATAAAAGCAGATGGCCCGAACTTGAAGACTTTCTTGAAGATTGGGTGAACACACAGAGAGCAGACGGCCGAGGTGTTTCCACCGTGCAGATCCGACTGAAAGCTGAAACAGTCGCCACCGAAATGAAAATATAAAATATTGAATGGCATCTCCTTTAAAGTCAACAAGAAAGGGTGGATGATGGAAAGCGTAATGAATGAGTGGCTGAATGAGTGCTACGTCAAGCGGCCTGGAGGATTCTTTCGCCCAAAAAAAGCTTTGCTCGTTTTGGACAGCATGAGGGCCCATATAACGGATTATGTGAAAGCAGCCATCAAGAGCACAAACTCCATTCCAGCTGTGATTCCTGGGGGCACAACGAAGCATCTGCAGCCACTCGACATCAGTGTCAATCGTGCGTTCAAAGTGGCACTACGCGTTCAGTGGGAGGCGTGGATGACTAGCGGCGATAAATCATTCACCAAAACTGGTCGCATGCGAAAAGCAACTTTCGCTCAAGTTTGCGAGTGGATCCTGATAGCGTGTCAAAACATCCACGATCATTAACGGGTTCCGAAAGGCTGGACTGCTGCGTGATGAAGAGGAGGACGCCGCCACAGCTGAGGCCCTTCAGAGGCTGTTCGATTCCGACAGTGACGAAGAGGAGTTCGTTGGTTTTGAGAGCGTCAACAAAGGAGAGATGAGTGGCTGACGAAGCCACCCTGAGCCTGTTCGTTTCCGACACTGAAGATGAGGACTTTAGTGGTTTTAGTACGCAGGAAGAAGACGGAGATGAGGATTGATGACTTGACTTTTCTGGTTACAGCCGTGTACTGCACCTTAGCCTAAAAGATGAAGACGAGGTTCTATATCGTGGAGCTCCGCCCCATAGGGGAGCTCTGCTCCTAGTGGTTTACCCTCTGCCCTAGGGCAGAACAGCCTGAAGCAAAATTATGCACACACCTACAGCCAATAGGAGTACAGGTGTCCCTATATAAGGAACCCCGTTCCCTCAATCTGCCTCCATTATCTTCAGCGACTGGACTAGTGAAGAAGCCTACGAAGACTCAGGAAGAATTTCGCCGTTGACTGCCAGCCGTCAACGTCTTCTACAATGAGCACACCAGGGAATTTCCCACCCCCAAAAGCCCTTTTCAGGGCTCTGTGCCGCTGCACCTCCATGGCAACCACGGACCCCCACGACCTTTGTTTCGTGTGTTTGGGACCGCAGCATGCCAAGGATGGTCTCGGCAACCCTCCTAATTGCGCCTCCTGCGCTCTCCTTCCTATGAAGGAGAGAAAGCAGCGCCGGGCGTTTTTCAAGGAGGATGTCCCTCTTGATGATGCAATGTCCGTACTCGCCTCTGCTTCAGAGGCATCAGCGGACAGTGCGGAATCAGAGGATGACAGGGAGAGCGCCGAGCTGGATGTCCCAGTGGGGCAATCCGGAGCTCTGGCGCCAGCCTCTAAGACCCCCTTTCCATCGGGAAGCGCGAGGTCTGAAGGTTCCCTGTGCGAGGAAGACATGAGCTCTGTTAGGTCAGAAGCTCTGTCCTTCGCGGCAGCCTCTCTGCGTTCGGACTTTCCCGAACTCATTGAGAAGGCGGCCACCCGACTGGAGATTGCGCTGCCCCCAGCTCCCCCCCCCGATGGAGGTGGATTTGATGGAGGGCGGCCCCTACTCCAAGC
Source organism: Coregonus lavaretus (assembly GCF_964263955.1). NCBI lineage: Eukaryota > Metazoa > Chordata > Actinopteri > Salmoniformes > Salmonidae > Coregonus > Coregonus lavaretus. Next base: position 2,639,645 of record NC_140002.1, on the reverse strand, counting down.
CGAGGAGAGCAGCTGAGCCAATGGCTCCAGCCTTGCCTTCTCTTGGCAAATATGTCGAGGGCTCGTGGGGGACACCTCTGGCGGCGCGTTCGCCGGCCAGAGTGTACACCCCATTCACCAGAGTGGCTGGATATGAGTGGGCAGCTAGGGGAATCCCCAGGCTCGAAGGCGCCATGACGGCGTTCCTAGTGCCGGGTTCGAGTCCCTGGGCAGCCTCCAAGAAGGCCACCCTGCCAGCACAGAAGGATAGGTTCACAGCCCAATTGGCTGAGAAATCCTTTACGCTGGGAGCCCAGAGCGTAGCGGCGGCGAATAACATCGCCCTCCTCGCGGCCTCCCTGTCCCGTCTCACAACGGGCAGGTCTGAGATGACCAGCGAGGAAGTGGAGGAGGCCTCCAGGATTTCTGGAGCCATCCTCCACCTGACGCAGGCGGTTGCCATATGTGCGGGCAGGACCATGGCCACCTCGGTGGTCACGGAGCGGCACCTCTGGCTGTCCATGACAGCCATGAAGGAGACCGACAGGGCATCTTTGCTCAACGCCCCCGTCTCCAGCGAAGGCCTATTTGGCCTCGCCGTGAAGGACGCAACAGAACGCATCGCCAAGCTGGACGAAGAGAGGAGGCACCTGGCGAAACATTTGCCGTTGGCAATGAAGGCCAGCAGAGCCCCAGCCAACCCGTCCACCTCAAACGCCCCCAGTAAATCTGCTGGGAGGCGACGGGCCAGGCGGCAGGCGCACACCCCAGGCGGCAGGAGAACGGGCTCGGCCCCTCCAGCAGCGACGGTGACAGCGTCGGTTCCGCCGGCGAGAGAGGTCGTCGTGAAGCCAGCCTGGCAGCACCAGAAGGTCTCCCACAAGAGGCGGCATCTCTGACGAGGCGAGGGGGAGAGAACGGAGGATGGCCCGGCGCGTGACGCAGAAGGGCCTACTGTTCCCCCCCACCCCACTGTTCAGGGCGTGGAGGGTTGTGTTTTTCATTATGTGAATAAAGAGCTGGTTCTCACTGACATTGTCAAAGAAGGACATTTATTCCATAAGGTACAGAACACTTCACGTTCTATGTCTCTCCCTCACCATCTTGAGTGTAGCTCAACCCACTTAGAGTGTGTAGCTGAGCGCGCTCAAGAGAGGAAAAGGGTAAAGGTAGCAAGGCGCAGCCTTAGCTCACCTAATAAAGATCTCTTACTACATACTCCTAGGAGCTCTGTAGTAAAGGTCTCACATAACAGGCAGTTGCCTCTGTCCCAATGTGACATGAAGGCGCAGCCGCTAGCCGGGAATGACGCCTTGCTGCAGGCTAATGCCTCAGTCAGCGCAGATCAGACCCGTGCGACGTTCACGGAGAGCGGGAATACCACCAAGGTATGGACGCCTCCGAATTATTCTGAACGTGTCAATGCCCATGGCTCTGAGCGCAGCTCACCACACATTGAGTGTGTCGTTGAACAGCCGCCTAAGACCAGTAAAGAGGCATTGTGGCACCACCGTGTGGTGTCAGTCAGAGATCACACCTTTCAGATTCTGTTGAATTCTGTAAAGGATAGGTCTCATGTTAAGCGGCAGTCTCAGTCAGACAATGACATGATGACGCAATCGCTTTCCGGGAAGAGCGCTCTGTCTCAGGCCAGTACCTCAGACGGCGCAGTTCAGACCCGTGCTGCGTTCACGGAGGGCAAGATTACTGGAGTTACGGTCGTAACCAACGTATCAAAGCCCCCGACTCACCCAGAACGAGCTGATGTGTCCTCTCCCTTTCAAGGGGGGCCCGCCTTGGGCTATTCCACCAACCCAGTGCTGGGGAATAGCGGCGGCGAGGGCCATAGAGGAATACAGGTCCTTCCTACTGGACGCACCACAGCTTCGTGCGCACCCGCTTTCTCTGCATTGCTGGCAGTGGCGTCAAAGCTGTACCCTCTCACGCTGGCTAGAACAGACGTTAGAGAAGGGTTATGCCCTCCAATTCCATCGGACCCCACCCCCGTTCAAGGGAGTGGTGGAAACGGTGATGAAAACGCCAGACAAAGTAGCCGCTCTGAGATCAGAGATTACGGAACTTTTGGCGAAGGAGGCGGTCACAGTAGTTCCCCGAGAGCAAAGGAACAAGGGGCTATACTCGCCCTATTTCCTAGTGCCAAAAAAGACGGGGGGAGTGAGGCCGATTTTGGATTTACGCATTCTCAACGAGAGCATAACCAAACGGCCCTTCCGAATGCTGACGACAAAACGCCTACTGGAATGTGTTCAGAAGGGAGATTTTTGTACAAGCATAGACCTAAAGGACGCGTACTTTCATGTGCCGATACAATCGCGCCACAGAAAGTTTCTGCGGTTCGCCTTTCAAGGGGTGGCGTACGAGTTCACGAGGATGCCGTTTGGGTACGCCCTGGCACCTCGAACGTTTTCCAAATGTGTGGAGGCGGCATTGGAACCGCTGCGTCGTCAAGGGATAAGGCTATTAGCCTACCTAGACGACCTGCTGATTCTCGCCCCGTCAGCAGAGCTGGCGTTCACACACACGACACAGACAGTGATTCATCTCACGCGTCTGGGGTTTGCTGTGAATTGGAAAAAGAGCGCACCCTGGCCCAGTCATCAGATTGTCTACCTGGGACTACAGCTAGACACTGTAATGATGAGGGCGCGAATTTCGGACCCTCGAAGGGCAGCATTGTTACTAGCCCTGAGGAAGTGCCGTCCGAATCACACAGTAACGGCGCTATCGATCATGTCACTTTTGGGTCTCATGTCGGCAGCCCACTCTGTGGTCCCGCTAGGGCTTCTGCATATGCGCAGAGCACAGCGGTGGTTCGCCCAACTAAGACTAGACCCAGTGCGTCAACGTCATCGGTTGGTGGTGGTTCCTCTCTCGCTAAGAGCAGACCTGGACTATTGGCGGAATCCGTGCGTTCTCACGCACGGAGTCCCGATGGGCAAGGTGTCATCCTACATTCCAGTGTTTACAGATGCCTCTCTGACTGGATGGGGAGGGACATGTCAGTCTCAAGCGATAGGAGGTGCATGGCGTCAATCAGGTCGTCACATCAACCTCCTAGAGTTGGAAACGGTGCGACTGGTCTTGACCCACTTCGCGTCTACCCTTCGGGGTCGCGATGTGTTGGTCTGGTCAGACAACCGAACCACAGTGGCTCACATAAACCGCCAGGGAGGGGTCAGGTCTCCTGCCCTTCATCGGGCGGCAGTGGAATTGTGGCTGTGGGCTCACAAGCACCTTCGCTCGTTGAGAGCAGCACACATTCCGGGCTACTTGAACGTAGGGGCAGACCTCATGTCAAGAGGGGGTCCTCGAGACGACGAGTGGTGTCTGCACCCGGACATTGTTCTACAGATTTGGGAACAATTCGGGAGAGCCGAGGTGGACCTGTTCGCGTCACGTGTGAACGCGCAGTGTCCCCTATGGTTCTCTCTGAGAAACCAGGACGAACCGCCATTGGGAAGAGACGCATTCGCGCACTACCCGTGGCCGAAAGTTCTCCTGTATGCATTCCCTCCGCTGTCTTGCATTCTCCCACTGTTAGCCAGGGTGAGGTCAGAGGAGCTGTCAGTGATACTGATAGCGCCCGATCGCCCGGGAGCTCCGTGGTTTGCAGAGATGAGTCAGATGTTGATTGCGCCACCCTGGCCAATTCCACATCGACGAGACGCGTTGACTCAGGCGGGAGGCTCGATAGGGCAATGGCCCATAATCGGCCAACCACTGAAGGCTTGGTTCCTGAATGGGACAGGTTAAAGCGCCGTGGGTTGTCTGATGCAGTGATCAGAACAATACAGGGCGCAAGAGCCGGTTCCACTTCTAGGGTGTATACCAGCAGATGGAACGTTTTCTCACGATGGTGTGATACACAGGACGTGGACCCCATGAGCTGTCAGGTAGAGAGTGTGCTCTCATTCCTACAGTCTATGTTTGATAAGCAGAAATCGCCCTCCACTATTCGAGTGTTTGCAGCGGCAATTTCAGCTGGTCATGAAGGGTTTAACGGAAAAAGTGTGTTCAGTCACCCATTAGTGAAACGTTTCCTATTGGGAACGCAACGGCTTAGGCCAAGGCCTAGAGCTACGCTGCCCAAGTGGGATTTGGCACTGGTTCTCGAAGCACTATGTAAGTAGCCGTTCGAGCCATTGAATCAAATACCCCTCAAGTTGCTGTCTATCAAGACGGCGCTGTTGCTCGCCTTGACTACCGCTAAACGAGTCAGTGATTTGTGTGCACTGTCGACGAGACCCGACTGCCTTGCCATTAATGGCGATTTGAGCAGAGCGGTGTTACGTCCTAACCCGGCATTTGTGCCGAAGGTTATTAACAGTGCATATAGATCACAGATCGTGGAATTGTGGGCTTTTCATCCCCCTCCCCATGGGGAGAGGAGTGAGGAAAAGCTTCACTGTCTGTGCCCAGTACGTGCTTTGGCGTGTTACGTTAGGCGCACAGCGGCGGTTAGATCATCGCCTCAGCTGTTTGTGTGTCACGGTGCGGCTGCATTGGGTAGACCACTTTCAAAACAGCGTTTGTCTCATTGGCTTTGTGAAGGCATTGAGACGGCGTACGAGGCGGCGGGGCAACAACCGCCTCAGGGTATTAGAGCGCACTCCACTCGTGGAGTGGCAGCTTCTACTGCCCTCTTCAGAGGAACAGAGGTAGAGGATATTTGTAGAGCAGCGTCATGGTCGACACCGTCTCCTTTTATCCGTTTCTATCTGTTGGATATGTCTTCTAACTCTTTGGCTCGGTCTGTACTCAGCGTGGCTGAAGGGAGATCATGAGCAGAATAGAGAGGGAAAGCAGGATTGTGACCATGTTCATAAGTCCGCTTTTATTAGAAGTAACATATTATGGACATGTTTTCTAACTCTTTTGTTCGATCGAATTTCAGCAGAGCTGAAAGGCGTTCTTGAGCTAGAAAGAGAGGACAAAGCAGGACCTTGGACAGGTTCCAATCAGGTCCGCTTTGGTTAGGAAGACTTATGTCAAGGATAAGCCTTTTAACTCCAATCTCGATTGCACTCAGCACAGCTGAAGGAGAATCTTGAGGTAGAGGAGGGAGAAGCAGGATGATAGACTGGTCTCTATCAGGTCCGCTTTGGATGAAGAGCATATTCTGTGGCATGTCTCCTGGCTGACAGTGTCAGCATGTAGAAACATGTATTGAGTGGACAGAATGTGAGGTCATCTATCTGAGGTTCAGTTTAGTATGACTGGTATATTTTGTCCCTGCCTACTAATCTCTGGGTTCCATTGAGTGAGTAAGGCGGGCTATTGGACACATAATGTAGAGTGACATTTTATGTCATTCCATTAGTGGATAATAGTGTTGTCATAGAATATTGAGGCACGGCTATCTGCTAGTACAGATTAGCACGGCGTCTATTCTATTGATCTGCCCAATAGCCATTGACATTGTCATTGAGCTAGATGGGGCGGGTCTATAACCGATGACGCGGTATATTGTGACGCCCTAATGGGTTTTTTAGTCGCAGTACTGCGGGAATTGGTTGCAGCCATTGCTGGGCTTGACCTTTTTTCATTTTTTTATGAGAAGTGTTAGGCTCGGCAGGGAGTACATTTTGGAGCGTTTCGCTCCGCCTTAAACCACTAGGAGCAGAGCTCCCCTATGGGGCGGAGCGCCACGATATAGAACGACTAGTTACCGGAGTGTAACTCCAGTTCTATGAGTGGAGCGGAGCCCCATAGGACTTAAGGCCCTACCGACCCTCTCTAGTCTCGCTGAAGATAATATCTCGGGAGGCAGATTGAGGGAACGGGGTTCCTTATATAGGGACACCTGTACTCCTATTGGCTGTAGGTGTGTGCATAATTTTGCTTCAGGCTGTTCTGCCCTAGGGCAGAGGGTAAACCACTAGGAGCAGAGCTCCCCTATGGGGCTCCGCTCCACTCATAGAACTGGAGTTACACTCCGGTAACTAGTCGATTAATGACTTTTCTGGTAGGCTGATTACCGTATATTTTAAGCAGCCGTGTTGCTGCAACTTTAGGTTTACGCGCTTACTGCCGTGTTACAGGCACTTTATTTTGCACTTTAAAAAAACACATTTAATTTAGCCATTGATATTGCCTCGTCAAGCGCTGTAAGCTTTGTTTTTTGTTATGGTACTACTGTAGGCTATAATGTAGATAAATATTCAAAGATGTGCACACTTTTTCAAGGTTTTTCAAAAATAACCAAAGTTAAGTGGTTAAATGATTGTGACGCTATTAACTAATTTTGCTGGAATACGTTATAAAAATATGCAACTTGTTTGTTGAAATGTTAATAAATGGGAGCTTCCTCAAGCAGCCATCTCTTTCCCGACAATCCCCTTTGTGCACGAACCCTTACATATGGTAATTAAACATTAAAACACCTGCGGCTTATAGTCCAGTGCGGTTTATATATGTACACATCATTCAATTTAGCTGCTGCGGCTTATACTCCTTATACTCCTTATAGTGCGGAAAATACGGTAATAATAGTTAATATGGTGCTCATCAATGTCACAGGTTTGTGGCATTGATGAATAAATCATTGAATGAATACTTAAATTCAGATGTTTATATGTTATGTATAAAAAGCATATGTATGCATTGTTTACTATTTTGATGTATTTAAAACAATGTAATTGTTGGAGTTCAGGTGTTTGATGTGATTGATGGGTGACTAGGTGCATTCTTATTCATGATTATGGATACATTCTGCAATGAGTTCATCTGGCATTGAATCTGCAACAGAACATGTCAACAAGTTAGTTCTGAATTGCTTTAATACAGTGGTGCATTCTGACACCATGAATTGAAATAGATTTCACTTGGTTCATACAGTAGGCAGAAATGATAAGGGATTAAATATAGACCTCCACCGGCTGAAGGAGAAGAGGATCTGGTAAAATAAGGGTGTCGCTAATATCATGTAGGTAGTCTTTTTACACAAAAAAATAGCCTATTTTTTCATGGCATGTTATAAATATAAAGTATTCTGTACAAGACAAGACCAAATGCCTAAAAAATGCAAATATTAGTTAAATAAAAATATGGGACAGTAAATTAAAGTGTTCAATATATATTTTGTTTTGGATCAAGGTAGCTAGTAGCTAGCTAGATGACAGCGAAGGTGTCAGCTAGAGAAGACGTGCAGGAGCTAGCAGGGATTTGTAGTCTTGCATGATGTCTACTTTGATGCTAATATATACTGAACAAAAATATAAACGCAACAATTTTAAAGATTTTACTGAGTTACAGTTCAAATAAGGAAATCAGTCAATTGAATTAATTTCATTAAACCCTAATCTACGGATTTCACGACTGGGCAGGGGCAGAGCCATGGGTGGACCTGGGAGGGCATAGGCCCACCCATTTGGGAGCCAGGCCCAGCCAATGAGTTTTTCCCCACAAAAGGGCTTTATTACAGACAGAAATACTCCTCAGTTTCATCAGCTGTCCGGTAGGTGAAGAAGCTGCATGTGGAGGTCCTGTTTTGGCGTGGTTACACGTGGTCTGCGGTTGTGAGGCCAGTTGGACGTATCATGTCAAATTCTCTAAAACGACGTTGGAGGTGGCTTATGGTAGAAGCATGAACATTCAGTTCTCTGGCAACAGCTCTGGTGGACATTCCTGCAGTCAGCATGCCAATTGCACGCTCCCTCAAAAATTGAGATATCTGTGACATTGTGTCTGTGACAAAACTGCACATTTTAGAGTGAGTGGCCTTTTATTGTCCCCAGCACAAGATGCACCTGTGTAATGATCATGCTGTTTAATCAGCTTCTTGATATGCCACACCTGTCAGGTGGATGGATTATCTTGGCAAAGGAGAAATGCTCACTAACTGGGATGTAAACAAATGTGTGCACAAAATTGGAGAGAAATACGCTTTTTGTGTGTATGGAAAATTTCGGGGATCTTTTATTTCAGCTAATGAAACATGGGACCAACACTTTACATGTTGCGTTTTATATTTTTGTTCAGTATATATATTGATAAAAGTCACCTTGTCCGAGAGAGATTTACACAGTTTTCAAAACGTCACGCCAGGGTAAGCCTACACGAAACTCATTCTAAAATCCACAATGGACAAAATGTATGGAGCAGCAGTAAAATCACAATAGCGAGGCTATATACAGGGGGTACCGGTACCGAGTCAATGTGCGGGGGCACAGGTTAGTCGAGGTAATTGAGGTAATATGTACATGTAGGTAGAGTTAAAGTGACTATTCTTAAATAATGAACAGAGAGTAGCATCAGCGTAACAGAAGGGGGGGGGCTAGATTTGGCGCTCCGGTACCGCCTGCCGTGTGGTATCAGAGAGAACAGTCTATGACTAGGGTGGCTGGAGTCTTTGATTTATAAGTGTTCAAAAATCTGAGTCCAAAGGAGGGCACTGCCCCCCTACGAGTCTCCCCCGGCCGTACTCAGAAGCACCACCTTGTTAAAACATCCATTGGCAGACGTTGTACAGTACACCATTGGAAGATTTTTATATGCACTAAAATAGGGTTATTTTGGTTTTGTACACAGCCATACGATATGTGGTATAGAAAAGTGCCATCTTAGTAGAGTACATGGGGAGCTATATCTCTGCAGATTATCTGTCTATCTGGTAAAAATAACGGATACAGGTCCCCCTACAGCTAACTTTTTGCTTTGTTTTTAGCTGTTCTTCAACTCCGCTATCCCTGTGGTTGTTGGGATAAGATACTGCCTGGACGTGATCTTCGTGTTGAACATCATCTCACGCTTTTACATTGGATATGAAAGTAATGGTGTAGTCATCATTGATTCCAAACCAGTGCAGAGAAAATATCTCCGAACATGGTTTATCATGGACCTGTTGGCTGTTCTTCCCTTTGAGACTCTGAGATATGCTTCGCCTGAATTGCATTTTATGCATATCAATCGATGTCTAAGAGTCTTACGGCTGTTTGACATAATATGTAAGTTTCTTGATTTCATTTGATTGTTTTATTGTACAATAATGATGACAATAATCACTACTGTATTTGTAAACCACCTAAAGCCCTAACTAAAAAAAAAAAAAGAATGGTACATGTTCATGATTAACATAATGACAACAAGATAAAATGACAGAATCCTATTTACTGTGGCAAAAACAGCTAGCTTAATTTATATTGTAAAAATTATTCCAAAACTGCCAATTAATCCAATCTTAACCTTAACTGTCTCATATTGTTTCAATTAAGCGTCCTTTGGAAAAGAACCTGACACCAACAAGATACATGTTGCAGTCCTGAAATCCTTTTCTATTGTTGTCCTCTGTGTTCAAGTCTCTGCGTGTGCCTGGTGAGTTGGCCTTTTAGTCAGAATTACATGGCACTTCAAACCACCCACCATTCAAAAGCCCCTTTACAAGTAAGACTGTATGACATGGTTTTTCCTTCAGTCTCAAGATGAAAGAGAAAAGACTTGCATTTAAAAAGTTGACTTCCTTATTATCTTCTTTATGTTGGCATACTAGGTACAATCAGGCATGTACAGCTGCTCATGGTGACCATCCAAGGGAGTGTCCAAAAGAGGAGAACTGGTTACAGCTGTTGCCAGAGTGTACGTTTTACAGTTTTTTTTCCTTTGCAAAATGAGGTAGTTCGCTAGGTGCAGGGCTCTACAGTGCAACCATTTTACTCACATATGCGCCTAAATATTTTGCTGTGCGACCTGTAATTTTCATGTAGGAGCACCACAGGTCAGCATAGAGCCCTGATGTAGAGCAAAAAATGCTCTAATGACTGGAAACAGAGATTGGATTTGCTTCATAAGTGTTGATCAACGATGTAAACCCATCATTGGTGTTGATAAACATGTTGATGACACTAAGATGTTAATAAATGTATCATTGTAGGTGCATTTATGAATGAGTCACTGTTAGGTATTGAATTAAACATTTTTTCTTAAAGTTTCAACCAATTTGACTGGAGCAACAGATTTGGAGTTTTATGCCACGTCACTATACTGGTCTGCAATAACTCTAGGTTCTGTGGGGTAAGTAAGGTGCTTTTAAGTGGGTTTAAATCTATTTCTTTTTTTACCAGTACCACTTGGATACAGTGAGCGATGTTAGACAAAGGCTATTAAACATCACAAAATAACCATCTAGACTACCTATAACCACAGGGATGCTTTGTGACGTTCTTAATGCATCTGTGTTCCTCTGTATTTGCATGAGTTCGTTTTTGACGGGCACAGGTGTTTTGTATTGAATGCTTTAGAATACTGGTCATTTTTCATAAAGAACTGTGAAAGTATAATAATATTTATATTTTCTTAGCTATGGAGACATACATGCTATGAAGATCCCGGAGGTTACGGTTGCCTCACTGGTGATGGTGGTTGGTTTATTTGCCTTTGGAGTAATCGTGACTGGAATGAGCTCCATCATAAGCAATCTGGATGCCCGGAGAGGAAGGTTTCACCATCGAATGGAGTCCATTTGTCTTCATATGGTATATCTCAACACCCATTGATATAAATAATTGATAATCGTGATAAAAACAACAGCTTTTATTTTTATTTTTCCAGAAACAAATGGAATTGCCAGAGGAAGTACAAACATGGGTGCACAAATATTACTATGATCTGTGGACGCATCGCAAAGGCAGTATAATCGCTGGACTACTGGATGACCTTCCTTTTCCTCTACATTCAGAAATATCCTCTGCTTGTTACAAACCTCTGATGAAAAAGGTGAGATTTCTTTTAATGTGTTGCTTGGTTTGGTCAGCCATGTATGATCCTTATAGTACTAAGATAAAGTCTGATGCTTTGACTGTTGAGACAATGATTATTTAAATGTTTTGTATTCTCTTCCAGACAACCTTGTTTCATGATACCGAAGATGGCTTTAAAAGAGCTTTGTCACTTAAATTCAACACGTACACATACAGTCCTGGACAAATTTTGGCAAAGCCTGGAGAAATCAATCAAAATGCCTACTACATTGAACATGGAGTGGTGCAGGTACATTTAGTTTATTCTATGAATATCAGCAGTCATCACTTTGATCACAACATGATCAAACATGATTAAACTAGTTAGTACCAAACTTGAATCGATCATCCAAATCTGTACAAAAACTAAAGTGAAAATGTATAGTCCTATGCTGTAAACATTGAGTGTCTAACCAAATTTAGATTTCCGTATTTCAAAATGAATTTATTATAAAATTGCTTTTGTTTACAAATTATGATGCCCTCCTTACAGGTATTAGGAGATAATCATTGTGACAAAATTGCCACTTTGCTGCCTGGATCGTTAATTGGAGAGGTATGGCAAAGAGCATCACCTCTGTTTGATATTTTGAATTTTTTATAAAAAAAGATGTGTTTGTAAGCTATTCCATGGGTTTATGCATGATGTGTGTGTAAAATATGATTATTGTCCTTCAAGGCTTATCTGATGTACAGAATTCCGAGAAACACTACGATTTGTGCAGCAACATTATGTGAAATTTGTGTGTTGGAACGCAGAGATCTTCTTGCATTGTTTGCAGATTACCCGGAAGGTAGGTATACTTTTTTAAATCACTTAAACATTTTGATAGAACAAACCAGATTGTTTAATGTAGTGTACATCCCTTGAAATCTGTTCTTTGAAATCTGTATTTTCTGTGACATTACAAATACCGTCATATTGCAAAATAAAATATCTTCAACAGCTGGTTTGAAGATAGCAAGAACAGCTCAAAAACAGCTGCATAATGTTAAGCATCCTATTAGGGAAGCCTTTGCGCTAGGAGTGGCATCGAACCCCCAGAATGTGGTTTTTCAGAAGGATTTAAGTGTAAATCTGCTGGTAAGTATGAGTTCTATCACAGGCCATTTCATCCAGTGTTCATTCTTCAGCGATGTAAAGTGTATTTGAGGAAAATAGACTTGGCATGATGTTATTGTATTTACAACTGATTATTTTCCATTTCAGCCAAGGGATCAGAAGATTTTTACATTGTTTATGGAATATTTTGCAAACCAGTCCCACAATATCTCTTCATCAGTTAAAACATCTACAGACGTGAAAAGGGTAGGTTAGATGAACGAAGCAAATTGCTCAGAAATAAGAGAAAATGTATTTGAACTGTAAATCCTTCTATGAGTGCTTAATATATTCATGTGTTGTTCCCAGTCTGTTTGGATGAGAACTATTCGACCAGATGGCATGTTTGCTCAGAAGTGGGAGGTCTTCATGTTTTGGTGTATCACCATTTCAATTTTTATTGAAACATGGGTACTTTTTTTCACCAACAACCTAGACACAAAGGGTGAGTCGTGTTGGAATTTTTCAATGACCTGATTTTCCAGACCACCACTAGAACAACCGTAAACTCTTTTGTTGGAAGAAATGCATCCACCACTAAAGGTTAGCGAGTCCTTAATCTAAAATGAATCGATTACTGAAAATTGTTTTGTGAAGTTTATTTTTATGGCTTTACAGGCTTTCACAACGAAGGATGGGGTGTGCTCTATCTTACAATCAGCTCATTGGTTGATGTTTTTGCCATTATTGACATATTTGTGAACCTCCGCACAGAAGTTTTTACAAAAGATGGTAATGTGTTGATCTTCGTTGTTTATAGAAAAGTCACTGTTATCTGATATGTTCAATACTGCTGCCATATCACTGAATAGAAATATGCATGTGATTTCTGGTTTATTTTCTCTGTGAACAAAGGCTATCAAGCTGACGTAATGGGTATTTTTGACAACTATCGAAGATCTTGGAACCTGTATTATGACGTCCTGGCTGTTTTCCCTTTGGACATTTTATCGTTTGCAAAAAGTGGAGAATCACATTGGAGAGTTTTAGGCTATGTCAGATGGAATCGTCTTATTTGGATTCGGAAGGTGAAGTAACAAGTTTAATGCTTTGATTTTATTTGACACAAATTGCCAATCTTGAGCTGCCTGTGTCTCATGGTTTTTATGACCGTGTAGGTCATTGTGAGGCTGAACCTGAACACCAATGTCCTTACATTCCAGATTTATTTGTTTTTCAACAAAAACGAAAATGACATGGATAAGAACCTGTTTGAGCAAAGAACGGCAAAATGTATTTTCCTCATGATTTTCTCTGTGCACTGCTGCTCTGGAGTAATGTATCTCACAGGCTGCAAAGACTTCAGGTAATATTCCAGCCTTAAAAAAAAAAAGACAATGGGTTGGAAGTGTTAATGACTTCTGTTTCAATCGATGCATTGACAAATATTTTTCCATCTTTCCATAGGTGTGATGAAGAGTCATGGGCCTGGAACACAGGACTGAAAGCCAGCCAGAGCAACTTGTATCATTATATGATTGCTGTTTATTGGACAACAACAAGCATGACAACCACTGGTAAGATGAAGTCCACCCCACTCAGTATAATACAGTACAGTGCCCAGTGCCTTAAACGTTTCATAACTGAATATTTTTCTCTCAGGATATGGTGACATTGTTCCCAGCACTATGAAAGAGCGACTTACTGCTGTATTTGTTTGCTTCATTGGCTTGTTTGTCTTTAACTACATCATCAGTCAAGTCTATGCCACATTGGCCAGTCAGAATGCTGCCAGGTAAATATTTTTCACTTTTGTGTGGTTTTTAAACTTGAGTGTGTATTGATGTGCATTGGTTTATAACAACTAAGCAAGACTATCTTTTCTCCAGGGTTACATTTCAGAATCTCCTCTCAGCCATGACTAACTTCATGGAAAGCCATGACCTTAGTTTATCACTTCAAACAAGGGTCACTGAGTATATGAGTCTTCTTTGGTCAAAGTATCAGTAAGTTTGTTTTCAAGTTTTTCCAAATATATCTCAGAGGCCATTCCTTTCATTAGACCAAAGATGTATTATTATTTTTGACGTTTCAGGGGTCAAGCATACCCTGGAGGCCAATTTTTAATGCATGACTTGCCAATCGAACTTCAACAGATTGTCCTGATGAAAGAGAGAGGAAGGTTCTTGTCAAAGGTATCATACTTTTTTGTACAGTATGTACCGGTATGCTGATAAAGACAGGCATATCCAATATTATGTAGTTAGGGGGAAAAAAACATTGCCGACTGTTTATAAAGGAATTTGATTTTTCATACAGCTTTAACTTAATTTACAATCATAACGGGTGACACTGTGTTATACTTGTAATTATGTTTTTGAGTCATTTATTTATTTTTCATTGCAACCATCATCCATTTTATACGGCATAATCAACCTATGTGTACATGAAGACCCCCATTTATTTTTATTCAACAGATTCCTTATTTCGAGCAAGCTGGACAAGCGTTCATTCGGGATCTCGCATCAACCTCTGTCATGTATTTCTTTCCCAGAGGGGAGATCATCCAGTACAGTGAAACTATTACCAGAGAGCTATTTTGCATTCGAAAAGGGACTTGCCAGGTTTGTATGAAAGAGTTATGCTTGTATGAATTATACATAATGTGTATTCACATTATACAGTTACTCTCCCCCCCCCCATTTGTTCTAGTTTTTACAAGTAAATCCTTTGATTTGATTTTCAAGATTCTAAGTGATGACTTGTCTGAAATTGTTGGACTCTACGGTGAAGGAATGTATTTCGGGGAGGTAATATTTACAAAGACATTTGCTTAAGCAAAGTTTTGATTTACTACTTTCATTCATATTTGGAATGTTACATTGAATACTCGTTGGATCTAATTTCAGGCTGGATTTTTGTTTGGAAAACAAGCTACAATGACCGTCCGTGCAAAGACTCACTGTGAGATCATAGTGATCGATTTTGACAAAGTTAAAGCAGTTCTGGAGAGATACCCGGTCATTGAAAGGTACATCTATTTGAACACTTGGGGCTCTATTTTCGGCTGGTGTTAAGGCGACGCTAGTGTCAAACGGCACGTTAGTTTGCAATTTCGTAATGTAAAAACTGGCGCACTGGCATTTTCCAGCCCTAAAGCCAGGTTCGGCAATTTACCTGTCTTATATCAGCTCGCTTGGGCTCAGATGGGAGGGGTAGAAATATTTGAGGTGTGTCCTTAAAAACATCCAAAGTGCTAATTTGAGGCAGCGCTGATAGGGATAAAGCTGGTTTTAGCAGTAACGCAGTTGGTTATGGCATGGATTTTGACAGCGGAAACACAGCCTATCAAGCTGTGACGCATACTGCCCATATGCGCATGGAACAAGAGTAGCCTTTATACTTCATATTTAGAAACATTAAAAATATATATGTTTCTTCCCATTTCGTTTTATTTGGTTAAAACCAAGCATAACCTCCCCTGCTCTCAATGAAGGCTTGTATTTTTGTCCTGCCCAATGCAATCGCGAAGTAGTCAAGACTGTCGATAAAGTGTTTGGCTCCTGAGACCACTTGGAAATAAATCTTAATCACCAAAGCTTTATTAATATATCAAGTTTGAGAGGAGTAAAACAGTGAGCTGACGTTCCCTTTTTATCTATGCATTGTAGGCAGGCCCACATTATGTTAGCCATGCAGGTCCCGTTTTGGACGTGCTTAAAACCCCCTACATGATATAGGCTACGTGTCCATGCCCATCATGAAACGAGAGATGAGAACCTCTGTGAATACCAGTGAACCTCAAATTTAGAAGTTGTCTGTAATCTGTAACAGTTGCTTGTTTTCCGTTTGATATGTTCAAAACCCAAGCCGTCCTTTAGGCCTACAATAAAGAGGATGGTTCAACCGCAATGCGTGTCTTTTTTATCCTGGTCATTTTATGATATCATTGTATTTTACATTTATTTATTGTTGTTTAAAAAAAGCTCAGAATGCTTGTTTTTTGTTTAATTTTATTACAACCAATATTATTAGAATGATTCACCCTCCTGGTTACAACGTCAGTGGCGCGCATGCAACGCAACTTCTGGAGATGTGTGAATGCGATCTGATCTGTAAAATGGTTCCGATTATGTTCATAAAGCGTAGCACTATATGGGAGCAGTATAACGGTGAGTGGACATTCTCCCTTTCTCTTTATACTGGATCTTTGATCAGCTACTGTGAACACTGGATGTGCGTAAAGTCCTCCATAGTCTGCGTTTTAATATTATATGTCCACGGGGAGAAATGATGGTGCCTCTAAGTGTCACATAGCCTATTTAAAACAAGTTGTTGTTTTGTTTAGAATTTTATTAGAATTATTTGTTCTCTTTTTAGCCCTTATCAAAAATGAATTGAATCTTGCTTATTGACAATGTTTGGCAAGTCCATGCTCAGCCATAATTAAATGTACAGTAGGCCTAGCCCTTTAGAACAACGTGGACTGCAAATGGGTTCAAGTTAATGTATTTAGGTCTACATTTTGTTATTTTGTTTCTGTAAGCCATTTAACAAACTAACGGACTAACATTGGAATTGGAGTTGATTCCAAGGCAATACATAAAAGACCCGTAAACACAACTTGGAAGCAACCACATATGCCGCCATGGAGCATGTTCTGATTGGCTAGTGAGAGGCCAAGCCTCGACACACCCACAACATGTTTATTCATCAAAACCCAGCCCTTTTGTGCCAACGCCAGCAAGTGCGCCAATAATTGTGATAGTTAAAATAGCACAAATATTTCTGACACACCCCTGAACCTATAGCGAATAAAAATAGAGCCCATAATATTCATTGTCATATGAATTGTCAAATGTTATAAGAGATTTCCTGTTATAATTTGTATAATACAGTGAGGGAAAAAAGTATTTGATCCCCTGCTGATTTTGTACGTTTGCCCACTGACAAAGACATGATCAGTCTATAATTTTAATGGTAGGTTTATTTGAACAGTGAGAGACAGAATAACAACAAAAACAATCCAGAAAAATGCATGTAAAAAATGTTATAAATTGATTTGCATTTTAATGAGGGAAATAAGTATTTGACCCCCTCTCAATCAGAAAGATTTCTGGCTCCCAGGTGTCTTTTATACAGGTAACAAGATGAGATTAGGAGCACACTCTTAAAGGGAGTGCTCCTAATCTCAGCTTGTTACCTGTATAAAAGACACCTGTCCACAGAAGCAATCAATCAGATTCCAAACTCTCCACCATGGCCAAGACCAAAGAGCTCTCCAAGGATGTCAGGGACAAGATTGTAGACCTACACAAGGCTGGAATGGGCTACAAGACCATCGCCAAGCAGCTTGGTGAGAAGGTGACAACAGTTGGTGCGATTATTCGCAAATGGAAGAAACACAAAATAACTGTCAATCTCCCTCGGCCTGGGGCTCCATGCAAGATCTCACCTCGTGGAGTTGCAATGATCATGAGAACGGTGAGGAATCAGCCCAGAACTACACGGGAGGATCTTGTCAATGATCTCAAGGCAGCTGGGACCATAGTCACTAAGAAAACAATTGGTAACACACTACGCCGTGAAGGACTGAAATCCTGCAGCGCTTGCAAGGTCCCTCTGCTCAAGAAAGCACAAATACAGGCCCGTCTGAAGTTTGCCAATGAACATCTGAATGATTCAGAGGAGAACTGGGTGAAAGTGTTGTGGTCAGATGAGACCAAAATCGAGCTCTTTGGCATCAACTCAACTCGCCGTGTTTGGAGGAGGAGGAATGCTGCCTATGACCCCAAGAACACCATCCCCACCTTCAAACATGGAGGTGGAAACATTATGCTTTGGGGGTGTTTTTCTGCTAAGGGGACAGGACAACTTCACCGCATCAAAGGGACGATGGACGGGGCCATGTACCGTCAAATCTTGGGTGAGAACCTCCTTCCCTCAGCCAGGGCATTGAAAATGGGTCGTGGATAGGTATTCCAGCATGACAATCACCCAAAACACACGGCCAATGCAACAAAGGAGTGGCTCAAGAAGCAGCACATTAAGGTCCTGGAGTGCCTAGCCAGTCTCCAAACCTTAATCCCATAGAAAATCTGTGGAGGGAGCTGAAGGTTCGAGTTGCCAAACGTCAGCCTCGAAACCTTAATGACTTGGAGAAGATCTGCAAAGAGGAGTGAGACAAAATCCCTCCTGAGATGTGTGCAAACCTGGTGGCCAACTACAAGAAACGTCTGACCTCTGTGATTGCCAAGAAGGGTTTTGCCAACAAGTACTAAGTCATGTTTTGCAGAGGGGTCAAATACTTATTTCCCTCATTAAAATGCAAATCAATTTATAACATTTTTGACATGCGTTTTTCTGGATTTTTTTGTTGTTATTCTGTCTCTCACTGTTATAGACCGATAATTTCCTTGTCAGTGGGCAAACGTACGAAATCAGCAGGGGATCAAATACTTTTTCCCCTCACTGTATTTGTTATAATACTGCTAGAGAAACAGAGATTGAGTGAATTATATAATGAAAATCATGATTTCTGCCTTTGTTTCCTTCTAGCCAAATAGCGGAATTGCAATCAACACCAGAGTATTACTACACTTTACTGCAAAGTGTTGAAGAAATGATGAAGTCTGAGGAACAGGATGATGACACACTGAAGAAGAAAGATGCCTCGTTGACGTATCAAGGTCGTCGATATGCCAAGAAGTCAAAGTGTTGTAAGTTTTCCCTTCACCATGTCTGCATGTTTGGGGTCACTTAGAAATGTCCTTGTTTCGAAAGAAAAGCAATTTTTTTTGTCCATTAAAATAACATCAAATTGATCAGAAATACAGTGTAGACATTGTTAATGTTGTAAATGGCTATTGTAGCTGGAAACTGCTGATTTAAAAAAAATGGAATATCTACATAGGCGTACAGAGGCCCATTATCAGCAACCATCAGTCCTGTGTTCCAATGGCATGTTGTGTTTGCTAATCCAAGTTTATCATTTTAAAAGGCTAATTGATCATTAGAAAACCCTTTTGCAATTATGTTAGCACAGCTGAAAACTGTTGTGCTGATTAAAGAAGCAATAAAACTGGCCTTCTTGACTAGTTGAGTATCTGGAGCATCAGTAATTGTGGGTTCAATTACAGGCTCAAAATGGCCAGAAACAAATAACTTTCTTCTGAAACTCGTCAGTCTATTCTTGTTCTGAGAAATGAAGGCTATTCCATGCGAGAAATTGCCAAGAAACTGAAGATCTCATACAACGCTGTGTACTACTCCCTTCACAGAACAGCGCAAACTGGCTCTAACCAGAATAGAAAGAGGAGTGGGAGGCCCCGGTGCACAACTGAGCAAGAGGACAAATACATTAGAGTGTCTAGTTTGAGAAACAGACACCTCACAGGTCCTCAACTGGCAGCTTCATTAAATAGTACCCGCAAAACACCAGTTTCAACGTCAGCAGTGAAGAGGCGACTCCGGGATGCTGACCTTCTAGGCAGAGTTGCAAAGAAAAAGCCATATCTCAGACTGCCCATCTTAATCTTTTCTTTTTATTGGCCAGTCTGAGATATGGCTTTTTCTTTGCAACTCTGTCTAGAAGGTCAGCATCCCGGAGTCGCCTCTTCACTGTTGACGTTGAGACTGGTGTTTCTGGTTAGAGACAGTTTGCGCTGTTCTGTGAAGGGAGTAGTACACAGTGTTGTACGAGATCTTCTCTTTCTTGGCAATTTCTCGCATGGAATAGCCTTCATTTCTCAGAACAAGAATAGACTGACGAGTTTCAGAAGAAAGTTATTTGTTTCTGGCCATTTTGAGCCTGTAATCGAACCCACAATTGCTGATGCTCCAGATACTCAACTAGTCAAGAAGGCCAGTTTTATTGCTTCTTTAATCAGCACAACCGTTTTCAGCTGTGCTAACATAATTGCAAAAGGGTTTTCTGATTATCTATTAGCCTTTTAAAATGATAAATTTGGTTAGCAAACACAACATGCCATTGGAACACAGGACTGATGGTTGCTGATGGGCCTCTGTACGCCAATGTAGATATTCCATAAAAAATCAGGCGTTTCCAGCTACAATAGCCATTTACAACATTAACAATGTCTACACTGTATATTTCTGATCAATTTGATGTTATTTTAATGGACAAATTTTTTTTTGCTTTTCTTTCGAAAACAAGGACATTTCTAAGTGACCCCAAACTTTTGAACGGCAGTGTATGCCTATTAAATTATTAGGAAAAACTAAACATATAACCGATTGTAGATATTGAGGACTTTGGAAACTTCCCAATCTATGCTGGAGCAGAAGAAGAAACTGTTGAGGAAAAACTTCTGAAACTGAGCAAAACTAAAGTGATACCTCCCACTCCAAGGTATGCAGACAGCAGCTCAGACTTGTGAAACTTGTCGCTGTCAAACCTTCCACATGTCATAATAAAAACCACAATATAACCAGCATTTACATAAACATTTGAGCTACCCACAATATAACCAGCATTTACATAAACATTTGAGCTACCCACAATATAACCAGCATTTACATAAACATTTGAGCTACCCACAATATAACCAGCATTTACATAAACATTTGAGCTACCCACAATATAACCAGCATTTACATAAACATTTGAGCTACCCACAATATAACCAGCATTTACATAAACATTTGAGCTACCCACAATATAACCAGCATTTACATAAACATTTGAGCTACCCACAATATAACCAGCATTTACATAAACATTTGAGCTACCCACAATATAACCAGCATTTACATAAACATTTACATCAAGTTTGGTATTTTGCTCCAAGAGACAAATTATGTCTGTAACAAGTTACAACCTCTCTTTTTTTAGAACTGTGCAAGAGAGATTAGCAGAGTTTTTCTTCAGATCATGACCTTCAGTGTATATAATGCTTAATGTTTCATTGAGACAAACTGACAGACAGTGTGTTCTAAATTACTTGAAATAATGTTATGAGACTTGATGACAGTGTAATGAAGGGTGCTATAAACTATGACACTGCTCTGTAATGAAAATGTACTTTCTTTTTCTAGTTATAGGAGTGCCATTTTGCCTAGCAATCCACTGTACATCCGATGGGAATTTTTCCGATGTATTTTGGCCATAACGATCAGCATCAATAGCTCTCTTCTTTTTGCTTTTCTCCACTACAAAAAAGAACTCTGGATCTTGTCCTACGTTCTGGGCCTTTTTTGTTGGATTGACATGTATATCCGTTTGCATGTTGCTTTTTACAAGGACAATCTCAAAGTGGACACGCTGGAAACTGCAAAACACTATGTGAAGACAAGCTTTCTAATAGATCTCATCAGCTGTTTTCCCTGGGAAGTTATTGGCTGGATGGTGGTATCCCCTTTTGATGAGAAAGGATTTTACTCCAACAGCGAAGCACTGCACCTATATGCATATCTCAGAGTCCCACATCTTCTCCAGTTATATCGGATTCCTCTTGCATTTTCATTCTGGCAATCTGGGATTGCAAGCGAAAAGGCGATTGTCACATTTGCTAAGTTCTTTCTGTATTGCATCCTTTTACTTCACTTCAGCACTTGCATCGTTTTTGCAATTGTATGCCCTCCAGCAGACTTGTTTGGTGACACAACCAATTACTTATTGCCTATGATAAAGCACAACTGTTCATCACAATCCTGGGTGTATCACTTGGACTACACGTTTAACACAGTGTATGGTAAGTTCTAACTCAACTAGTTTGTTCTTCTACCACTACTATTGTTGTACTACTATCTAAACCAAATTATAATATCATTCATTTACTCTACAGTATAAGCTATCAAAATGTCTGAAAGATTAAAACAAAAAATGGTATGGAAAGTGTATAGTGTATAACTTACTTGAGGACTTTGTATTGTCATGGAAAACTCCCCTTCCCCTCAGAAACGGCTACCTTCACAGAACTGTATTCCATAAGTTTATACTTTGCAACTACAACTCTCTGTGGTGTAGGATATGGTGATATTCATCCTTATCTAGCCTCTATGGTAAGGTTATTCAAATTGCAAACAGTTTTAGGATCAATTAAGTCATAAATAACTCAAGATCACAGCAATATGTTTTTAAAGCTACTTTAAAGGTTTATATGGTTATTATTATATGTACAGTATTTGAAAGTAATTGTATTGTTTTGTTGTTTGTGTGTCTTTGCAGAAAATTACCATGGTCTTCATAATGGTGTCTGGAGCGTTGTATTGTGGTTATGTGGCTGGTACATGTGCTGCTATGTTAGCCAATGCAGATGCTACAAGGGAAGCCTTTACTGAGAAAAAGGAAAGCATACAACTATTCTTGAAGGTAAGGTTTTTCTTTTTGTAGATTTGATCTCCTTTGTGGCAACATTTGTGGCTTACCTGTTATATTTTTGAGGTCTCATTATGTGCAATTCTCTGCCTTAGAGTCAGAACATTACAGGGGATCTATATCACAATACTGTGAACTTCTATGCTTTCAAATGGATAAGAACGAAAGGACTAGACCAAGACACATTGTTTCAGTATTTGCCATCATCTCTACTCGGAGATATATCTACAATTATCTACTCTGACCTTATTGCAAAGGTACATTTATCAATTTATATATTTATCAGCTTAGACTACCTTGATTTAATTTTGTGACTAAAGTAAGTATACCGGTATATACTTTTATTATTGTTTAATTTTAGGCATTTGGACTTGATATCAAGAGGAAGCAGCAAAGGAACTCAGTGGCACAAAATCTATCCCCACTTGAGAGAACATTATCTGGAAAGCTTGATGTAAAATAATTTTTACTTTTTCCAGCTCGTAAGTATTTTCTTCAAATCTTTGCTTCAAAAGTATTTCTGGAAGCTACGTTTCTTTCTGTTCTGCCAACTCTACAGGGACCCTTTTTTCACAAAATACTGAGGAAAGAGAGTGTGGACCAGTTGGAAACAGATGGAGGATTCATTCGGTTACTAGCTAGACAGATTCGACCTTGCCTTTACAGAGCTAATGACCTGATATGCAAAAGAAATGACTTTGGATCAGAGGTGTGACACATGGCTCTGCTGTGTTTAGGTTTCCATTGGCTATGACAGCAGGGCTCAATCCTAATGACAGAAAAGGTGCACATGAGAATGTTGCTGTTGCTCTCTTCACCATTTTTGTTATTACTAGCATTTTTGTTCCTAGATGTATTTCATTGAAAAGGGAGAAGTAGAAGTCTTGTCACAGGACGAGTTGACTGTTATCATCAAACTGAATGCAGGACAATACTTTGGAGAAGGAAGCCTACTGTTTGCAGAACCTCGTGCAACCACAATAAGGCATGATACTTTTGATGACTTAAAACATAATTGTCTCTCATTTAAATATACAATTCTGTGTCTCTGATCAAATACATTTTAGATTGTAGCATTGTATATGTCTTGTAACAATCAGTATTGTACTGTTTTCTTGTGCGTCCCAGGGCTGCCACAAATTGTGATCTGTATGTCCTCTCCAAGAAAAGCCTTGATGAAACTGTAAAATACTATCCAGACATTTGCAAACAGATAAAGAAAGCTGCAGAAATGAAACGTAAACAGCTACTGCAAAGAACAATGGACATGTCAAAAGTTCAGAAGAATGTTTCAGCAACTGACCTACTTATGAATGACACAGGATGTAAGTTGGCTGGCATTACTTCAGTAATGTTGCTATATTCATGTGTTGATGAAATAGAAAGTTCTGCCAAAGCAAATCTATGTAACTCTTATAAGTATGGTAGTTGTACTGAGGCACCTTATTACACATTTTTAAACTCTGCCCCCCAAAAATGTGTTTGTGCCAAAAAAAAGGGAAAAAACTATATCTTTGAAGTTATAGGAAAAAGCTTTGCTTAGCTCTGCTGTAGTATTGCTGCAGCAAACATCTTTCTTATACTTGTAGCTTTTATGGGTTACACCATTTATGAAGTACATTTATATGTGAGCAATTTGTTTCTTCCATCAGATATAAAGCTTTACAAGCACTGCATGGCAGAAGAGGAAAAGAAAGCTAAGTTTAAAGACTTCCCATTTCATGTCCGAATTAAGACGAGCTTCACTCAATTCTTGATCCGTTTTCTGTTGAACGTCATCAGAATCCACAACACAACAATCAATCCAGAGAGCACAGTACGTGTTGTGTATCAGTACACATCTTGCCTTCTGATCATCATTCTGTTTTGGGCGATAACATACATGGTAAGTGGTGCACATTGTTCTCAGAATTATAATTTGTTGTCACATAATAGTTTGACCCATCCATTAGTGGAGTTCTGCCTATTATCGTATTATTGACCTCAAGGTAAAATATCAGTCAAATAGAATAATAATCTGTATGAATATTTGTGTTCGGTCACTTGAGTTGTAAGTAGTATAAGAACATATTAACTATTGATTTCCCTCAATTTCAGCCATCTGTGTTCGATCTTGACCGAGGCATCTTTTTGTTCACAATGATTATCGAATATATTCAAATGATTGAGGTGAGGGACACAGCTCATGAATTTGTTAGTAATCCAAATAACCACTTTAGGGTCCTTTCAGTCTGTTGATACATTGTGTTTCCATAAATTATAATGTACACTACACCCACCATTTTGTTTTAACCTTGTTGTATTAAGCCTGTTTCAATATTTATGCTAATATTCTTCAGAACGGATTTGTTTTTAGGTCTTTGCGTATGATTACATTGACAATGTAATTTTTCTTACAGATCATTTTGAAATTTCATATTTGCTTCTATGATGAAGGTGGATCATACATCTCAGACTACAAATCTGTGTCACTGAGCTATATGACGAGGAAAGTGGGATACATTTATGATGTCATATGCTCATTCCCATACGCATTTACAATTTTGCACCTCATGAATCAAGTGTCACCAATAGCATTTCTGCAGATAATAGTATATGTTCGCAGTTTTCATCTACTCCGGATTCTGACTGTACTTGTCTTCATGCACAAGGAGGAGCAATCCATCATTACTAAGTATGTGCACTATGTTTTTGTTTAGTTTAGCATGTTCTCAATGCTGTTTTTACCAGTATGTGTTTAAACAGTTGTGTGGTTTTGAATGATGCGGAATAAAAGGCCATGTTGTAGCTTCTGTATCCTCTAATCATTTACAGTATATGTGCTTATTCAGGAATTTGAGATGTATTAGATTAGACCTTTGTCCGGCCGGCCCATACAATTTCCCACTGTCAAGTTGTTTTGATTGATGTTATCGCCAGTCTTTTGTCTCTAATCTATTTCTCTTCTATTTTTTTTTTACATTGACAGCTTGCTTGCCATACGAATCATCAAGTACTTGGTCCATGCAGTCCTGTTTGTCCACTGTACCGCAGTTTTATTTCTTTTATTTGTTATACATGGTGGCTTTAATTCGTGGGTTGTCAACACAGGTAAGGTCAGCTAAAATGGGTAAGGCATGATGAATGATTACGTTCGTTTTGGTAATGAAAATAAAATAAATGAATACAATTAATTTATTTATTACAATTAATTTATTAGACTTTTGACAGGGCTTTTAGTTTGACATATTCAAAATTTCTGAGTTTCTAAATACGTAAACACTAGATTTATTTGTGTTGTTTTTATGTTGTGTTTTTACAGACGTGTTTTACCTCCCTGATATTTACCACTACTCCGTATATTGGACTTTAGCAACTTACACAACAACAGGCTATGGTGATATCCGTGCAGTGACATACGAAGAAATGTTATTCTCCATTTTGATAATAATTCTTTCCAAGATGCAAGTCAGTTACAATATGGGACTTCTCTCATCCACTCAAACAAACAAGCAATCACTTCAAGTGGCGTATGAAGAGAAGTTGCAGGTATGAACAATAATACTCAAGACTAGAATTTAAGTAGCTTTTGATTTAATGGAATTCAGTCTTCAAAAGCTGAAAATGAGGTACTGTTGCGAGAGAACTATGAACTTGAATGACTCATCGTCTTTCTCTTCCCATTTTAATCCAGGCAGTCCAAAACTACATGATGGATGAAAACATTCCATCAGCGCTGCAAAATCGCGTCATCCGATTCTACAATTACCGATGGACACGAACCAAAGGGATAGATTCTGAAGAATTGTTCAAAGATACACCTCATTGTATGAAAGTAGACATTTTCTCAAGGTAACTAGCAATCCATCATTACTAATGTCTGCAAATGCTTAGTGATGAAATGTTAACGAACTGTTACATACTGTACCAAACTACTGCTTAATTAGAAAAACGATGTGTACAAAATAAGACCATGTAGCATGAGATTATGAAGCCCCGTATTATTTTGTCACCATTTTAGAATAAGTGTGAATCTACTGAAGAAAAATCAGCTCTTCACTCATCTCTCAGAAACATTCCTGAGACACTTGGCAACAAAGATGCTGCTGAAAAGCTACACCTCTGGTAAACTTGAGCATCATAGGCTGAATACTAACTAGAATTTTATTTTATTTCTTTTTCTTTTATTTCACCTTTATTTAACCAGGTAAGCCAGTTGAGAACAAGTTCTCATTTGCAACTGCGACCTGGCCAAGATAAAGCAAAGCAGTGCGGAAAAAACAACAACAACACAGAGTTACATATGGAATAAACACCTACATACAGTGCATTTGGAAAGTATTCAGACCCCTTGACTTTTTCCACATGTTGTTTCGTTACAGCCGTATTCTAAAATTGATTGATTTGTTTTCCCCCCTCATCAATCTACACACAATACCCCATAATGACAAAGTAAAAACTGGTTTTTAGACATTTTTGCAAATTTATTAAAAATTAAAAATAAAAAACGGAAATATGACATTTACATAAGTATTCAGACCCTTTACTCAGTACTTTGTTGAAGCACCTTTGGCAGCGATTACAGCCTCAAGGCTTCTTGGGTATGACGCTACAAGCTTGACACACTTGTTTTGGGGAGTTTCTCCCATTCTTCTTTGCAGATCCTCTCAAGCTTTGTCAGGTTGGATGGGGAGCGTCGCTGCACAGCAATTTTCAGATCTCTCCAAAGATGTTAGATCGGGTTCAAGTCCGGGCTCTGGCTGGGCCACTCAAGGACATTCAGAGACTTGTCCCAAAGCCACTCCTGCGTTGTCTTGGCTGTGTGCTTAGGGTCGTTGTCCTGTTGGAAGGTGAACCTTCGCCCCAGTCTGAGGTCCTGAGCGCTCTGGAGCAGGTTTTCATCAAGGATCTCTCTGTACTTTGCTCCGTTCATCTTTCCCTTGATCCTGACTGGTCTCCCAGTCCCTTCCGCTGAAAAACATCCCCACAGCATGATGTTGCCACCACCATGCTTCACCGTAGGGATGGTGCCAGGTTTCCTCCAGACGTGACGCTTGGCATTCAGGCCAAAGAGTTCAATCTTGGTTTCATCAGACCAGGGAATCTTGTTTCTCATGGTCTGAGAGTCCTTTAGGTGCCTTTTGGCAAACTCCAAGCGGGCTGTCATGTGCCTTTTACTGAGGAGTGGCTTCCGTCTGGCCACTCTACCATAAAGGCCTGATTGGTGGAGTGCTGCAGAGATGGTTGTCCTTCTGGAAGGTTCTCCCATCTCCACAGAGGAACTCTAGAGCTCAGGTTGTTGGTCACCTCCCTGACCAAGACCCTTCTCCCCCGATTGCTCAGTTTGGCAGGGCGGCCAGCTCTAGGAAGAGTCTTGGTGGTTCCAAACTTCTTCCATTTAAGAATGATGGAGGCCACTGTGTTCTTGGGGACCTTCAATGCTACAGAAATGTTGTGGGACCCTTCCCCAGATCTGTGCCTCGACATAATCCTGTCTTGGAGCTCTACAGACAATTCCTTCGACCTCATGGTTTGGTTTTTGCTCTGACATGCACTGTCAACTGTGGGACCTTATATAGACAGGTGTGTGCCTTTTCAAATCATGTCCAATCAATTGAATTTACCACGGGTGGACTCCAATCAAGCTGTAGAAACATCTCAAGGATGATCAATGGAAACAGGATGCACCTGAGCTCAATTTTGAGACTCATAGCAAAGGGTCTGAATACTTATGTAAATAAGTTATTTCTGTTTTTTAATTTAATACATTTGCAAACATTTCTAAAAACCTGTTTTCACTTTGTCATTATGGGGTATTGTGTGTAGATTGCTGAGGACGTTTTTTCATTTAATCCATTTTAGAATAAGGTTGTAACGTAACAAAATGTGGAAAAATTCAAGGGCTCTGAATACTTTCCGAAGGGACAGTAACTTCACATTCTGCACTAGTAGTCTGCAGGGTGTATGGTCGGTCCATTTCATTTACTCTGGACTTCATTAACTAAGATTCTGCACCTAACCACTTCTGAGGAATAATCTGACAGTGTGTATGTACATTATCACATGAGTTTTTCACAAGTATTTTGAATGGGGAACAGTGTATAACCAATGTAAACAGTGTATACATTTCGGTATACATGCTGAAATGCTGTCTCTTCTAGGGGAATACATCAATAGAAGGGGAGACTCTGGCCGTGGCATGTTGCTGATCCTGATTGGTAAGGTGAAACTTTGCTCATGGAGAACTGGAAAGGAGGTCATTGAGTATCTTACAACTGGAGCTGCCTTGGGAGTTGACTTGCTGCTGAAATCCAAGTTGTGTACATACACTGCCATTGCTGATAACTATGTGGATATATTTTTCCTGTCAAAAGAGCACTTTGAAGAAGTTGGGTCATATTACCCAGATGTTATGAATAAGTTGCTAAAGAGAGCCTCAAACGTTATCAGCATGTACTAACTGACTAGGTACCCCCTTTCCCTACTAATGTTCACAGACTGGTCACAATATTGATCAATAGTACGAAGCTAAAATGTGAACTCCTTTGTAGTTCTGTTTACAGTTTTTTTGTGACCAAAGATGACTTGTTGACTGAAAAAACATTGTCTCTGTAATGTACTATTATAGAATATATATTTATATCAGTTTAAGTAAATAATCTAGATGTATAGAAATAATTGACCAAATAAATGTCCCAACTGTTTTAAATATGCATGAACCCAAGGTGAATAAAGTGTACTTATTGTTTAACTTGATTGCTCCAATATATCTTAATTGAAGTAAATGAATGAAGAATGAATTAAGTGTTTTTACACTTTATTTGCTTGACATTACAGTTGCAAGCACTCAGGAACTTAGAAAAGTATGGGGTGATGGGAGTATTTGTAGTTCTCTTCTTGAACAGCAGAGGGCCCAATTGAATCATACAAGTTAGGTGGATGATACAAGGACAGAACACGCTAGCCACACGTGCCTTTTTGTTTGTAGTCATCCTCTTTGAACCTTTTAGCCAGCACCTAGATGATCTAGTTTCTCATTCATTTTAATAGTGTGATTTCCTGCCAATAATCCCCAGATACCATAAACGTAACATTGCAGTGAATTATTCTTTTTTTTGGCATTTCAGTAGGCATTTTTAATTTCACATCTCTGGATGAAGCATGAACATTTGAAATACATATTCATCCTATACACTTATCATTTGTTTATCAGTATTATGTATTGTCAATTATATTGTACTTAATTACCACAGGACAGTCCAAAAAAATAAAGATAAACTTGATATCTTCTTACACTGAACAAAAATATAAACGCAACATGTAAAGTGTTGATCCCATGTTTCATGAACTGAAATAAAAGATCCCAGAAATGTTCCATATGCACAAGAAGCTTATTTCTCTCAGATTTTGTGCACACCTTTGTTTACATCCCTGTTAGTGAGCATTTCTGCTTTGCCAAGATAATCCATCCACCTGACAGGTGTGGCATATCAAGAAGCTGATTAAACAGCATGATCATTACACAGGTGCACCTTGTGCTGGAGACAATAAAAGGCCACTCTAAAATGTGCAGATTTGTCACACAACACAATGCCACAGATACAATTGGCATGCAGACTGCAGGAATGTCCACCAGAGCTATTGCCAGATAATTTAATTTAAATTTCTCTACCATAAGCTGCCTCCAACGTCGCTTTAGATAATTTGGCAGTACGTCCAATCGGCCTCACAACCGCAGACCATGTGCAACCACGCCAGCCCAGGACCTCCACATCCGGCTTCTTCACCTGCAGGATCGTCCGAGACCATTCACCCGGACAGCTGATGAAACTAGGTTTGCACAACCAAAGAATTTCTGCACAAACTGTAAGAAACCTTCTCAGGGAAGCTCATCTGCGTGTTCATCGTCCTCACCATGGTATTGTGGGGTTATGGTTATGGTATAGCGTAAGCTACGGACAACGAACACAATTGCATTTTATCGATGGCAATTTGAATGCACAGAGATACCGTGACGAGATCCTGAGGCCCATTGTCGTGCCATTCATCTGCCACCATCACCTCATGTTTCAGCATGATAATGCGCAGCCCCATGTCGCAAGGATCTGTACACAATTCCTGGAAGCTGAAAATATCCCAGGTCTTCCATGGCCTGCATACTCACCAGACATGTCACCCATAGAGCATGTTTGGGATGCTCTGGATTGACGTTTACGACAGCGTGTTCCAGTTCCCGCCAATATCCAGCAACTTCGTTACAGCCATTGAAAAGGAGTGGGACAACATTCCACAGGCCACAATCAACAGCCTGATCAACTCTATATGAAGGAGATGTGTCACGCGGCATGAGGCAAATGGTGGTCACACCAGATACTGACAGTTTTTTTTTTATCCACGCCCCTACTTTTTTTTTTAAAGGTATCTGTGACCAAGAGATTCATATCTGTATTTACAGTCCTGAAATCCGTACATTAGGGCCTAATCAATGTATTTCAATTGACTGATTTCCTTATATGAACTGTAACTCAGTAAAATCTTTGAAATTGTTGCACGTTGCATTTATATTTTTGTTCAGTATAAATTGATCTGTTCTTAACATTACTGAGGCTAGTTCACTTCAAAGTCTTTATATTTCATTATGATCATGACTGGTAAAGGATTTCAAAGAAAGATGCTGCCTGGGAGGAATAAAGACCATATTACATTTACATTTTGAGAAAGGCTACGTTGTGGCGCTGCCGTTGATGTCTTGCGCTCTGATTGATCTCTCAGCTTCTGAGTTGGGGTTTCCTTCTCAGTCGCCCACAGAACAGAATTAGATTAATAAGATAAATTGTTGCAGTTGATTGGCTATATATTATCACTGCAAATGGGTTGGTCAATTGATCAGGCCTACGTTTAATTCGTTTAGAATAAAAATAATAGGACATAATTGGGCCAAGGAGTTGTAAACATGTTATCTGGTGTCGTAGCTGCTGTAAGGTTCAGCAATAGACCAGTTTGTCCTACCCCACCCAACTCCTCCACATTTTATCCATCAGTCAACCAACCTGACATTTCAGATCCATGTTGTGAGATCCCAACAGGGACTGAGTTCCCATTTACTATACACAATTGGCCCTGCAGGCTGATTGACGCCCTGTCACTTTCATCATATCCTATTCTTCTGTTGCTGTCTCTGTGTCTTGTCTGGTGTCTCTCTCCATCATATCCTATTCTTGCCACACAAGGCATGCTGCTGTGTGTAGAAAACAGTTTAGCACATGGGGCCCTTATGTTTAGAGGTAACATTACTTCAGCGGATGTGTCAATGGTAGAGACACGGACAGTTATCATGTATTGGATCACACATAAAGATACTTTTCTTCCCCTGATCTCGACAAAAAGCCCACTGAATGCAAGGAATATTTGGGGCTCTTTACTTTGACGCACAATGAAATTAAATTATACGGACTTGTACAAGTGTTTTATTTCATTAGTATTTCAGGATTGGGTGCATCTTAAATGATAATTCTTTTAAATGTAATAATTCAACGGAACACGTAACACAGGCTACTGTTCTGCCTTTCACTTTTCTCTCTGATCTCCCCCAACATACTGGGGGATGAAAACTGCTGTAATTACAGGTTCATTATGAGGAGTTTGTGACAATTATTGCTTTGGAAATCTGCCATTAACAATAACATATCAAGTTTTCTTCAGGCTTATTCATGCCCAAAATGTCACTGCAATCATGCTGTTATGGTACACCTTTCAGTTACTCGTGTTCCACTAGCAAGAAAGTGAGTGATGGATGGATGGATTCATATGCTTTAGGAGGAATCAAGAATCAAGGAATCAAATAATCAACAGCTGTGGAACAAATAAGATATCATGCTGTAATCATATTGCATTATTGTCAAATGATCATGTAACACCATCTCAAATTTACAGTGAGATAAAATGTCTTTCTCCATAGGCTCTGAGCACTTAACAATATTATTAATGGTTCTTTCAAAATATCTTCTCTGCATGACCGATTTCTTTGTATTAATTTTCATTATTTTAATGGTCTCATTTTAAGCACAAGATATTGTGAGAGTATATCCTGGGGCATCATATATTTTCATGCCTCCCTGCAACTTTCAGATACCACCAAAAGATAGTTGAGAGAAAATGAAATGTTTGTTCAAGGGGTCAGAGCAATCCAGTGATTTTACGATGTTGCCCAGTTTTTTGGACCATAAAGTAGGCCTAATGTGGAAACACCCTACTGAGATGTCCTGTGTCAGCTTGTTACTGCTCTTGGTTAACTGATGGAGTAATTACAATCCCAAAAGCTGTTGTAGTTTCTTAGAAGAGACTCTGGGAATTCTGGACACATTTTGGACCTAGTCTTTAATGTACTTTCACTAGTCACAAAAGCAAGGCAACGGAGACTCGTTGGAAACTCGAATAAAGTAAGACACCCATTCCAGATCCTTTTCTCTGCTTTGTTGTGTCAAGCTGACTTAAAGAAGAAGAAAAAAACTGATTCCTGTTACATGAGGACTTAAATACAGCCTCACAGACAGGCATTACAGTAGGCTCATTTTCACAGGAGGACCCATAACAGTGGGAAAATCTGTTTGAGGTAACATTACAGCTGTTCTCACTGAGTGTGTGTTTGTGGAGATGGATGAGTCATCAGGGGATGTGTCATGATTCATCTGATCCTTCCATCCCATCTGTTCCACCGTAACCTTTCCAACTGGTCTCTCTTGTTTCCTTCTCTTCACAACGGCTCACATCTTCCCAGAGTCACACAAACACATATAAGCACACACTCGCATTCATCTTTGCTTTTCAACCATAACTCACACTGATGGAGAACGAGTGGATTGAGAAGCACTGATGGGGAGTGTTTCCCTTCTTTGAACCATTCCAGGCTAGTATGAGATAATTGACAGACCACACTGAACACACCTTCTATTGGATGCTAATGAGAAACAAAATGGTTTGCTTTGTTGAGCTCAACTCAAGCTTACTATCAACAGAGACAGTGACAGTTCACATGAGATGAGCATGCATTGGTGCTCGGCAGATTTCGCAGGCTGCTGAACACACCAAAGGACCAGATAAACACTTGGATTAAAACGTGGAATGGGGACCTTATACTCCTGAAACCTTATGAGACTGTGTTGCTTTTTATAGTATGGTTGCAGGATTCTTCCACGGCCCTTGTGCTCCCAGCTTCCTGCCAGCATTGACCCTCTGACCCTGTGTTAGACACAGCCGTGCTCAGATCACAGCACCTCTCATCTGTAACCTAGGCCTGGCTCATAATCAAATGAGTGTCTCTGAATGGTTCCAGAGAGGAAGAGACCAGGAACGGGTAGCACACAGGACCTCGCCGCTCCTCTGTCTCACATGCCGCTCCTCCGCCATCCACCCTAAAGGAGGGCCTCCGCCTGACCAGAATAGAAACCATGTTTGGAGATCTGGAGGTGAAGGGGTGAGGGTGGCAGTGTGATGTGGCTAAGCAGATAGGGTTTATTCTAAAAGCATTACTCCACCCTATACTCCAGTCAGCAGTAACAGTGACCTCCCCTCTGCCACCTCTGGCAGCCAAGATGCTCGGAGCAAACTGTCCTCCAGACCCACTGCACTTGGGGCCCGATTCCGATTTAGGAAATTACGCATTTCTTACACACGCCTTTCCTACGCACTTCTCAGTAGTTGGTATTCAGACTTACCTTATGAAGATGTGTAACAGGCTTTGCAGGCGTGGTTCCCTTGCGCGCACTTGCTAGCCAACAGATTTTGTCATGGAATTTTCATTCAGGCTTTTCAGTACATTTATCTTAAGCGATCCCTTTGAAGATGGTGTACCCATAATCAGAATTTTGTCGACAGACTCAATAGAATACACACTACACAATACACAATACACAATACACAAAAGTATGTGGACACCTGCTCATCGAACATCTCATTCCAAAATCATGGGCATTAATATGGAGTTGGTCCCCCCTTTGCTGCTATAACATCCTCCACTCTTCTGGGAGACTTTCCACTAGATGTTGGAACATTGCTGCAGGGACTTGCTTCCATTCAGCAACAAGAGCATTAGTGAGGTCGGGCACTGATGTTGGGCGATTAGGCCTGGCTCGCAGTCGGCTTTCCAATTAATCCCAAAGGTGTTCGATGGGGTTGAGGTCAGGGCTCTGTGCAGGCCAGTCAAGTTCTTCCACACTGATCTCGACAAACCATTTCTGTATGGACCTTGCTTTGTGCATGGGGGCATTGTCACACTGAAACAGGAACGGGCCTTCCACAAACTGTTGCCACAAAGTTGGAAGCACAGAATCGTCTAGAATGTCATTGTATGCTGTAGCATGAAGATTTCCCTTCACTGAAACTAAGGGGCCTAGCCCGAATCATGAAAAACCGCCTCAGACCATTATTCCTCCTCCACCAAACTTTACAGTTGGTGCTATGCATTCGGGCAGGTAGCGTTCTCCTGGCATCCGCTAAACCCGGATTCGTCCGTTGGACAGCCAGATGGTGAAACGTGATTCATCACTCCAGAAAACGTGTTTCCACTGCTCCAGAGTCCAATGGCGGCAAGCTTTACACCACTCAAGCCAACGCTTGGCATTGCGCATGGTGATCTTAGGCTTGTGTGCGGCTGCTCGGCCATGGAAACCCATTTCATGAAGCTCCCGACGAACAGTTCCTGTGCTGATGTTGCTTCCAGAGGAAGTTTGGAACTCGGTAGTGAGTGTTTCAACCGAGGACAGACGATTATTTTGTGCTATGGACTTCTGTGAGCTTGTGTGTGGCCTACCACTTCTCGGCTGAGCCGTTGTTGCTCTTAAATGTTTCCACTTCACAATAACAGCACTAACAGATGACCGGGGCAGCTCTAGGAGGGCAGAAATTTTACGAACTGCCTTGTTGGAAAGGTGGTGGCATCCTATGACGGTGCCACGTTGAAAGTCACTGAGCTCTTCAGTACGCCCATTCTACTGCCAATGTTTGTCTATGGAGATTGCATGGCTGTGTGCTCGATTTTATACACCTGTCAGCAACGGTGTAGCTGAAATAGCCGAATCCACTAATTTGAAGGGGTGTCCATATACTTTTGGTGATGTAGTGTATCTAGAGAACAGTTTCAGAATATATGGATCAATGAAAGAATACCATCTATGCATCTTCGTCTCCGAAACTGGTAGCTAAAATAATACTCTGATCTTGTAGATTATGTAGGCACATTTTAGGGTTGGGAAAGTATATATGAATCATACAAAAACAGGTTTGGAGAGGCTTTACGCACAAAATATATTGATGAATAAAAAATACAGTGGTTTGATTCATCCTGAAAGTTGTCATATTCAAGTTCAATCCATGAAATATTGGAAGATTTTTTTACAATAGGGGTTGAACAATAGTCCTATAAATCTACCCTAATTCTCACTAATCATGGAACTGTATGACAACGGTCCTGTCGTCGTGAACCATGCACCAGGCTCCAGGTTTAACCTGCTACGTGTAGTTCCATAAAGATTCAAATAAGCTACATGTCCTAAATTATTGCACAACGTTAGCCTAATATGATCCATTAATGCTAGCGACCCTCAGGAACAACTTACACGGATGTGACAGAGGAAAGAAAGGGAAACGAAATGAAATGGAATTATGCAAATTGAAGAGAACGAACACTAAAGTGACAGTTATACATTTATGTGGGTATTACTGACGGTGTCACCCGATAGTGGCTAATATTTAACATGATACAAATTGTAAAATAAAATGGAAGAAAAGCCCGGGCATAGGTTATAATTAAAACATTCTAAAGTGCATACATCAACTTGGCAGGTTCAGCCCTATAGACTGGGTTTCCAAATCTCATGCACGCAAATTTGAGGGCACACAATTCATATTCTGAATAACGGCACAGCTATTTATAGCCTATTTCACTGTGGAAAAGGGGCCACAATACATGTCATGTTGATATGATTTTCAGTTTACTGTTTTCACATTCGTCTCCAGGGATTATAAGGAAAAATAATCAATCGCTATGTGTATTTACAATCCCCTTCTCAAAACGGATTACTCATTTACCTAGCTCTTATCAGTTCTTATCCGTTAATAAATTACAGTGCATGGAGAATGCTGTTATTTCTATTGGAAAAAATAAAGTAGATGTCACGCCCTGGCTCTGGGACTCTTATATGTTGAGCCAGGGTGGGTAGATTCTATGTGTTTGTGTTTCTATGTTAGGATCTAGTTCATGTGTATCTATGTTGGCCGGGGTGGTTCTCAATCAGAGGCAACGAGAATCAGCTGTTGCTTGTTGTCTCTGATTGGGAACCATACTTAGGCAGCCTGTTTGGCACAGTGTATTGTGGGATCTTGTTCCGTGTTGGTTTGTTTGTTAACCGAGGACTTCACGTTTCGTGTTGTTGTTTTGTTAGTTGTGTAAGTACTCTAATAAAAGATGTACGCATTCCATGCTGCGCCTTGGTCTACTCCTTTTGACGATCGTGACAGTAGATGCTTATTCCACTTGGAACCGGCAGGTTTGCTCAAGCTTATTCATGGTTTCCTCGAGTGTAAAGGTGGTGAAATTATGAGGGGAATTAGGTCAAGGTCAGAATACACCTCTGCCACACCCTCATTTCTTAGATCACACCCTGAACGAATATGCATGCTTAACTTGGGCCTGATGAGCACTCTGCTGAGGGCCTCTCTCTCTCTCTCTCTCTCTCTCTCTCTCTCTCTCTCTCTCTCGGTGTTGTTGGAATCAGAATGTTTATTTTCACTCTCACAATGTGTGCATGTTTTGTGAGGTTTGTTGTCATAGAGGCTTGTGCCCCTAGCATGCAAGTTACAAAACATTGCCCACTTCATACTGTAAGATGTAGCTCAGCTCCTGGAGAAGAAGAACTGTCTGTCATAGTGAGAAGAGGATTTACATGATGAGTGAAACAGCAGAATACTAGCTGAATTAAATCATTCCTACATTTTGCAACGTTAATTAGTTTATACTACTGACTCCCTGCAAACACACACGTAACAATAAGCTTCAACAATTATATTATCTGAGAGGAGTCTTCTTTCGTACAGTACCCAAATCAGTGTGTGATGTTCCAAAAAACATTCCTTACTCCAGAATACTTCAACTGGTGACTATCCTTTCGATAAAGAAAAAGGAGCACTCTGTTGCCGGGTAAATCTGATTAGATGTATTGACGGGACAAGTAAACAAACGGCTTACGTTTCGGTATGAGTCGCCTTCATCAGAGCCTGTGTGATGTTATTTCACTCTGGGAAAATATGTTTGTTACCGTTTACATGCATGTTGTAAATACTGTGATGTGAGTGTGATTGAATGGAGCCCCATGCCATCACATTGGACCGATTTTAAACCTAACATCGTAAGAACATCCCTCGTCATCTAACGCCAGCTCTAGCTCCTCTGCCAACTTGCTGTAGTGTTTTGAGTTGAGTAACCTTTACTGTTTCCATGGAAACTAGGAACCTGAGGCTCTGAATATCAGACATAAAGACACATGAGCATCCTATATTAGCAACTCATTTCAGCATTTCAAATAAATGTAAGGGTCAACTATCCTAATGTTTTTTCAGTGAAAAGGATCATTCAAGAAGCAACAAGTCTTTACAACACCATCCCTGGACATGTTACATGTCCTTTTGGACAACACCCTCCCTGGTTATGTTACATGTCCTTTTGGACAACAGCCTCCCTGGACATGTTACATGTCCTTTTGGACAACACCGTCCCTGGATATGTTACATGTTCATTTGGACAACACCATCTCTGGACCTTATGGAACAGCGGATACTGTGAAGAGACACACACAAAGGTACAGACACATGCATACGCACACATTATATTGTTGTATGGTGGTATTATACGTGTTGTATTGTAGATAAGTAGTGGTGTAATAATGTTATATGATGTACTGTTTTATATTTTGTTTTATATGTAATGTAAGCGCTTTAATGTGTTTGGACCCCAGGAAGAGTAGCTGCTGCCTTGGCAGGAACTAATGGGGATCCAGAATAAATACAAATACAAATCCCTGGACATGTTACAAGTCCTTTTGGACAACACCATCCCTGGAGATGTTACATGTCGTTTTTAACAAACTCCTTCAAAGTGATATTTAGCCACTCTGAACTTTCATTAGTAAAAAGAGGAAATCCAAAGGTAATTGGTGACATTGGTGAATCACGGTACATTGATAGCTGAATAAAAGGTCACAGGTTTTAGTAATTTCTTCAGTTTTTAATAATTAATTTCTTCAGATTTCTCTCATTATTATGCATCATGCTCTGTTGTCTTGCCCATTCACCCTCTGAATGGCACACATACACGATCCATGTCTCAATTGTCTCAAGGCTTAAAACTCCTTCTTTAACCTGTCTCTTCCCCTTCATCTACACTGATTGAAGTGGATTTAACAAGTGACATCAATAAGGGATCATAGCTTTCACCTGGATTCACCTGGTCAGTCTATGTCATGGAAAGAGCAGGTGTTCATAATGTTTTGTACACTCAGTGTATCTAGAAAGGAATTCTTAGGCAATCTACAGAATGTCTGAATCACTCTAAAAAATGACTATGTCCCTGGTACATAAGGTTTCATTTAAAGTTTTAATGATGTTACGCTCAATAAATCAATGGCTCCCATATGGGATTCAGTAATGTTGCAAAGCCAGGAGACTGGCTACATCTGTGCATTAGCTGCTTTCAGAGATGTGGTGAACATGCAAAATACAATACAATGTAAATAAATATACAGGGTTGAATAAAAGATAATCATCATATCGACTTATATTCAAGACATGAAAAACAACACAATAGAGCCATATCCCCAGAAAATACTGATGGTGTCATTGACATTTAGCTCAGAGATCATTTTTTAACAGCGGTGTCCCACTCTATGGGAAAAGGCCAAGAGCGGCAGGGCTACTTCACATCATGTGAGATCATTGTCTATCTAATCCATTTGCAGCAATTATCAGAATTAAGGTTACATTGCGACAAGCCGCGCTTACAATTAAAACACTGCTTAAGGTCTGATCTGACTCGTGGAAATGTGTGGGACTACAAGCCAGAGTTTCAGGAGAAGGGTGGTGTGGTCAGTTCAGGCCTGGTTTGAGTGGGCTGCTGGGGAACCAGTATGTGTCAGCCTCACACCTCAGCCCCACTCATGTTCCAGTGCAGGCAGAATAAATGTGTACTGTACAGTTGGCGGAAGGTGAGACTGGGCTTCAAGGGAAAGTCATTGTCATTTCAGACTGTGCTGTTTCTTCTCATGAAAACAGTGAGAATGTGCACCACAAGTAAACAGGGCATCAGTATGTACATTTCAGGGACCAGGAGGGCTGTTCTTAGCCAACAAAGGTTACAGCTATTGTGTTGTAATGTCTAAACTCACTGATAGTTTATACATATTACACACAAGTTGACAACCTGACTAGAATAATCGTAATTTAGAAATTATTTTATATTATAAACTGGGTGGTTCGAGCCCTGAATGCTGATTGGCTGACAGCCGTGGTATATACCATGGTTATGACATAATATTTATTTTTACTGCTCTAATTATGTTGGTAACCAGTTTATGTTTGCAACGCCAGGGTTGTGGGTTCGATTCCCACGGGG
This sequence comes from Coregonus lavaretus, assembly GCF_964263955.1. Classification (NCBI taxonomy): domain Eukaryota; kingdom Metazoa; phylum Chordata; class Actinopteri; order Salmoniformes; family Salmonidae; genus Coregonus; species Coregonus lavaretus. The sequence goes on along the minus strand of NC_140002.1, from coordinate 2,599,893 downwards.
GGCCAGTATGAAAAATAATAATAATGTATGCACTCACTAACTGTAAGTCGCTCTGGATAAGAGCGTCTGCTAAATGACTCAAATGTAAATGTATAATAGCAAGGCCATATACCACACCCCCTCGGGCCCCAAGCCATATACCACACCCCCTCGGGCCTTATTGCTTAAATAAACCATGTTACATACTAAATACAGATGCAGTATGTACAGTATTTTGCATTTCTTTACAGGATCTTATAGAATAAATAGAATGTGGAAAGTTCTATCTGTGTCAGTATTCTATAACTTCATGTTCTTATGCTTTGTGGGGGGGGGGTCAACTAAGACAAGTATTCAAGAGAGTTCAAGAGGACAGCACCGCCCACTTCTCCCTGATCACACAGAACCAAGGCATCCTATAAATAACATCTAATGTCAATTATATGTAGGCCACATTATCTAAGGATTTAAGACTTTTATCTCAGTGTGAAACTGCGATTGATCTTCAAAACACATATGGGGTGCGAGGTTGTTCAGAGTGCAGAAGAAGAAAGAATCACTATAGGCTACACAAAACAGTCCCAAAAACAAAAAGCATACACACACACACACATGCTGTGTACATGTTACTGTATACGGAAACACTAAAGATATTTACAGTTGGTCTATTCCTGCCGTTATACGAGGAATCATTGAAGTTAAACCACAACTTGTTTTGCCCTGAGCCGTGTCACTTGCCTTGTGTTTTCCCCCTGCAGTGCATGGTGCACACAGGAAGTATCGCAGCACAAGAGTCCCCGTCACAGTTTCCACACTCTTCAGAAAACCACGGGGGGCTCCATTTGTCAGCCAACCACACCAATAACAGGATGACAGGGTCTCAAAATACAGCATTTAACAAAAAGCTCTCTTATTCGACACCCTTTGAGATATATTTACAGAACTGCTTTGATCATGTACTTGGAATGTGTTTCTGAATACTGTGGCATATGGGTAGTAGAGGCCCTGCAGTCATGCACAGCACACAAACACACACACACACACACAA
>NC_140002.1:2466366-2596366 GCF_964263955.1 Coregonus lavaretus | reverse complement strand
ATTAGCCTTCTATTGTTGACTCCCTCACCACTTCTGTGGGCTCATTAGCCTTCTATTGTTGACTCCCTCACCACTTCTGTGGGCTCATTAGCCTTCTATTGCTGACTCCCTCACCACTTCTGTGGGCTCATTAGCCTTCTATTGCTGACTCCCTCACCACTTCTGTGGGCTCATTAGCCTGCCTCTGATGTGGAACAATCCCTGGGCTCTCAACTGGGCCTGACACACATGAGAACTGTAAAACTCAGATAACTGAGTGATCACCAACTTATTAACAAACCTTACAGCTATTCTAGTCGGAGCACAGACATCCTTTGATACAATGGCATAGCTACGAATAATAACACCACACTTTATTGCAAATGAAATAGGATACAGGTAAATATGAAGGGGAGTATGCAAATTCTCCTACAATATAAATAGAAATCAATGAGATCATGTGACAGCACGCTGGCCTCATAATAAATAAATAACTATGTGAGGTAGTAGAACTGAGTAGCAGGCTAGTTTACATCTAGATTCATAGTGTTATGCTGACCATCAATCAGTCCTGGCCTGGAACTGCTGTACAGTAGAGAGCCCTGACTGACCGCATGCCAATGGCTAACATACTGATATTCAGTAAGCCATTGTCTGTGTGAGGACCCACGGGCATCTCATCTACACTATGGCCCTCTTGGACGAGCTCCAGAACGCTGTCCCTCTCTAGCAAATGACATGGTCTTTACTAGGCCTGTTTGATGACAAACAATGTGGCGTTATTTCCTTCTATCCAGTCAGACATCCCCTGAATAGGACCAGTGATAATCAGGAGTGATAATCAGGAGTGATAATCAGGCTCCATTTGTCACAAGGCTATTCTGATCTTAACTTTGTGAATAATCTGTGAAATTTACATTTTGACTTGAGTTCCCTCTGTGTGTTCTTTGCTAGCAATAGATAAATCGTTGACAACTCAGTATAAATAAATAAAGAACACAAGACCTACAATTGTACATCCAAGGGCATGTTGGTCCATAATTACTCAAATCAACAGAAAGCTCAAATTGATCATCTGATTCCCTTACAGCTCAGCAACCACTCCTTCTAGTCCAATACGTGGCTGTTTGTTTCCTGGAATAGTCTAATTTCACAAAGACTACAAGAGTTGGGAGATTACATCTGTTGAGAAATATAACACTCAAGAGATGTGTAATCTGAAAGCTCAGTTGTGGGTGAAAGAATGAATGGAAAAAGGCTGTACTCATATATTTGACTCTGGTTTGGTATTCCGCTGTGACATCACGGAGAGCAGGAAACATCATAACTTCCTGTTTTGTGAACTCTGGTACAGTGTCGTCTGAAAAAGAGGCATGTAAAACGTTAAGATGATATGTGATGCAAATGATCTCACATGGAACCCCTACCCTCCTGCCCCATTAGACTGTACTTTGTGTCTCCTTTCATTGTCATGTCTATTCTCTTTGTAACAATGCTCAATAATGAGCAACAATGTGTAATGTTTGCAATTATCCTTAATGATCATCCATTGAGAAGGGAACTTATTTATGAGGGCTTATTTACGATGGGTTCAAAATAGATTTCCATTAAGAAAAATACCCTGAACATACCACGTGGATACCTCGGAGACCGGTTAGGCTCCCTCACTATGGCAACCATTTGAAGTGATTATATAATATAGGCCTGTGTTCATTACTTGCACAGTGAATCTACCTCAGTGCATTTTTAATGAGGATGGTTTCATAGCTGCCAACATGGTGACATCCTGTAGCTAAGCCAATGCAAACACACTAGACACTAGACTAGTCTGACTGATGTTCATGTATTTTAGGTAGAACTGCAGAAGATGGAGAATATGCAGAGCCGAGAGTGAGCCTGCAGCAGGGAGAAGTCCTGTCAGGGAGGGAAGCTCTCCTCTCTCTTATCTGCTGCACTGTGTGGGTCGTTGCCATGGGGACACAATGATGCTGAGGAGAGGGAGGGAAGGGGTTACACAGTTTTGCAGATGGTATCACAGGTGCAGCGAAACGCTTATGTTTCTAGCTCCAACAGTGCAGTAATATCTAGCAATACAATGTATTGACATGTCCGGAATATAAATATATATATACAGTACCAGTCAAAAGTTTGGACACACCTACTCATTCAAGGGTTTTTCTTTATTTTTACTATTTTCTACATTGTAGCGCTTTGTGGTTTTTGCGACTGCACTTGAAGTTCCATATTGACTGACCTTCATGTCTTAAAGTAATGATGGACTGTCGTTTCTCTTTGCTTATTTGAGCTGTTCTTGACATAATATGGACTTGGTCTTATACCAAGTAGGGCTATCTTCAGTATACCCCCCATACCTTTTCGCAACACAACTGATTGGCTCAAACGCATTAAGAAGGAAATAAATTCCACAAATTAACTTTTAAGAAGGCACACCTGTTAATTGAAATGCATTCCAGGTGACTACCTCATGAAGCTGGTTGAGAGAATGCCAAGAGTGTGCAAAGCTGTCATCAAGGCAAAGGGTGACTATTTGAAGAATCTCAAATATATTTTGATTTGTTTAACACTTTTTTGGTTACTACATGATTCCATATCTGTTATTTCATAGTTTTAATATCTTCACTATTATTATACAATTTAAAAAATAAGAAAAATAAAGAAAAACCCTTGAATGAGTAGTTGTTTCTATGCTTCCCATTCTTAACTTTTGGTTTTGTACACCAGCTTCAAACAGCGGAAAATACCATATTTTTGGTTTTGGAAAATATATTCCACAGCGGTTTAGATGGTACAATGATTCTCTACACTATACTTGCTTGTTTTGTCACATAAACTGAAATTAGGCAAACTATTAGAATTTTAGCAACCAGGAAATGGCAGAGCGATTTCTGCATAGTGCATTTTTGTTGTTGTAGTGGGGACAGTAACATTAGAACTTTCAAAAAATTATACTTTAAGGAAAATGTTTTTTGTTATATATTTAAAAAATATATACACTGTATATATATGTTTAGCTCACATAATATAATAAGAAAGTATGCATTAGGGTGTCTGTAATAAAATAAACGTGGCAAAAACAAATGTAGACTTCAATAAATGCATTTCTATAGCTTCCAAAATCTTTTTTTACAACGGTGGGGGAGTGCCAAGATGGAGGCGCAGTGGCTTCAAAACAGCGCCCCCGTCAATCATCTAGTGCAGTGTTTCCCAACCCTGGTCCTCGAGTACCCTCAACAGTACACAGTTTTGTTGTAGCCCTTGACAAACACACCTCATTCAACTCATTGAGGGCTTGATGATTAGTTGAAAAGTTGAATCAGGTGTGCTTGTCCCGGGTTACAATAAAAATGTGTACTGTTGGAGATACACGAGGACCAGGGTTGGGAAACACTGATATGGACAGCATGGACAGTACCTGAATAGAAAAGGTGTGTACAGGAGTAGTTATATAGGATGAGCCATGAATAGAATACAGTACATATATATAAAGCGGGTAAAACAGTATGTAAACATTATTAAAGTGACCAGTGTGCAATGACTCAATGTACTGTACATAGGGAAGCAGTCTCTAAGGTGCAGGGTAGAGTACCGGGTGGTAGCCGTGACAATGTCTAAGGTTCAGGACAGGGTACTGGGGGTACAGTGTACAGGGTACCAGGCCTGGAGATAGAAGCTGTTTAAATGAACAGACTCTCGGTCCCAGCTTTGATGCACCTGTGCTGTCGTCACCTTCTAGATGGTGAACAGGCCTTGGCTCAGGTGGCTGAGGTCCTTGATGATCTTCTTGGCCTTTCTGTGACACAGAGTGCTGTAGATGTCCTGGACTGGAGGGCACTTAATAGATGATTACTGTTCAGAAGACTATCAGAAACCTATTCCATTGCCAAAAATACAGTACATTTACTCACATACAGTGCATCTGAAAGTGATCAGACCCCTTGATTTTTTCTACATTTTGTTACGTTACAGCCTTATTCTAAAATTGATTACATTTTTAAAAATCCTCATCAATCTACACACAATACCCCATAATGACAAAGTGAAAACAGGTTTGTAGAATTTTTTGCAAATGAAAAAACAGAAATACCTTATTTACATAAGTATTCAGACCCTTTGCTATGAAACTTGAAATTGGGCTCAGGTGCATCCTTTTTCTGGAAGACTAGTCAGGATCGAGGGGAAAGATGAATGGAGCAAAGTACAGAGAGATCCTTGATGAAAACCTGCTCCAGAGCGCTCAGGACCTCAGACTGGGATGAAGGTTCATTTTCCATCAGGACCTTAAGCACACAGCCAAGACAACACAGGAGTGGCTTTGGGACAAGTCTCTGAATGTCCTTGAGTGGCCCAGCCAGAGCCCGGACTTGAGTCCGATCGAACATCTCTGGAGAGACCTGAAAATAGCTGTGCAGCGACGCTCCCCATCCAACCTGACAGAGCTTGAGAGGATCTGCAAAAAAGAATGGGAGAAACTCCTCAAATACAGGTGTGCCAAGTTGTAGTGTCATACCCAAGAAGTCTTGAGGCTGTAATCGCTGCCAAAGGTGCTTCAACAAAGTACTGAGTAAAGGGTCTGAATACTTATGCAAAAAATATATATATTATACATAAAAAAACCTGTTTGTGCTTTGTCATTATGGGTTATTGTGTGTAGATTGATGAGAGGGAAAACAATTTAATCCATATTAGAATAAGGCTGTAATGTAACAAAATATGGAAGAAGTCAAGGGGTCTGAATACTTTCCGAATGCACTGTATGTATTTGCTGTCTCCACAACAGAGAAAATTCTATCACTGAGAAAACACAAGTTATGAGGTGGTAATAGTACCTGTGATAACTGTTGTAAGAACATTAGTTGTTGGTGCTGTAAGCAACAGTAGGCTATCACATCATATGTTTCCCAAGCCACTACAATATAATTTCACAAATGATTGTCATCATTATCACATTGCTAGTCGCATATAAGATTGTTGTAATTATTTAAACGACTGTTCAATTGACTTGACAGTTGAGTTTTGTTATTGAAAATAGAAAAGAGAAAGCAGGCCATAATGGCTGGCAGGCTGGATAGACTAATGGCAGGCTGGCTGGATAGACTAATGGCTGGCAGGCTGGATAGACTAATGGCTGGCAGGCTGGATAGACTAATGGCTGGCAGGCTGGATAGACTAATGGCTGGCAGGCTGGATAGACTAATGGCAGGCAGGCTGGATAGACTAATGGCAGGCAGGCTGGATAGACTAATGGCAGGCAGGCTGGATAGACTAATGGCAGGCAGGCTGGATAGACTAATGGCAGGCAGGCTGGATAGACTAACGGCAGGCAGGCTGGATAGACTAATGGCAGGCAGGCTGGATAGACTAATGGCTGGCAGGCTGGATAGACTAATGGCTGGCAGGCTGGATAGACTAACGGCAGGCAGGCTGGATAGACTAATGGCAGGCAGGCTGGATAGAGTTTTGTTATTGAAAATAGAAAAGAGAAAGCAGGCCATAATAGACTAATGGATAGGCTGGATAGACTAATGGCAGGCAGGCTGGATAGACTAATGGCAGGCAGGCTGGATAGACTAATGGCAGGCAGGCTGGATAGACTAATGCTTGAGAGTGAATCCCTGGACTGGACCTGAGTCAGAAAGTAGGACAGATGACATAACAACCTTTGGGTTAGGGTTATTGTGCACAGCGCATTTGGGTGGAAGTGTCTAGGAACGAGATTAGTCACATAGCAGCCTACTGTAGGCCCCCTCATACTGCAGAAACACTGACCAATTAGTCCAGCAGATATACCCAAACATACCCAAGATGGTGCACTTTATGATAAAAGTATCAAACTTGGTACACTATTCCTAGATACTTTAAGGAACATTTTAAAGATTAGAGGCAGTCTGGGAAGCCTGTCAGTCAACCAGGGTGGCCATTTTAATAAAATGGCTACCATTCGGATTTTCTTAGAAGAAACTAGGGTAAAATAATTCCAAACAATATCAAAATGACTGGGGGTACATATTGAGGTCATTTTGACGATAGTCCAGCTACTAAAATAAAAATTGGCATGTCTAAATAAAGTATTTTTGGTTGTAGTGCCATCACAGATTTTGTCCATTACCCCCCTGGCGGCCATTTCCAATTTGGCCGCCAACCAGCTGCATGGGGCCATATTGGACACCATTCACATGGCCATATCTATATAAATAATTGGTACATACTGCCCAATGATGGCTTAAAATGCTTGAGGGGGTATGGAAAAAACTATAAAATGGCCAAAATATGCCATATATACATATCCTATAAAATGTTAGTAGAAAAGTTGTGAAAACAAAATTAATTTGTAAATGTTTTCATATCTAGTTCCAATAGTTTACATATAAACACTCTAAAATGTTATATGGGGGTTCCCTGAAGTCTACTGATTGCAATGATATTTAATTCATTACATGACCAAAAGTATGTGGACCCCTGCTCGTCAAACATCTCATTCCAAAATCATGGGCATTAATATGGAGTTGGTCCCCCCTTTGCTGCTATAACAGCCTCCACTCTTCTGGGAAGGCTTTCCACTAGATGTTGGAACATTGCTGCAGGGACATTCAGCCACAAGAGCATTAGTGAGGTCGGGCACTGATGTTGGGCGATTAGGCCTGGTTTGCAGTCGGCGTTCCAATTCATCCCAAAGGTGTTCGATGGGTTTGAGGTCAGGGCTCTGTGCAGGTCAGTCAAGTTCTTCCACACCGATCTCGACAAACCATTTCTGTATAGACATCGCTTTGTGCACGGGGGCATTGTCATGCTGAAACAGAAAAGGGCCTTCCACAAACTGTTGCCACAAAGTTGGAAGCACAGAATCGTCTAGAATGTCATTGTATGCTGTAGGGTTAAGATTTCCCTTCACTGGAACTAAGGGGCCTAGCCCGAACCATGAAAAACAGCCCCAGACCATTATTCCTCATCCACCAAACTTTACAGTTGGCACTATGCCTTTGGGCAGGTAGCGTTCTCCTGGCATCCGCCAAACCCTGATTCGTCTGTCGGACTACCAGATGCTGAAGCGTGATTCATCACTCCAGAGAATGCGTTTCCACTGCTCCAGAGTCCAATGGTGGTGAGCTTTACACCACTCCAGCTGATGCTTGGCATTGTGCATGATGACCTCAGGCTTGTGTGCGGCTGCTCAGCCATGGAGACCCATTTCATGAAGCTCCCGACTAACAGTTATTGTGCTTACGTTGCTTCCAGAGCCAGTTTGGAACTCGGTAGCTAGTGATGCAACCGAGGACAGACGATTTTTATGCGCTAAACGCTTCAGCACTCGGTGGTCCCATTTTGTGAGCTTGTGTGGCCTACCACTTCGCGGCTGAACCATGTTGCTCCTAGAAGTTTCCACTTCACAATAACAGCACTTACAGTTGACCGGGACAGCTTTAGCAGGGCATACATTTGACGAACGGATTTGTTGGAAATGTGGCATCCTATGACGGTGCCACATTGAATAAAGATGTCTAGCTATAGTGTCATTGCAGATTTAACCTGTTACACTCAGTGGTGTAGTGCAATTTTTTTGGGTTCTAGAGCGCAAAATAAATAAACAAATGACATCATAATTTCTCAATCAATGTTTGCACCGTAGCCTACTGAATAATATTATTTTATATGCAGAAAATGCATCATCCAAATGCAATTCCTGCCTATGCCTACCCACATTGACAAATACATTTTTGTATTTTTAATACCCTCAAACACCAAATTAGGCCATATCTACATAAATAATTTGGTACATACAGCCCAATTATGGTTTTAAATGTTTGAGGGGGTCTGGAGAACACAATAAGTATGCCATATATATGTATATTTTAAATATCTTGTAGAAAAGTGGTGAAAAAGTGCCCCGAAATTTTTTTAACATACTTTCATCCTCATTTTCAGTATTTTACATTTAAATACTTCAAACTGTCAAATGAGTGTTCCCTAAAGTCTCCTGACTGCAATGACAGATAATATGATATTCTGTAATGTGTCAATAAATAAATAAAAATTACAAGAAAACATCACTCTACTTACTTCCCTGTACTTAGAATGTTGAAAATGGAACCATGGACATATGGCCATTCCAATAGAACTGTGTTTTTGAATGGGATGTATGGTTGATACTAAGGCTTTGATTACTTATTATGCAAGCACTGTTTTGTCACATGTTATATATCATTATAATCCACAGATATTTTGAAAACATTAGCAGCATGCTGAAATGTGATCCTCTCAATCGAGGGATCAAACTATTTTAAAAAATCTGTGATTTGGACAGCATTTTTTGACATTTTTTGTAATGTTTTCAAAAATGTATTTTTTTTTTTTTTTTTTTTACATTATCCATTTGATGGTATTTTCCACACTATCTTGAACATTTTAAGCCATCATTAGGCTTGAAGACATTGTTACAGGTTTTGGTTTTTCTATTTATGTTTTGAGGTTAGACTTTTAGCACGCTAGCACGTAGGGTGCACCGATTGGTGTCACCTCGTTAGGCAGTATGTGTTACACCTGTGCTGGTTTACCATCTCATTAGTGGGAAGGTGTTTCACCTGTGCTGGCCCAGGTGCTATTTAAGAGTGGCTGGCCCAGTGCTCCAGTTGTCGTGAGAGACGTGGAGGATCAACACCTTTAGATTTGATTTCTAGAAAAAACATTCCTTAGTCTGATTTCGTTTTAATCCACCTTTTTGGTTTGCTTCCTGTCTTTAAGTTTTGTGTGGGTTTTTCTTTTGTTTCCCTCTTCTTGGGCAAATTTAGTCATGGTGGGTGTCTTTTAGGTTCCAGTAGTTGTTGCGAGTCAACTTTCAGTGGACATAATCAGAATTATTGTCTATATCATCTGTGGGTACATAACATTAAAGTCATTTTGATATTGTTTGAAATTATTTTACCCTATTTACTTCTAACAGGAAGTCCGAATGGCAGCCATTTTATTAAAATGGCAGCCCTGGTTGACTGACAGGCTTCCAAGACTGCCTCCAATCTTTAAAATGTTCCTTAAGGTATCTAATATTAGTGTACCAAGTTTGATACTTTTATCATAAAGTGCACGATTATTTCACCTATCAACTGGACTATAAGGGAAGCATTCTGCCAGCCTCTAACTTCTTTCTCATTTCATGCAGTCAAAGAACATCTGATGGCATTAGATGAGATGTGACCGCTTTGTTTTGGCCTATTTTGCAAATGCAAAATCAAGGAAGTCTGCCAGGAACCTCTGACCCAGATAAGCAGATTGAAATAGGGAGCATGCTCAGTTGAGATATCGCTGCTCGAGGGCTTTATTGCGCCCTCGGTTTGAGTTCAAAGTACCCGCCACAGAGAACAAAACAGAGGCAGAACCGAAAACATCTCTATCGGATCGATCTCTGTTACTTGTGTGTTCAAAAAATAACATTGTACTCACATATTATCCTGAAGATTGCAATAAAGTTCTCTTTGTGCTCTCTAGAATTCCTCCACTGTTTGAGCCCCAAACGCGGGGCAACCACAGCACCACTTTCTCACCTAACCAGCATATTGCAATCTTTAAAAAAAATTAGCTCCGGTGCAACAGTAGACAGTGGATAAGTGCATAGTGCCGAGTAAGGGACTCTCCTGTATTGAACCAGAAACACCCCATCTGCAACAGAGTAGGCTTTGGCACCCAATTGCGTACATAAAGCAAGCTTATATGATCACAGGTCTAGTGATATACTGTATAGTGAAATATGTTATGCAACCCACAAATCTGCCATAAACAACTTCATGCAATAGCATAGCCTACGGTTTGATTTGGGGACAAAGTGCCCAGAATAGGCTACCTAGTTTGCGCAAAACATCTTGCACCATCATCTTGCATTGAGTGAGTCTTCCTAAAAATATATTGAAATTTTGTGGAAGGAAATGTTTTTGCGGCCATTGAAATAAATTGACACATTTTACTGATTAACATTTAGAATAAATATCATTGATCTGTCACCTAGCTGCCCCAAGAGTAACATATGACCGCTAAACCATTAGGCCATTGGAAACAATAGTGATTTGTAATTTTGTTGTGAACTATTGCATATAATATAATAATATGCCATTTAGCAGACGCTTTTATCCATAATTTTTTTTGTGTGTGTGTATGGGTGGTCCCGGGAATCGAACCCACTACCCTGGCGTTACAAGCGCCGTGCTCTACCATAACAACAATTATTAATTTTTACAAGTAGCCTATTTACACTAATTCTCACTAGCCTAGTTTTAATAGCCCCTTGGAATGTATGTGCATCAAATTCCACTGTTTTGGGTACAGACATTAGTTATTGCCTCAAATCGTGCTGGATCTGAACAGGTCTCGCACATTTATTGCAGAGCTCTGATCAGCATTACCCCCCTTATTAGGAAACTCCTAATAAGGGCAAGGAAGTGGAAACTCACCGGAACTGGTCCGTGTGAAGGCACGACCTTATATGGCATGTCGTAGCTGGGGTTTCCGGCAATGGCGGTGCGCTGCAAAGATAGGAAGTGTGCATTTACTCCGAAAACCACGGCAAAACAGCAGCGACCGTCGTGTATTTCTATATGAAAACTATTTTTGTTATAATATACACCGTGTGAAATCTCTGAATATTGCAGAATATGTTGATAAACAGTCTCCCGCCCTCCCCATTTACTCCGACAAGCCTTCCGTGTCCTCAACTGCTTGCCTAAATATGGTCTTCCTCCTGTCCTAATTTGGACATCTACGTCACGGCAAGAGGCTTTATAAAGCAGTGGGAATCCTCAGCCTGGCGAAACAGCACTCGGAGCAAAACAGAGCTCATTTCAGTACAGAGCAGGAAGCCCCATAGTACGCTAGCGAAATTATTCTAACCAAACACGTGAACTAAAATAGAAAAAGTTAATCAAAAGGGAAAACACAACAACTACACATTTATTGATTACAAATCGGGATTACCAGAAGAAAAAATAATGTTTTCATTCCTATACTTATGGGAATGAATTAACCACAACATCGTTTTTTAAAGACTGGGATCTTTTGCGAAGTTGAATGCAGCAAAGTCTTGCAGATCTTTCAGCATTGGATTCCTCAGACCATCCTACTCAACAAGAGCAGCAGCAGGATCATCAGCTGGCTGGTAACCTCTCACCTGAGACAAAAAGCTGCAGTGTCAGCAGCGTCTCCACCTCCTCTGTTTCTCCAGACAGCCAGAGCACCGGCAGCACAGCACCATGGCTGCAGCCAAGACAGAGATGCTCCCCTCAGCCCTGCAGATCTCAGACCAACTGGGCTTCCCCTACTCTCCCATGGACAGCTACCCCAAGCTGGAGGAGATGATGTTGCTCCACTCAGCAGGGACCCCCTTCCTGGCTGCCTCTGCGCCAGAGGGTGTAGGCTTTGGGACCGGGGAGCCAGGAGACTCGTACAACCAACTGACTGGAGGTAAGCGCTGCTCCAACTCCTAACTCTTTATGCTTTTATACATCATACACATTCAGAAATATGCATGGGAATGTGCATAATCAATGGGGTTGCATTTCAGTTCTGACATAGGCTGCAGTCTATGCAAAAAATAGGAATACGCTAAGAGGTTTTGATAAATAGCTTTACAAAATAATAATAATAATAATAATTACTATTATAGTGCATAGAGCTATACCAGTATTTGTCTTTTTTGATGATTTAAATTATCTTGTACTGCGTCAGCACTTGCTCCTAGTAACTTGATGTATTTTGTATGAGCCAGTTGGATTGTCCTGTGCTTATATACGGCAGCTGTTTAACGCTCACTGTGTGTTGTTCTTTCAGATGCATTGCATGACATCTCTATCGGCTGTGACAAGTCTCTAATGGACCAGACCTACTCAACCCCTCGCCTTCCCTCCATCTCTTACACAGGGAGGTTCACCCTGGAGCCTGCAAACAGCTGCAGCAACAGCCTGTGGGCAGAGCCATTATACAGCCTGGTCAGTGGGCTGATGGGCATGTCCCAACCGCCCACCTCAGCTGCCCCATGCTCCTCTGCTGCTCCGGTCAGCTCCTCCTCCAACACCATGAGCTGGCCCGGCCAAATCGGCGACACCAGCCCCACCTACTGCAGCGTCAGCCCTGACCTCTTCCCTGACTCTAACCAGTCCTTCCCCAGTCCCTCAAACAGCTCAGTCCAATACCCACCACCCTCCTACCCCAGCAGCAAGACATGCTCCTCCAACATGACTCTGCCCATGATCCCAGACTACCTGTTCCCTCAGCAGCAGGGTGAGATCAGCTTGCTGCCCCCTGACCAGAAGCCTTTCCAGTGTCAGAGCATCCAGCAGCAGCTCTCCCTCACGCCCCTGTCCACCATCAAGGCTTTCGCCACACAGACTGGTTCTCAGGACCTGAAGGGCTCCTACCAGTCTCAGCTGGTCAAGCCTGGTTCTCAGGACCTGAAGGGCTCCTACCAGTCTCAGCAGGTCAAGCCTGGTTCTCAGGACCTGAAGGGCTCCTACCAGTCTCAGCAGGTGAAGCCCAGCCGCATGCGCAAGTACCCCAACCGCCAGTGCAAGACTCCGCCTCACAAGCGACTCTACCCCTGCCCCTTGGAGACGTGCGACAGCCGTTTCTCCCGTTCAGACGAGCTGACACGCCACATTCGCATCCACACGGGCCAGAAGCCCTACCAGTGCCGCATCTGCATGCGCAACTTCAGCCGCAGCGACCACCTGACCACGCACATCCGCACGCACACCGGCGAGAAGCCCTTCGCCTGCGAAATCTGCGGCCGCAAGTTTGCCCGCAGCGATGAGCGCAAACGGCACACCAGGATCCACCTGAGGGAGAAGGGCAGGAAGGTGGAGGAGGCGGGGTCCGCCCCCATGGCCATCCCTTCCCCAGTCTCAGGGTACTCCTCCCCCTCCACATCATACCCCTCTCCCAGCTCTTCATACTCCTCCCCAGTGCCCTCCTGCTACTCCTCCCCAGTGCACAGCTCCTATGGCTCCCCATCGGTCAACACCATGTTCTCCTCAGTCTCCAGTACATTTCAGACGCAGGTGTCCACCTCGTACGGCTCCTCCACAAACATTTACAGCTCCCCAGTGGGCACTCCTCAGTCAGACCTGCAGTCCACCCTCTCTCCATAGAACATTGACATCTGCTAAGACTTTCATATCTTTACCTATCATTTATTTCTGTTTGAAAAGAACAAGCGAACAACATTGTTACCTTTTCGAATGCACTTTTACTCCCTCTGTGTCCATACAGCACTTAAAGATCATGAAACGTGACAGATAGCGACAGAGGATAGAAAGGGAACAGTTTCTCTCTTCAACTCAACCCCAGTACTTCAACCAGTCTTCAGATATGTAGAGAGCGAAAAAATATTAGGCTTTTGGTGGGACTGTTGATACTGACAACCTGAAATTCCAAAAGACTGATGATATGCAAACAGCCCCATGTCTTAGTGTACCTGTGCCAGGTTTTTGTTTTTCATCTTTTTTAGACTTTGTAGATGATCATTCTTTACATGGTATCATTATTGGAGACTTGATGGCACCATGTTTCTCTGAATACGTTTTCTCGTACGTAGCAACAATGGTGCGGCCATTTTATTGGAGAAGAACAATTAAAGTACTCAAGCATGTTTACTGTAAGACACATTTGTTTCTATTGCTTTGTATATTACCTACTGGTACTCTCTTCCCTGTTCCTTTCTTTTTCAACATGGAATAATGAACATTCTTCATTATCAAACATTTTGGTGCCTTTTTGTGAAGCTTTAGCAAACAAAACTCTGTTTGTGATTGGATGTTTTGCATCTGAAGAAGCCTTAGGGTGTAAAGTGTATTTTTCACGGAATGTAAGAGATTTTAAGGGATGATTTGGAGGGATTCCGAGGTCATAGCTTACACAAGAATGTAAGTGGAAAAATGTATATTTTTAATAACTTGAAAGTAAATATGTACGTATTCAGGAGCCAGTGTTGTTACCTACTGTGTAGGCATGGGATTTTTATGTTATTTACATGCAGTTCATTATTTTGTGGTTATTTTCATTTGTAATTGTTAAACCAAGTGACTGTTTTTGGTTTCTAAAGACATTGAATGCGCTTAATTGCCAAGGATATTTGGTGTACATGATATCCTTCAAGAAAAGGGATATTAATAAAATATCAATATATTATGAAAAAATTGAGTTTGCATTCTAATTTTCTAGATCAATATTTGCCCCACTCTAGCAGAGACATACACTCAAATGAAACATCAAAGCACACATTGATGGTATTTGTTCCAAATAAAATCAATCAATTTAAAATGAACAAAAGCGCATTAGGGCAGAAAATTGCATTTTCTGTCCAATACCACTATACTGTTCATAGAGAAGTACCAAAAATTGCAACGATGTCACATGCCCTCTTCTTCTCCTCCCTCTCTATCTGAGAGGAGTCAGACTGAGTGTCGTAATGAGTGAGATGTGTGCCTCCCTCACCTTCCCTGACACTGAGGGTATCCCAAATGGCACCATATTCCCCAGGGCCCTGATCAAAAGTAAGTAGTGCGATATACACTGTGTACAAAACATTATGAACACCTGCTCTTTCCATGGAAGACTGACCAGGTTAATCCAGGTGAAAGCTATGATCCCTTATTGATGTCACTTGTTAAATCCACTTCAATCAGTGTAGATGAAGCGGGGGAGACAGGTTAAAGAAGGATTTATAAACCTTGAGAAATCTGAGACATGGATTGTGTATGTGTGCCATTCAGAGGCTGAATGGGAAAGACAAAATATTTAAGTGCCTTTGAACGGGGTATGGTAGTAGGTGCCAGGTGTACTGGTTTGTGTGAAGAACTGCAACACTTCTGGGTTTTTCACGCTCAACAGTTTCCTGTGTTATTCAAGAATGGTCCACCACCCAAAGGACATCCAGCCAACTTGACACAACTGTGAGAAGCATTGGAGTCAACATGGACCAGCATCCCTGTGGAACGCTTTCGACACCTTTGAGGCTGTTCTGAGGGCTAAAGGTGGGGCGTGCAACTCAATATTAGGAAGGTGTTCCTAATGTTCTGTACACTCGGTGTATAAGGAAAAGGGTGCAATTAGGGACACATCCGGTGTTAATAATAATAATATGCCATTTAGCAGACGCTTTTATCCAAAGCGACTTACAGTCATGCGTGCATAATTTTTTTTGTGTACGTGTGGTCCCGGGGATCGAACCCACTACCTTAGCGTTACAAGCGCCGTGCTCTACCAGCTGAGCTACAGAGAACCAACAGTTTTAGGCCTCTCCCTGCTATCAACTCTCACACACTATTGTCAGCTCATGGCTCCCATGTGTGATGTTGTTAGCCATGTACAGTGCCTTCAGAAATATTCACACCCCTTGACTTTTTCCACATTCAGCCTGAATTTAGATTTTGTGTCACTGGCCTACACACAATACCCCATAATGTCAAAGTGGAATTATGTTTTTAGAAATGTTTACAAATCAATAAAAAATGAAAAGCTGCAATGTCTTGAGTCGTTAAGTATTCAACCCCTATATTATGGCAAGTCTAAATAAGTTCAACAAGTCACATAATAAGTTGCATGGACTCGCTCTGTGTGCAATAATAGTGTGTAACATGATTTTTGAATGGCAACCTCATCTCTGTACACCACACATACAATTATCTGTAAGATCCCTCAGTCGAGCAGTGATTTTCAAACACAGATTCAACCACAAAGACCAGGGTGGTTCTCCAATCCCTCGCAAAGAAGGGCACCTATTGGTAGATGGGTAAAAAAATAAATAAAAAATCAGACATTGAATATCTCTTTGAGCATGGCGAAGTTATTAATTACACTTTGGTTGGTGTATCAATACACCTAGTCACTACAAAGGTGCAGGCGTCCTTTCTAACTCAGTTGCCGGAGAGGAAGGAAACCGCTCAGGGATTACATCATGAGGCCAATGGTGACTTTAAAACAGTTACAGAGTTTAGTGGCTGTGATAGGAGAAAACTGAGTATGGATCAACAACATTGTAGTTACTCCACAATACTAACCTAAATGACAGAGTGAAAAGAAGGAAGCCTGTACATAATAAAAATATTACAAAACATGCATCCTGTTTGCAATAAGGCACTAAAGTAAAACTGCAAAAAAGGTGGCAAATGAACTTTATGTCCTGAATACAAAGCATTATGTTTGGGGCAAATCCAACACATTACTGAGTACCACTCTTCATATTTTCAAGCATGGTGGTGGCTGTATTATGTTATGAGAATGCTTGTCATCGGCAAAGACTAGGGAGTTTTTTAGGATAAAAGAAACGGAATGGACCTAAGCACTGGCAAAATTCTAAAGGAAAACCTGGTTCAGTCTGCTTTCCAACAGACACCAGGAGACAAATTCACATTTCAGCAGGACAATAACCTAAAACACAAGGCTAAATATACACTGGAGTTGATTACAAAGACAACAGTGAATGTTCTAGTTTCAATTTTGACTTAAATCGGCTTGAAAATCTATATCAAGATTTGAAAATGGTTGTCTAGCAATGATCAACAACCAACTTGACAGAGCTTGAAGAATTTTAAAAAGAATAACATGCAAATATTGTACAATCCAGGTGTGCAAAGCTCTTAGAGACTTACCCAGAAAGACTCACAGCCAAAGGTGATTCTAACATGTATTGACTCAGGGGTGTGAATGTCAAATCAAATCAAATTGTATTTGTCACATGCAGTGAATACAATAGGTGTAGACCTTTCAGTGAAATGCTTACTTACAAGCCCGTAACCAACAATGCAGGGGGGGCGGCAATGCAAATAGTATGGGTAGCAATTTGATTTGATGTTTAGGAGTCTTATGGCTTGGTGATAGAAGCTGTTTAGATGCCTCTTGGACCTAGACTTGGCGCTCCGGTACCGCTTGCCATGCGGTAGCAGAGAGAACAGTCTAGGACTAGGGTGGCTGGAGTCTTTGACAATTTTTAGGGCCTTCCTCTGACACTGCCTGGTATAGAGGTCCTGGATGGTAGGACACTTGGCCCCAGTGATGTACTGGGCCGTACGCATTACATTTACATTACATTTACATTTGAGTCATTTAGCAGACGCTCTTATCCAGATCGACTTACAGGAGCAATTAGGGTTAAGTGCCTTGCTCAAGGGCACATCAGCAGATTTTTCACCTAGTCGGCTCGGGGATTAGAACCAGCGCCCTTTCGGTTACTGGCACAACGCTCTTAACCATTAAGCTACCTGCCGCCCAGAGGAATTACCCTCTGTAGTGTCTTGCGGTCGGAGGCCGAGCAGTTGCCATACCAAGCAGTGATGCAACCAGTCAGGACGCTCTCGATGGTGCAGCTGTAGAACCTTTTGAGGATCTGAGGACCCATGCCAAATCTTTTCAGTCTCCTAAGGGGGAATAGGTTTGTCGTGCCCTCTTCACAACTGTCTTGGTGTGCTTGCACCATGTTAGTTTGTTGGTGATGTGGACATCAAGGAACTTGAAGCTCTCAACCTGCTCCACTACAGCCCCGTTGATGAGAACGGGAGTGTGCTCGGTCCTCTTCTTTTTCCTGTAGTCCACAATTTTCTCCTTTGTCTTGATCACGTTGAGGGAAAGGTTGTTGTTCTGGCACCACATGGCCAGGTCTCAGACCTCCTCCCTATAGGCTGTCTCATCGTTGTCTGTGATCAGGCCTACCACTGTTGTGTCATCGGCAAACTTATTGATGGTGTTGGAGTCGTGCCTGGCCATGCAGTCATGAGTGAACAGGAAGTATAGGAGGGGACTGAGCACGCACCCCTGAGGGGCCCCTGTGTTGAGGATCAGCGTGGCGGATGTGTTGTTACCTACCCTTTCCACCTGGGGGCGGCCCGTCAGGAAGTCCAGGATCCAGTTGCAGAGGGAGGTGTTTATTCCCAGGGTCCTTAGCTTAGTGATGAGCTTTGAGGGCACTATGGTGTTGAACGCTGAGCTGTAGTCAATTAATAGCATTCTCACATAGGTGTTCCTTTTGTCCAGGTGTGAAAGGGCAGTGTGGAGCGCAAAAGAGATTGCATCATCTGTGGATCTGTTGGGGCGGGTCTAGGGTTTCTGGGATAGTGGTGTTGATGTGAGCCATGACCAGCCTTTCAAAGCACTTCATTGCTACAGATGTGAGCGCTATGGGTCGGTAGTCATTTAGGCAGGTTACCTTAGTGTTCTTGGGCACAGGGCCTATGGTGGTCTGCTTGAAACATGTTGGTATTACAGACTCAGACAGGGAGAGGTTGAAAATGTCAATGAAGACACTTGACAGTTGGTCAGCGCATGCTCGGAGTACATGTCCTGGTAATCCGTCTGGCCCTGCGGCCTTGACCTATTTAAAGGTCTTACTCACATCGGCTACGGAGAGCGTGATCACACAGTCGTTCGGAACAGCTGATGCTCTCATGCATGTTTCAGTGTTACTTGCCTCGAAGGGAGCAAATGAGATATTTCTGTATTTCCTTTTCAATCAATTTGCTAAACTGTCTAAAAACATGTTTTCACATTGTCAATATGGGGTATTGTGTGTAAATGGGTGAGAAAAAAAATAATGTAATCAATTTTGAATGCAGGCTGTAACACAGAAAAATGTGGAATAAGTCAAGGGGTATGAATACTTTCTGAAGACACTGTATAAGTGTCATTAGTGTTATTTTAAGGATGCCTTTAAAAACGCTTTGTTTCTGTCTAACCCCTTCACCAACGTTGCATTAAGGATTGTAGACTCAGTTGGTAGAGCATGGCGTTTGTATGCACTCACTAACTGTAAGTCGCTCTGGATAAAAGCGTCTGCTAAATGACTAAAATGTAAAATGTAGACAAACCTTTAGTCACCAGGGTCTTAAAGGAGGAATGGTGTAATCAAGAAAACCACGTTACACAATAATGTAGCAGAACTGCTCATTCAAACAAACCCCAAAGCTTATAGGAGATGACAGCAGAAATAACTTGCAATATTCATTTCAGGCTTGATACAGTTTCAGTTATCACAGAGTAGAAAAAAATAGACATGATTGAATAAGTTCTTACCCAAAGATATGTGGACCAAATAAACCTGGATATTTTTGATACATTCCAAATGATCTAATATTACCCCATAGTGCAGTGAAATATCTCTCTCAAAAGGAAATTTCAAATAAAACAGTTGATAACAGTAGGCTACCAAGGCAACAAAATGTAAATAAGGTGCGCTGCTTCCAGATTCATAAATGAACAGTAACATGAAGTTATAACGACCAAGTGCTTTTGAAATAGATCAAAATACATTTCTGGTCTTTCCTGGCTTCTTTCCTCACTATGGTAACATTACAGTAGACACTCCTAGGGACCCCTCTCTCTACTGGGCTCCACACTAATCTCTCTCCATCATGCCACTGTAGTGATGGGAACATGTAGCCGTGGAGACTTGAATATTTTACATTAGATTCAACCTTTTTTAATGTAGTCTATGCCTTATTCAGAAACCATCCTATGATGTGACAAAACTAGGCAATGGATTTCACAATGGTCTCAATAAATCTCCAAATCCATTAAATAGTCTGCTTGGAATTTACAACTGGAAAAGACAGGGGCTTGTAATTGATGATTTCATACTTATCATTTGCTTATTGAATCAATGGTTGTAGTAGATTTAGATCCCAGGATCTAGATCACAGTGGGTCTTTGTGGACATGGGACCCATAGCCCTCTGTTCTAACAGGACGTGACATCACAGGGTGGGAAATATCCATAATGATAAAACCACAAGGCTTGTCAAATCTTCCGATAGCCGTGGAGACTTGATCGAATGACTAACATCCATGACAAATTGGTTTGGACAAGATCTTGATTATGACATAGTTTGTGTAAATAGGCCTGCTATAAAGATGGATATCTGTCTGGCAGATGTGTGAATTTCGTCACCACCACACACCCACTTGCAGATTCACAATTGTATATTTCATTATTACATTTTACATTTATTATATTATAAATGTAAAATGTATTTATTATATTTACATTATTATATTAGCTTGTCCTTATTTTTCAAGAATCAGTATTGGTTCATGTCGGGAAAAAAAACGTTTTTCTATTATAGAGAAGGGGTGATACTCAGAGCCAATCCCAAACTGTTCCACACCTCAATCCTCGCTGGGCTCTTGACATATTTCCCGTCTGCAGTATTTGTGTGGATTCTAGAGCCATTACATAAATGCCTAAGAGGGTGAGGAGCCATGGAGGTCCCTCCACCCTCCTTTTGACTGAGGAACAAGTGGGCCTCAAGGGCCTCTCAATCACAAGCCCTCTGGTCCAACACTGACCTGCAGCCTCATTCAACTCACAACCAGATACAAGAGGAGTATACCGTTTGTGCCCTAACTCATGGCAAGGCAAAGGCTTTGTCATGCTGGGAATTGCACAACCGATTAGAAACAAGATTGTATTTTGTGTCATTCAAGAAACAAGCATTGTGTGTTGAAAGTACTGTGTAGATAATTGCATATGCTGGAGTCATATTGACTCATATTAGAGTCATATTGACTCATGTCGAAGTCATATTGACTCATGTCGGAGTCACATTGACTCATGTCGGAGTCATATTGACTCATATCGGAGTCATTTTGACGTGCGTGTTAACACTTAGTGTTTTGCTCCTAAATAGGTTCAAGCTGAACATCGGCAAGACGGAGCTGCTCTTCCTCCTGGAAAAGGACTGCCCGCTCCATGATCTCGCCATCACGGTTGACAACTCCATTGTGTCCTCCTCCCAGAGTGCAAAGAACCTTGGCGTGACCCTGGACAACACCCTGTCGTTCTCCGCTAACATCAAAGCGGTGACCCGATCCTGCAGGTTCATGCTCTACAACATTCGTAGAGTACGACCCTACCTCACACAGAAAGCGGCACAGGTCCTAATCCAGGCACTTGTCATCTCCCGTCTGGATTGCTGCAACTCACTGTTGGCTGGGCTCCCTGCCTGTGCCATTAAACCCCTACAACTTATCCAGAACGCTGCAGCCTGTCTGGTGTTCAAACTTCCCAAGTTCTCTCATGTCACCCCGCTCCTCCGCACACTCCACTGGCTTCCAGTTGAGGCTCGCATCTACTACAAGACCATGGTGCTTGCCTACGGAGCTGTGAGGGGAACGGCACCTCCGTACCTTCAGGCTCTTATCAGACCCTACACCCAAATGAGGGCACTACGTTCATCCACCTCTGGCCTGCTAGCTCCCCTACCTCTACGGAAGCACAGTTCCCACTCAGCCCAGTCAAAGCTATTCGCTGCTCTGGCACCCCAATGGTGGAACAAGCTCCCCCACGACGCCAGGACAGCGGAGTCACTGACCACCTTCCCGGAGACACTTGAAACCCTACCTCTTTAAGGAATACCAGGAATAGTATAAAGTAATCCTTCTTCCCCCACCCCCCATTTAAAAAAAAAGTGGTTGTCCCACTGGCTATAAGGTGAATGCACCAATTTGTAAGTCGCTCTGGATAAGAGCGTCTGATAAATGATGTAAATATAAATGTAAATGTAAACCTATAACCCCACTGTTCGTAACATTGGCTGTAATTATCCAGGTGCCGAATACTCCCTTTGCATGAGCCTACGTATGTGACGACACCGAAACCTAAGTCTTAGAAACGGGGTAGTCGCTCACGTACACCACCTCTCTCCCTATGAACAACAGGCCTCTTATCCCTAACAATCTCTTTCCATGTCTCTGGTGCAGACAGCAACAGGCCCATACGCAGGTCTACGGGGAGGATATCAATGTTGGGGTCAGACACAGAAAAGCAATTCTTGGTAATGATTTTTTTGGACTGGACTCAATGGTTCTCCTTGATGTTGTAGAACAGAATATGGGGTATCCCTTAGGGTAGGTAGAGCACCCATCTGACTGGCACCCAACTATCAAAGAGATTGCTAAGAAGCTTTTCACACTCTATTAAATATTTTAGTGTACAGTTTTTTAGCAATGTTGCAGGCGGTGGTGAACTTTCAAAGACGATCACTGTGAGGCTTACAGTATGTTACATTTTTTTCCCCTCATCTTTAAAAGATGAGAGGGTATTCTCTTGGGTCGGAAATATGGAAGACGTGGAGAATACTGTAAACTACCTTTCATGTGTTTTCTGCTGTGTTACACTGTAGTATGGCGTGTAACCTTTGACAGTCACAGCAATCAATTGACCTTTTATCCCTTCTGCTTATCTTCCCTGGGAATTTCCACCCTGGGAGTTGAATATCATTCATTATTTGGGGTAATGAGTTCAGGATAGTTTAATAAAGCAACATATAGGTAATGTCTGATAAACAGTAACATAGAACTTGCGCTCCAGGATACTTTATCAGGCACCACACTCAGCTGCCTGACATCTCTTTTTGATCATCCCTAATTATCCCTGATACATAAAGGAACCTCAGTAGCTACGGTAATATGATGGTCTGAATCACAGTGATGCTTTAGTCATAGAACTGTGCCTAACTGTGCAGTAGAATTACTTGAGAATAATTGCACATTACACCATGAGCCAATGTCCTGAACAGTGTGGAGCCGCCTGCTGCTTTGAAATCAAGTTCATATTTTAGTATAAGACTCTGCCAATTATGACATCGTGCATCACCAATTTACAAGCTAAAATTCAATGTGAGTGAGGGTGGCTCTCTTTATGAATCTTTCACAATACGTCACACAGGAGAAAAGCACAGATTTCCACACCGAATATTGGCAGTTGGCAAATGTTATAGAAATGCATTGACAGCAGTCAAGCTATGTGGTGGGAACGAGGAGTGGGTGGACTACAATGTACTGAACAAGTGCAAATGTCTGGCCTTCTCCCATTATGCATTTCACCTACAGCTGTCCCCATCTTGGTGAAATTCGGCAGGCAAAGTTTAGACCCCAAAAATGACAGTGTGCAAAGTTGGTTTCGCCCATAGTGATGTCACAAAGAAACGGTTACAGAGGCATTGGACTGATGGGAACATCCTCTTTCAAGAATAGAAAAGATTACCCATCTCAGCTGTCCCTACAACAGACATTGAGATATGGGTAAGGGAGTGGGTATACAGTATGCTGCCTGGCGTCTCAGATGATTCCCATAACTCTTCATGGTTCATGGTGTTTTCTGCACAGTGGCAGTTGTTTTATCCCCATAGCCTGATCCCTGATGAAGAACCCAGATGTTCAATAGATGTAAATCCCTGATGTTTCCATAATGAGGTTGTATAATAGGAGTGTAGAATGTTGACACCTTCTGTGGCGGAGATGAGGGTAAAGCATTGTCCTCTCTTCAAAGCTTTTATAGCGCTGTTCCCCCTGACTACCGTATTTCTCTCTGAAAGCTGCGTTTCCATGTCAACCAACCTAAGCTCCTATGGAATGGAAGTGTGGGGGTGTGCAGGTTCTCTCTGGTCCCTGCAAAGCTTTGTATAATTTTGATATTCATGATGTCCATGAACAACTCTTCAAGTCTCTCCATTAAATCTTTTGATGAGACTCTGGAGTGTGGCGCCTAACCACTCTGTGTCAAGCATGTTACTCCCCCTGGCCACTTTCCTTCCTGAAATATTGCTGAAGCCTCTAAAACTTACACTGAAGAACAGAAGAGTGTCATACCCATAATCTACACTCTTAGTAAAAAAGGTGCTATCTAGAACCTAAAGGGTTCTTCAGCTGTCCCCATAGGAGTTCCAGGTAGAACCCTATTGGATCAGAGAGGTGCGGGGGGTTGCCTTAATCAACATCCATGTCGTCGGCACCCGGGGAGCAGTTGTTGGGAGTTAACTGCCTTGCTCAAGGGCAGAACAGCAAATTTTTCCACCTCACCAGCTTGTGGATTCGAACTAGCAACCTTTCAGTTACTGGCCCAACGCTCTCAACCGCTGGGCTACCTGCAGTGTACAGTATGTGTACTCTGTGGTCACCAGGTCCACATTGTTAAATGTAATTTACCCAGTCGATTTCATCCCACCTTAGAACCTTATAATTCTCCATTATACGTTATCACCCAATCATCACCATTGCTGTTCTAAGGGGGGATGAACAACCTTAGCATGAAACAGATTTAGCGTTCAGACGATATCACTGTTAGCTGCTCTGGTTGAGCACTGTTTCACCCCCCCCTGCCCAGTTCCCTTATTACAGTATAGTC
Organism: Coregonus lavaretus; assembly: GCF_964263955.1. Classification (NCBI taxonomy): domain Eukaryota; kingdom Metazoa; phylum Chordata; class Actinopteri; order Salmoniformes; family Salmonidae; genus Coregonus; species Coregonus lavaretus. Next base: position 2,572,222 of record NC_140002.1, on the reverse strand, counting down.
CCTTCTTATATCAAACATTATTCTAATGAAAATGCTCATTTAATTTCATGTTATGTACATTTTATGTGCATGATAATGTATGTAGAGGCCCTCAAACAAAGGCATTGCAAATTGTATATCCCCTGTCCCTGAGTTGCTAGTCTCTTCTCTGTACGTTAGTGAGATAGTGTTTGTAATTGTATTTTCATGGCCCAGTCTGTCTCACCCCTGTCTATATTGCTCTGTTAAACAGCAGCTGGGTGATATTTAATCCCTGCCATCACTCACTGCCCTCCTGGCCATGTTCAACACTACCACTCCAGCTCTATCTCCACTCCACACACCAATATGCCATAAATCCAACAGGGAGTTCCCCAGTTTCTCATGGATCAGTGAGTGGAGTACCACATCTGCCCTGGTTTAGGTATGCCCTAAAGGTCTTCTCCAAGACGCACAATATTAGTATGCCAGATAGTTCTTAAAATTGCCCCTCCACTCAAGCTATCATCCAGATCCAACTACCAGAGAGCTTTTTCAATCTCCATTTCCATCAAAAACGTTTCAATCGCCTCATTTGTTTAGGGATCACAATGGAAATACGTCTGTGACTTTTTTTAAATGATATCCCTGTGACGTTTTTTTAAATGTATGTACTGTGTTTTTTTTAAACTGGCAAACAAAATCAAGCTATCAATCAGAAACCACTGGGACTGGCTCATGCCAATAATGACTAATTCCACACAGAAATGACACACTCTTATTGGTGTTGCTGGGAATCCGAATCCTAAACGTTTCAATTTTTTACTGGAAGTCTCATTTGACAATATAGAAAGTGATAGCAACCCCTGTTTGATTCATCTTGGCAAATCATTTTAGCTTTTTCTTTATATGTGGTAATACGGAATGACTGTAAATGGAATGAGTTATTAACAAGTTATTTGAAAAAAAAAATGCATTCAAATATGGTGTAAGCGTGGTGTTTAAATCCACAAAGTCAAAGCCTAATAAAACACACTGGAACACAGGGCTTTTACACTGTCTTCCCTCGCTAGACTTTAACCTGCTTGTCCCTCTAGACCTTTCCATTATCAGGGCTACACACGAGGCGTGAACTTGCTAAACCTCTTCTCTTTCCAAGTGTGTGCTCCCCCTGCCCTTCGCCCCACCCCCCCTGGCTCTCTGTCTCCCCAGCTCTGTCCGTGGCCTGGCTGTGCCCTCCCTGTCTCCAGGCCTGTGGAATGGGGAGTGGTTCTGGATCAGCTCGGTCCCTGCCTGCCTGCCTGCCACTGCAGCCCGTCTCCCAGCAGTCCTCCTGGGTCACATGACCCAGCCTCAGGAGCCAATAGGCATAGGTAATGGCACAGGCTGATCCTGCTAGACAGGAAACCTTTCTGCCCATACAAGGCTCTTCCTGTCCCAGTGTCGGACATCCTGATGGCTATGTATGGTGCTTCCTGAGCTTCTTTGGCTGCCTGCCCTGGCAAATGGGTGCAGGCCTTTTTTCCCTCTGTTTTTTTTTCTCCCCCTTCTCTGTCTGTGACTGGAGAGAAAACAAGATTGTAGATTGATGATAGCTGCTGTGCAATGGAATGGCAGGTTTTTTATCTGACTAAACAAATAGGGGAATGGGAGTTGGCTATGTTGTAGGAACTGGGATGACTGGGTTTTCAGGTTGTAGCCTATGGGGGAGGAGATTGTGTGTAAAGAGTGAGAGGGGATCTTCTTACACGATGTGTGACTGCCAGATGTAGTACTAGGACAGTTGACAGTCACACACAGAGGAGACCCGGGAAGACTAGGGTTTGTCACACAGGCTGTCCCAGGATATGGAGAGCGATAGATAGTTATTGTATGCATGTGTGGAAACCAGTCCCATGTTGCTTCAGATCAATACAACACAGGATTTATGTAACGTCATTATACAGAAGGGCACATGTGATCGCTGTAATTAATGTCAGCAGAACTCTATGTTGTGAGATTAGCATGCACTATCTTCTCGAGGCTTAGTCCTGTCGTTACAGTGTGACAGTCTCAAAAGTGTCAGAGTTCGGATGTGGATGCAGTGGTGGAGTCAAGCGCAGGACAAGGAGGTTCAATCCAAAATGTCTTTACTCAATAAAGCACAGGGAAAACAAAGGCCTCAAAAACAAAGGAGGCGAACGATTACGCACACACGCGTAAACACTAAACATACACGAGACACCGAACGGACAAGCGGACAATTACACACAACTGCAAACAAACCAAAAGGGAAACTTTTATAGGTGACATAATCAATACTCAATACGAAACAGGTGCACACACAAGACTAGACCAAACAACTATCGAAAACATCCAACGGTGGCAGCTAGTACTCCGGGGACGACGAACGCCGAAGCCTGCCCGAGCCAGGAGGAGGAGCAGCCTCGGCAGAATCCGTGACAAAAAGACTCTGCTAATGTAATGCTCTTCTTAAAATGTTGCACGTCCTGTGACTACCTGTCCTTACCGGTATCTGTGTGTCAATTACAGTATCATTAGACTATGAGGAGGTGCCAGAAAGCGCTAACATCCGGTTTTCAGGGATACAGTATTTTCAACCTTCCGTTTCCCCTGAAAAACGGCAATGGGAATTCCTCTCAGGCACCGTTCTCCGCCTCCTCCGTCAGGGTTACAACATCATCAAACCACACATGCACTTTACAAGCTTCGTTTCCAGAAACAGACAGCTTTTCTAATCCATACGCTGTGCAGGGGAACAGGTTCCCACCACAGCGTAATATTATTGATGTACAGTTCCCCCCCCATCCTCTGACTAGCTGCATGAGACATTCCCTTTTTATTATAGTAGCTGGAACTTCTATTTCACAACTTTTGGTGCATCACAACTTTTGTGATGCTGTCACAGTCTGTCCTCTGAGGGCATATGGAGACCAGAACTAAAGTGGCTTGTAGCTAGTTGCTACCCCAAAGTGTGCTCTGTGTGTGACTGTGAGTTTGTATAGTTTGTTGTGAAAAGCATCATGTGATTTCCGGTTAGCTAAAGAGTATCCATGATATTCTGTTAAAAAAAATTTCAATTTGGTTTAAATTTTAAATTTTATGCACTTTGAGATTATTCGGTATAATGAAAAACGCTTTACAAATGTACTACATTAAATTATTATTATTATTATAATGAGACAAGGAGCCTGTTTCATAAGCACACACACACACATACGTGCACGCTCACAGACACACACTCTCATGCACGCTCACAGACACACACTCACACTTGTACGCTCACAGACACACACTCACACATACACACTCACAGACACACACTCACACATGCACGCTCACAGACACACACTCACACATGCACACTCACAGACACACACTCACACTTGTACGCTCACAGACACACACTCACACATGCACGCTCACAGACACACACTCACACATGCACACTCACAGACACACACTCACACTTTCACGCTCACAGACACACACTCATACATGCACGCTCACAGACACACACTCTCATGCACGCTCACAGACACACACTCACACATGCACGCTCACAGACACACACTCACACATGCACACTCACAGACACACACTCACACTTTCACGCTCACAGACACACACTCATACATGCACGCTCACAGACACACACTCTCATGCACGCTCACAGACACACACTCACACATGCACGCTCACAGACACACACTCACACATGCACGCTCACAGACACACACTCATACATGCACACTCACAGACACACACTCACACATGCACGCTCACAGACACACACACTCTCATGCACGCTCACAGACACACACTCTCATGCACACGCACCCACATACTCACAGGCCCAGTAGCAGCCTGTTTGAGTTTTCTGTCCACCAGCAATTACATTATACACACTAATTGCAGTCTTTCATCCAGGCCATTCAAATCCACTTCACAGGGATTTGGACTGCGCCCACTGTGGTAATTAGTCGATTCAACAGAGCCATGAGATTGTCAGTCTCAGTCTGGCTGCTGGGTCTTTGCCCTCAAAAGGAGCACAGAAATGACCCACTACAGATCTAGAGTGAGACTGTGGAGTAAAAACACAGGGAGAAGTGTGATAAAAGTGAGGTAGAACAGTGTGGTTTCAGCAGAACCTGTGTGTCTTCACATCTAATTCAGAGTAAACCACTCATAGACAACATGACGAGCCTGTGTGGCTGTGGCCGTCTTCGTTGGTGCCCCTGAACAATGGTTGAGATCTAAGTGTTGAGATGTGAAGTGCTGTGAGAGATCTCCTGGGAAACATGGGCCAAAGCCGTCCATGGCTGTGCTGAACACTTGTTCTCTAAAACCCAATTACACCGGCAAAAATAACCAAGAGGTTATTGCAAAGTTCAAGCACCACTCTTTCACTCAAAATAACTCCACTGCACATAGCCTGTGGGCACTTGATCATCAACAGACCTTGGCTGCTAGAGGAAATGACTGTTGTCACAGACTGGTGCACAGCCATAGAGATCCTATTAAGGGCTTGATTCAATCAGATCCACTTTAGCCAACATCCACATAGCGATTGTTTTGACGGTGTCTGAGGTGAAACTGCATCAGAGCTGTCAAATCCAGAAGTGGCTCCCGGCATTATACCTAATTTACCTGTTTACAAGTTCAAACACTGGAATTTGAGATGTAATCTATACTTCGATTAGGGTGATAGAAATCCTCATTATTTAGTTGAATGATTTTTCAATTAGAGCGTAATTAGTCCCATTTAACCTACACTTTCTCATTCTCAACTTCTAATGTGAGTGGGGCGGGTTTGGCTTCATGACAACGATTGCAAGAGCAGCTGCTCACCAATTTAACGGCTTCCAACGCAGTTTCACATCTGACACCACCAAAATGTCCGCTTTGCGGGCGTCTGCTATCGCTTGTTAACGCTTGATCTGATTAAATCTAGGCCTACATTTCTAATTCCTAATTCTGTGCACAGCACCACTCTGCTGACCCCTAGAGGTCACTCTGCTGACCCCTACAGGTCACTCTGCTGACCCCTAGAGGTCACTCTGCTGACCCCTAGAGGTCACTCTGCTTCTCACTGTGTCCACTACTAGATTACGCTGGGAATTTTCATGAAGGCTACTGTAGTTCAGCATACTTCGATAAGAACCCATTACTTTCCTTCTCATGGCAGAAACCACTCTCAAATGAGGGCTAATGCAGAATAGGGGCATAATGCATACGGTATAAAACATACTGTATAAAACATACTGTATAAAACATACTGTATAATACATACTGTATAAAACATACTGTATAAAACATCCTGTAATACATACTGTATAATATATACTGTATAAAACATACTGTATAAAACATACTGTAATACATACTGTATAATACATACTGTATAAAACATACTGTATAAAACATCCTGTAATACATACTGTATAATATATACTGTATAAAACATACTGTATAAAACATACTGTATAAAACATACTGTAATACATACTGTATAATACATACTGTATAAAACATACTGTATAAAACATACTGTATAATGCATACTGTATAAAACATACTGTATAATGCATACTGTATAAAACATACTGTATAATACATACTGTAATACTTACTGTATAATACACACTGTATAAAACATACTGTATAAAACATACTGTATAATGCATACTGTATAAAACATACTGTATAAAACGTACTGTATAAAACATACTGTATAATGCATACTGTATAAAACATACTGTATAAAACGTACTGTATAAAACATACTGTATAATGCATACTGTATAAAACATACTGTATAAAACATACTGTGTAAAACATACTGTAATGCATACTGCATACATACTGTATAATGCATACTGTATAATACATACTGTATAAAACATACTGTATAAAACATATTGTATAATACAAACTGTATAAAGCATACTGTATAATGCATACTGTATAATGCATACTGTATAAAACATACTGTATAAAACATACTGTAATGCATACTGTATACATACTGTATAATGCATACTGTATAAAACATACTGTATAAAACATATTGTATAATACAAACTGTATAAAGCATACTGTATAATGCATACTGTATAATGCATACTGTATAAAACATACTGTATAAAACATACTGTAATGCATACTGTATACATACTGTATAATGCATACTGTATAATACATACTGTATAAAACATACTGTATAAAACATACTGTATAAAACATACTGTAATACATACTGTGTAAAACATACTGTATAGAACATATTGTATAAAACATATTGTATAATACAAACTGTATAAAACATACTGTATAATGCATACTCTATAATACATACTGTATAATACACACTGTATAAAACATACTGTAATGCATACTGTATAAAACATACTGTATAAAACATACTGTATAAAACATACTGTAATGCATACTGTAATACATACTGTATAATACATACTGTATAAAACATACTGTATAAAACATACTGTATAATGCATACTGTATAAAACATACTGTGTAATGCATACTGTAATACATACTGTATAATACATACTGTATAAAACATACTGTATAATACATACTGTATAAAACATACTGTATAAAACATACTGTATAATGCATACTGTAATGCATACTGTATAAAACATACTGTATAAAACATACTGTAATGCATACTGTAATACATACTGTATAATACATACTGTATAAAACATACTGTATAAAACATACTGTATAATGCATACTGTATAAAACATACTGTATAAAACATACTGTAATGCATACTGTAATACATACTGTATAATACATACTGTATAAAACATACTGTATAAAACATACTGTAATACTTACTGTATAATACACACTGTATAAAACATACTGTATAAAACATACTGTATAATGCATACTGTATAAAACATACTGTATAAAACGTACTGTATAAAACATACTGTAATAAGCATACTGTATAAAACATACTGTATAAAACGTACTGTATAAAACATACTGTATAATGCATACTGTATAAAACATACTGTATAAAACATACTGTGTAAAACATACTGTAATGCATACTGCATACATACTGTATAATGCATACTGTATAATACATACTGTATAAAACATACTGTATAAAACATACTGTATAATACACACTGTAATACATACTGTATAATACATACTGTAATGCATACTGTATAATACATACTGTAAAACATACTGTATAAAACATACTGTATAAAACATACTGTATAAAACGTACTGTATAAAACATACTGTATAAAACATACTGTATAATACATACTGTATAAAACATACTGTATAAAACATACTGTATAAAACGTACTGTATAAAACATACTGTATAAAACATACTGTATAATGCATACTGTATAAAACATACTGTGTAATGCATACTGTATAATACATACTGTATAAAACATACTGTATAAAACATACTGTATAATACATACTGTATAAAACATACTGTATAATACATACTGTATAATACATACTGTATAAAACATACTGTATAAAACATACTGTAATGCATACTGTAATACATACTGTATAAAACATACTGTATAAAACATACTGTATAATGCATACTGTATAAAACATACTGTGTAATGCATACTGTATAAAACATACTGTATAATACATACTGTAATACATACTGTATAAAACATACTGTATAATGAATACTGTATAAAACATACTGTATAAAACATACTGTATAATACATACTGTATAATACATACTGTATAATACATACTGTATAAAACATACTGTATAAAACATACTGTATAGTATATACTGTATAAAACATACTGTATAATACATACTGTATAAAACATACTGTATAAAACACTGTATAAAACATACTGTATAAAACATACTGTATAAACATACTGTATAAAACATACTGTATAATACATACTGTAATATATGCCGTATAATACATACCGTATAAAGCATACTGTATAATACATACCGTATAAAACATACTGTATAAAGCATACTGTATACCGCATACTGTATAATGCATACTGTATAATACATACTGTATAATACATACTGTAATACATAATGTATAATACATACTGTATAAAACATACTGTATAATACATACTGTAATACATACTGTATACTACATACTGTATAATACATACTAATGTTTATTTATTTATTTCAGTTGTTTTCGGTGGACAGCAGTAGATATGTTGTGGTCATTTGGCCACGTGTCTGTGTGTAGGTTAGACGGTGTTGTGTAGGTTAGACGGTGTTGTGTAGGTTAGACGGTGTTGTGTAGGTTAGACGGTGTTGTGTAGGTTAGACGGTGTTGTGTAGGTCAGACAGTGTTGTGTAGGTTAGACGGTGTTGTGTAGGTTAGACGGTGTTGTGTAGGTTAGACGGTGTTGTGTAGGTCAGACAGTGTTGTGTAGGTCAGACAGTGTTGTGTAGGTCAGACGGTGTTGTGTAGGTCAGACAGTGTTGTGTAGGTTAGACGGTGTTGTGTAGGTTAGACAGTGTTGTGTAGGTTAGACGGTGTTGTGTAGGTTAGACGGTGTTGTGTAGGTTAGACGGTGTTGTGTAGGTTAGACGGTGTTGTGTAGGTTAGACGGTGTTGTGTAGGTTAGACGGTGTTGTGTAGGTCAGACAGTGTTGTGTAGGTTAGACGGTGTTGTGTAGGTTAGACGGTGTTGTGTAGGTTAGACGGTGTTGTGTAGGTCAGACAGTGTTGTGTAGGTTAGACGGTGTTGTGTAGGTTAGACGGTGTTGTGTAGGTTAGACGGTGTTGTGTAGGTCAGACAGTGTTGTGTAGGTTAGACAGTGTTGTGTAGGTTAGACGGTGTTGTGTAGGTTAGACGGTGTTGTGTAGGTTAGACAGTGTTGTGTAGGTCAGACAGTGTTGTGTAGGTTAGACAGTGTTGTGTAGGTTAGACGGTGTTGTGTAGGTCAGACAGTGTTCATGTGCTCGTCTGTCTGTGTGAGACAGCGTGCCTCTCCTCTCCCAGTGATTTACTGGCCGCTAGCTTGCTTTCCATTTTTTTGGGTGGATCTCAGACATTTCCACAGGTAGCACCCAGCATCAAACCCAGTCTTGGTATATTATTGCTAGAAGGAATATCTCTGTGTGTCACTCTGAGAATAAGTTCCAGGAGTCACACGCTCCGCCAACCACAGCACGCTGGAGATATGTGTTTAGGAGATATGTGTTTAGGAGATATGTGTTTAGGAGATATGTGTTTAGGAGATATGTGTTTAGGAGATATGTGTTTAGGAGATATGTGTTTAGGAGATATGTGTTTAGGAGATATGTGTTTAGGAGATTTGTGTTTAGGAGATATGTGTTTAGGAGATATGTGTTTAGGAGATATGTGTTTAGGAGATATGTGTTTAGGAGATATGTGTTTAGGAGATATGTGTTTAGGAGATATGTGTTTAGGAAGGTCTGTGCGTCTTCATCTCAGCGTGTATACAATGTCTTCAGCGATGATTAAGGACATGCCGCTGTTGATACACTTTTCAAAACAATCATGACCTTGAATGGGTGCCAGGGTTGGAGTGCCCGAGTGAGTGAGTGCGTGCTTGTGCTGAGTGTGCTTCATCAAGATGACGCAGGTCTCTGTGAACAACTGCTCACGGTTTACATTTAGACCAACTGAATCATCAGAGCATTGCAGCTTTCTCTAAAGAATGACTGTGTCCCCTGGATTATTGATTATCATGTTTACGTGTGTGACATACTCTACAATGGGTATTTCTACTGTTTTTAAGAAAAAATGTCATTTGAGAAGCACCCTATTGAATTATACAATCATTTCAGTGTTTCATATATTCTGTTATTTTGTTTGTGGAGCCGTAGATTCTGTGCTGCCTACAGTTTGTGGCTGGCACCTCGGTACCCTGGCTCCCAGGCCTGGGACTGGCACAATGCTCAGTCTGCCCCTGGTATCAGTGTTGTGAGAAGCAGCACATTTCAGGTTAGCACTTGGAGCTGAGGAGCTGTTGGACCTGGTACAAATAAACAGTGGGACATAGAAGACCCAAAGACATACAGTCGACATCTTCTCCCAGAGAGTTATGGTTTACGCTTTACTTTTTTGGGGGGTCACAGGGAGTGTGTTGCATATGCTTTTAAAAGTGTCTACATAATACATCACAGGGGCGGAGATTGGAAATAATACGGTTGTGGCCAGAACGAAAATGAATTGTGAAAATTGTAAATTCTCATGGGAGTAATGCCATGATTACAGAGATCTATTGCCTGTTCTGAGAACCCCGATATAGAAACAAAACAGTGTGTAATAGTGTTCTAATCTGACACAATAGTGTTCTAATCTATGGCACAATAGTGTTCTAATCTGACACAATAGTGTTCTAATCTGACACAATAGTGTTCTAATCTGACACAATAGTGTTCTAATCTATGACACAATAGTGTTGTAATGGACATGCTGTTATGGTTACATTTTGTGATGTCAAACAAACTCAGTGTATGGTCAGTCCAAGACTTGACCTCATGCCCCCACAGCCAAGACTGGCAGGCCCCAAAAAACAAAAACACCATTAAAGACACTTCAAACATCAATAAAATGTAAAATAAAGTATTGCCATAAAAACAAGGCATTCATGTAACATTTTAAAGTTTTACATGGTGATTGATATTGTTCAGTGCTGTGTTCTCTTGATATAATTTACACCTGCCCTGCATATGTGCTTTTTCTAACCAAACTGTTATTCTGGGTGTTTTTGAATTAGCTCTGGCTAGCCAAAACCAGTGTGACGCACAACTCCGTACTAGGGTTGGTGTTTGTTTTGACTCCCTAAACACTGCTGGAGAGGGGGAGCGAGGGGGAGGGAGAGGGGGGCATTTTGGGGAAGCGTGGGGGCTTTCCAGGGTCGGCTCACGCTCAACGGTTTCGTCTGAGGGTTACACTCTGTCACACCTCTGGCATTCCTCAGGGGCTGAGGCTTGGAGCGGGCCCGGGGATTTCTGCCTGCGAAAAATTGCTCTGCATTGCACACACAGGAGTCTGTGGTGTGGTTTTACAGCAGGCCAGGCGGGGCAGAGTTGGCAGACCTGGGGCTGCTGGGGGATTATGTGCTGTCTCATCACTGTTACTACACTGTTCAGTCTTCAGCCCACACACTCATTGGCTCACATGTCACAGTTAACCATACACATGGATAAACACAACAGTTATTTGCGAGTGTCTTTGAATTAACTTCACAAACCTATTCTACATCTGCATTTTGCAACACTGATTTGAGTGGGAATTATTTAGCTGGAGAGACATTTTGAATCCATATACATCTTCCATGTTCTCCAAAAGTGCTTTATGTACTTAACTGGATTATTCACACACTGATGAGATCAACTCTTTGTAAACATTAAAAATGAAGTATCTGTGTAACCAGTCACAGCCTATGGGATTCCATAACCATTCCAGAAGCTGTTTGTCCTTTAAGCTTGTCAAGGCCAAAGAGCTGCCTCTCAAACGTATTAAAGAAGTTGCCCTTTACTGGTGAGAGATAAATTCACTAGGACATCACAGTATATTATACTGACAAGCGTCAGTTGAAAACCGTCTTAGACAGACAGGGCTGAGCCTGACATACCAAGGGATGTGACGATGTTTATTAGTCAAATCCAGCCAGCTTTAACAGCATGGCGAGGCACCAAGGCCATAGTGGCTCTGAGTAATATGGGTCATCCATCGGTCATATCTGTGGCTATGTAGGTCTAAAAATAGTAACCTTTCAGTGTGATTCCGTCATGTTTGTCAATCAAAGTTAGGCTGAGGAACATTCAGAAATACGTTATTTTGGTCACCAGCTGGTCTGTGTGAATAGTTATCGTCTGGAGTGTGCTTGAGAGAGGCCATGTGTTTCAATGCTTTTCTTCCATTCAAATGCAGGCATCTCTGGTATAGCACATGATTCAACTATGGTTTCCCCCTCTTTCCCACAGTCGTGGTTGATTACAGCCCTTTTCCCAGATGTCAAGAGGCAGCAGAGGATACTGGACTTAACAGAATCACATGGGGCCAAAGGACATTTGTAGTGTGTGCATGCCTTTGTGTGTGTGTGTGTGTTGTTTTGAACATTGGCTCACAACAAACCCCAATCACCTCATCAGGGTACAAAAGTAACACATACCGTTGAAGTCGGAAGTTTACATACACCTTAGCCAAGTACATTTAAACTCAGTTTTTCACAATTCCTGACATTTGTCTTTAAATTGTTTAACTTGGGTCAAACATTTCGGGTAGCCTTCCACAAACGAATTTTGGCCTCCTGACAGAGCTGGTGTAACTGAGTCAGGTTTGTAGGCCTCCTTATTCGCACACGCTTTTTCAGTTCTGCCCACAAATTTTCTATAGGATTGAGGTCAGGGCTTTGTGATGGCCACTCCAATACCTTGACATTGTTGTCCTTGAGCCATTTTGCCACAACTTTGGAAGTATGCTTGGGGACATTGTCCATTTGGAAGACCCATTTGCGACTAAGCTTTAACTTCCTGACTGATGTCTTTAGATGTTGCTTCAATATATCCACATAAATGTCCTTCCTCATGATGCCATCAATTTTGTGAAGTGCACCAGTCCCTCCTGCAGCAAAGCACCCCCACAGCATGATGCTGCCACCCCCGTGCTTCACGGTTGGGATGGTGTTCTTCGGCTTGCAAGCCTTCCCCTTTTTCCTCCAAACATAACAATGGTCATTATGGCCAAACATTTCTATTTTTGTTTCATCAGACCAGAGGACATTTCTGCAAAAAGTACGATCTTTGTTCCCATGTGCAGTTGCAAACCGTAGTCTGGCTTTTTTATGGCGGTTTTGGAGCAGTGGCTTCTTCCTTGCTGAGCGGCCTTTCAGGTTATGTCGATATAGGACTCGTTTTACTGTGAATATAGATACTTTTGTACCTGTTTCCTCCAGCATCTTCACAAGGTCCTTTGCTGTTGTTCTGGGATTGATTTGCACCACTTTTCTCACCAAAGTACGTTAATCTCTAGGAGACAGAACGCATCTCCTTCCTGAGCGGTGTGACGGCTGCATGGTCCCATGGTGTTTATACTTGCGTACTATTGTTTGTACAGATGAACGTGGTACCTTCAGGCATTTGGAAATTGCTCCCAAGGATGAACCAGACTTTTGATTTCCCCATGATGTCAAGCAAAGAGGCACTGAGTTTGAAGGTAGGCCTTGAAATACATCCACAGGTACACCTCCAATTGACTCAAATGATGTCAATTAGCATATCAGAAGCTTCTAAAACCATGACATCATTTTCTGGAATTTTCCAAGCTGTTTAAAGGCACAGTCAACTTAGTGTATGTAAACTTCTGACCCACTGGAATTGTGATACAGTGAATTATAAGTGAAATAATCTCTCTGTAAACAATTGTTGGAAAAATTACTTGTGTCATGCACAAAGTAGATGTCTTAACCAACTTGCCAAAACTATAGTTTGTTAACAAGAAATTTGTGGAGTGGTTGAAAAACGAGTTTTAATGACTCCAACTACTCTAAGTGTATGTAAACTTCCGACTTCAACTGTAAATCAGTGTTTCTTGTCTGTTCTGCTTCTAGATGGAAATGACCAACAGAAGGAGGAAGACATCTTGGCCAGGATTCAATCCGATCGCGGGTTGCAGACAATGCGGCTTTTAAAGGCAATTTCCGAATGACCCGACACATGCAGAGTTTACTGCGAAAGTGGGAAAATTACCTTTAAAAGCTGCATTTTCTGCTACCCGCGATCAGATTGAATCCTGGCCTTCAGGCTCTATTCAATACACATCACAGAAGTTCAGCTTTACAGCATGATTTAAATTGAAAAGCAAAGACTGCGTTCATGGTAAACGCTGCATATGTCTATTTTTTCTATTGCGGAATCTGTAACGCTTCAGCTTTACAGACTGAATAGAGCCCTTAATATCTCAATGAATGTGCCTCATACAATAAATATTACTGGGACAGACAGTCAACTGGGATACTGATGGAACGCAGAGCCTGAGAGACAGAAAGAGAGAGACACGTCACAGCAGATATTATACTGTATGTGGGCCAAGAATGAGAACAAAACATGTGAATGTGATTCTCATTTAGTCCTCAAATCTAAAAGGACAAATTGTGTCATAATTTGTTAATATTTGTCAACGACGCACTCAGCACAGGAGTGTCAGAAATGGGGGGGGGGGGGGGGGGGGGGGGGGGGGGTGGCGGGCCAGGGATGAGCAGTTATTGACACATCACCCTTTGCCCATGTAAAGACAAGTCGCTGGAGTCGACTCGACTATCACACGTTTGCCACAGTTGCTCTCAGCAGTGCATTTGCTCAACTCAAACACGTTATGATTTATGTTTCTAGCTCTCTGGTTAACATGGGTCAATATTTGCGGAGGAGTCATGAGCAGGGGTAAGCTGGCAGTTCAGGGGGTTTGGGTTTAGGTGAGGACGAGCAGAGGCCCCAGGGTCCCGCGAGAGTCTGCAGCTCACCCTGGTGTGAACAGGACCTGAAGAGGGCCAGTCTGACACCCCCAGTGTTTGCTGTTCTACTGCCTCTCTCCTCCTCTCCTCTCCTCTCCTCTCCTCTCCTCTCCTCTCCTCTCCTCTCCTCTCCTCTCCTCTCCTCTCCTCTCCTCTCCTCTCCTCTCCTCTCCTCTCTCTCTCCTCCTCTCCTCTCCTCTCCTCTCCTCTCCTCTCCTCTCCTCTCCTCTCCTCTCCTCTCCTCTCCTCTCCTCTCCTCTCCTCTCCTCTCCTCTCCTCTCCTCTCCTCTCCTCTCCTCTCCTCTCCTCTCCTCTCCTCTTCCCTCCTCTCCTCTCATCTCCCTCCTCTTCTCTCTCATCTTCTCCTCTCCTCTCCCTTCCTCTCCTCTCATCATAAATGTGCCAGGCATGTTGAATGGTTGCCTGCCTGTCTGATGGTGATCTCACCTCAGCTTCCCCACACCCACTCCTGCTCCTACCACTGCAGTATGGTTACAGGTCAGTGAGGTCACAGGTCACAGGGGGCTGAGGCTAAATCAATACTGCACATACAGTGTCACTTAGCTCAGTTAGTGTTAACCATCTCAGTATAGGATTACTTTGATGATTCATTTTCAAAACATATATGAAGGATTTTCATTAAACTAGGGGAACACAGAAGGAATCTTTCTGTTTTAAAACTCACTAGGCAGGGGTTCAGTGAATATAAATAACCGATATATCTCTCTCTCTTTCTCTCTCTCTCTCTCTCTCTCTCTCTCTCTCTCTCTCTCTCTCTCTCTCTCTCTCTCTCTCTGTCTCTCTGTCTCTGTGTCTCTATGTCTCTATGTCTCTGTCTATGTCTCTGTCTCTGTCTCTGTCTATGCCTATGTCTCTGTCTCTGTCTCTGTCTTCAATTTCAATTCAATTTAAGGGCTTTATTGGCATGGGAAACGTGTGTTAACATTGTCAAAGCAAGTGAAATAGATAATAAACAAAAGTGAAATAAACAATAAATATTAACAGTAAACATTACACTCAGAAGTTCCAAAAGAATAAAGACATTTCAAATGTCATATTATTTATATATATAGTGTTGTAACAATGTGCAAATAGTTAAAGTACAAATGGGAAATCTCTCTCTCTCTCTCTCACTCTCTCTCTCTCTCTCTCTCTCTCTCTCTCTCTCTCTCTCTCTTTCTCTCTCTCTCTCTCTCTCTCTCTCTCTCTCTCTCTCTCTCTCTCTCTCTCTCTCTCTCTCTCTCTCTCTCTCTGTCTCTGTCTCTGTCTCTGTCTCTGTCTCTGTCTCTGTCTCTGTCTCTGTCTCTGTCTCTGTCTCTGTCTCTGTCTCTGTCTCTGTCTCTGGCCTGGTGGTCTTGTGTTGTGGTCAGTCAGTAGTCCCATAGCAGAGGGCAGCTGGGCTGTGCTCTCTCTCTCTCTCTCTCTCTCTCTCTCTCTCTCTCTCTCTCTCTCTCTCTCTCGCTCTCTCTGAAGAAAACAGCAGCAGTAGTGTGTCTGTGTCAAACTGTGTGGGATGGATGCGTCTATGATGAATGTCATGATCCATCTTGTATAAACCTGTCCTATTTCATTTGCTTTGGGAGGGGATAATCCTGTTTTATTCTTGGCAGAGAATAGCAATCCAGATGCATTATTTCCCCCAGCTCAGCAGGAAGCATTAAATGTTCAACTATGGTACTATGATAAATGTTGGGGAACAGAGGGGTAGAAAATGAATATATACGCTGTGATATCTCATGTTGTGCTATAAGCTCTACTGAAGTTACTTGTGAAAATACACATTTTGCCCATTAATCAATCCCTTTCACTTATCAATCGTCATCGTTCAAGTTGTCGACCCATGATCCGTATTTCTTCATCATAATTGAATTAACGGTACATTAAACTATTGACCAGCATCTCTACATTTTGGAGCTATTTGGAGCAATTTGGGACAAGGTGATTACTTGGTGTGAAAATAATCCCTTCTCCACCAAGGAAATACATCACAGAGATTGACATACAGCTGCAGGGACACATGGAGGGAGTATTAAAGAGCCATGTAATCATCAGTAGAGAGAGTAGAGAGAGTAGAGAGAGTAGAGAGTAGAGATAGTAGAGAGAGTAGAGATAGTAGAGTGAGTAGAGAGAGTAGAGATAGTAGAGAGAGTAGAGAGAGTAGAGATAGTAGAGAGAGTAGAGAGAGTAGAGATAGTAGAGAGAGTAGAGATAGTAGAGAGAGTAGAGAGAGTAGAGATAGTAGAGAGAGTAGAGAGAGTAGAGAGAGTAGAGAGAGTAGATATAGAGAGAGAGTAGAGATAGTAGAGTGAGTAGAGAGAGTAGAGATAGTAGAGAGAGTAGAGATAGTAGAGAGAGTAGAGAGAGTAGAGAGAGTAGAGAGAGTAGAGAGAGTAGAGAGAGTAGAGATAGAGAGAGAGTAGAGAGAGTAGAGATAGAGAGAGAGTAGAGAGAGTAGAGAGAGAGTAGAGAGAGTAGAGAGAGTAGAGATAGTAGAGATAGTAGAGAGAGTAGAGATAGTAGAGAGAGTAGAGAGAGTAGAGAGAGTAGAGAGTAGAGATAGTAGAGAGAGTAGAGATAGTAGAGAGAGTAGAGAGAGTAGAGATAGTAGAGAGAGTAGAGAGAGTAGAGATAGTAGAGATAGTAGAGAGAGTAGAGATAGTAGAGAGAGTAGAGATAGAGAGAGATTAGAGAGAGTAGAGAGAGTAGAGATAGTAGAGATAGTAGAGAGAGTAGAGATAGTAGAGAGAGTAGAGAGTAGAGATAGTAGAGAGAGTAGAGATAGTAGAGAGAGTAGAGAGAGTAAAGATAGTAGAGAGAGTAGAGAGAGTAGAGATAGTAGAGATAGTAGAGAGAGTAGAGAGAGTAGAGAGAGTAGAGAGAGTAGAGATAATAGAGATAGTAGAGAGAGTAGAGAGAGAGAGAGAGGATCTAAGAAGACGGTGCTAATCTGTTAATGAGTTTACACTCGATTTCAAAATGCAAAGTGGGGGAAGTGCGGAAAGAGGCATTATCTTTAGGATTGTGATAGTGTTATATTTAATAACTGTTGTGTTGATTTCTAATTTAATATATCTAGAAATAAAAGTGATGGTTTGCATTGTATCAAGTTCAGAATGATTCATGAGAGTTTTCAGGAAATAGCGAGGATCACATCAGCAGGAGGACTTGTGACACACCTCAACTTCAGGTCCATTTATAGGAGTATCAGATTGTCAGAGCTAGCTGTCAAATATTTGACAAACAGCACCAATAAAAGTCCTATTCTGTTTCCATGGAAACCGAGAGAGAGAGAGAGAGAGAGAGAGAGAGAGAGAGAGAGAGAGAGAGAGAGAGAGAGAGAGAGAGAGAGAGAGAGAGAGAGAGAGAGAGAGAGAGAGAGAGAGAGAGAGAGAGAGAGAAGCACAGAGAGACTTTCAATTGTAAATTATTAATTAACTTATTATCAAGTTGATAACCAGCCTAAACGAGATGGGGCCATTGTGCATCGCTTACCTGAAAGTAGACAGTGGAGAAACCATCCTTAAATGCAGGGAGTCATTACTGAGATCAAGTGCCTAAATTATAGGAATTGTTATCAAAGTTTTCTAGTCCCAAAGTATGTTCTTTAGCTTTTGTAGTCACAATAATGGCACTATACACCAAGATGGCTGTTAACGTGGGTAAGCCTTTAGCTACTTGATCTCACTGATCAGCTGTTGTCAAAGGGGAAACTACACAATATCCAGCCATAAATAGTTGCTGTAACACATTTTCTGGGCTTAAACGTGGTGGACAGCTATTCCACAAATAGTGCCTCAACGATGCCCTGAAAGGAGGTGATTAGAGAAACGTTTTAGACAGATTGGAACGATTCACATAAATAACAGTGGAAGACGTGATTAATTTGCTTTAAAAGCACTCTTCTGATTGTAGAGCTACAGTCCATGTCATTTCATTTATTACATCTGAAGTTCCAAAATGTTATAAAAAATTTAAAATAATTAAAGAGCAGCAGTAAAATAAAATATCAGTAGGGAGACTATATACAGGGGGGTACCGGTACAGAGGCAATATGCAGGGGCACCTATATAGTGTTTTGCAACAAAACATGAAATTTGTCTCTCTGAAATGAAACCATCAAGTGATAGATTTCAAACAAATACATGTCTGTCATTGAACAAACCCATTCCATGATTAGCTGGTGAAAAAACACACCAATCTCGTTCATAAGTTCCTTAAACAGTAAAAAGCTAATTTACCAACATTTCAGAAAATAGATATATAGCATTTTGGAATGAAACTCTTAATTTATTTGATCAAACTGATTGCTCAATAAATGTGTACATTACATTGACATTTTAGTCATTTAGCAGACGCTCTTATCCAGAGCGACTTACAGGAGCAATTAGGTACACATTATAACAGTATGAAGTGTAATACTGTAATTCTGGATTAAAAAAGTTTGTCACCAAGTGTATGCTTTTGAAAGAGAAGGGAGGGAAACACCTTTCTGTTTTTCTCTAGAGGAATGTCAGTGACCTACACGTTACAAAGCTCACTGTGGTGGTGCATCAGAACAGACTGGTGGTGTGGCTGTGGTGTACAGGGTTACCTCAGGGAGCTGCTCTATCAGGATATCTATCCTGGTATGTCTTGAGAGGACAATTCACCCTCAAACACCTCATAACACACCAGCAGGTACAGTCAGTAACCAGTATTTATTTTTTATTCTACAGAAGACCTACCTTATTATCACTGACTGTAGCATTCCTGCAGTCACATGACCAAATCGCCCTCTAGTGGCCTCATGGGCGGAATATTTTTCATAATTTTTTTAACACAGGCCTCCTGTAGCTCAGTTGGTAGAGCATAGCGCTTGCAACGTCAGGGTTGTGGGTTCGTTTCCAACGGGGGGGGGCAGTATGAAAAATGTATGCACTCACTAACTGTAAGTCGCTCTGGATAAGAGTGTCTGCTAAATGACTAAAATGTAAAATCAGGTGTTTCTATGTCAAACTGTTTTTATTACATTTAAGTCTTCTGTGATGTATATAAAGTGTAATATTGGGATACAAGCTCAAAATTGAATACATTTCAACTCTATATCTGACATGGTACAGGTGTCTTCTTTTTCTTAAAACCATAACCATGTGTGTGAGGTGTATACTTTTATTTCGAAGTAGATTTGTTTAAGACTACCAAGAAACACTCTGTGTGACCCTGATTTAGCCCACTGCAGTAAAAGAGCACAGGAGACATCTGATTTCCTATAGGTTGGAGAGATAATTATCTAGTCTATGTCTTCAGAGGAACTCAGTGGTAGCATTTCTGACTGCCTCAAAAGCCCTACTTGTTAGTTTTTATGTGTTGTACAACATTGCGTTCCTCTTGTTACATCACAATGTTAATTCATGATGACCTTCGTGTTGTGTCTGTTCCTGGTGTGTTTGTTTATGATGAGTCAACAAACTGCCCGCTGAATCTGCCTCATTTAAAGCCTCCAGTTCAGAGGAGCAAAGCACTGCAGTGCTGCTTTATGCTGAGGATTTGCTTTGCCAGTGGATAAAAGGGTCTTAGCCCTTTGTTCTGAGGTATTAAAGTAGAGGGTATTGACAAATTGATCATACTGAAATAACTGACAAATCCTTATGACATTCTTTTTTTAAAGAGGAAGTGAAATCCTTCAAATCCATGTGGAGAGGAAATGAAACCCCATGCAGATGTTTTGTCAGCCTCTGTTGTTGCTCATGACTCGTTTCATGTGACTGTTTGAGAATTTCATTGCTTCCTTGTGTACAGTATGTAGTGTAGTCGATGGATTCAGTATGTCAGGTCTGGCATTTCGGTTACTTGAGAATCAATTACTTTTTTATGGTCTCTTTAATCGTCCCGTCCAAATTTACATTTAAATTTCAATCTGTTCCCTGGCCTCCAGTAACTCCAGGCCTCTCCCATCTGGGCTACCAAGTCACACCTGGCCTCTCCTCTGGGCCTCGCTGGGCAGGGTTTGTGTGTTTGAGGGTCTGCTGCTGTGAATGTGTTTGTGAGTATGTGCGTGTCTGTCTGTCTGTCTAGTCCTGGGGCCAGGCTCCCTCTCTCCAATGGGGCACAGCCTTGTTGTGTGGCACATCCTTTCCCTGTTCCTCACTTCCCTTCATGTGGCTCCATGGTTGATTCCCCACTTCCCTTCATGTGGCTCCTTGGTTGATTCCCCACTTCCCTTCATGTGGCTCTATGGTTGATTCCCCACTTCCCTTCATGTGGCTCCTTGGTTGATTCCCCACTTCCCTTCATGTGGCTCCTTGGTTGATTCCCCACTTCCCTTTATGTGGCTCTACGGTTGATTCCCCACTTCTCTTCATGTGGCTCTATGGTTGATTCCCCACTTCCCTTCATGTGGCTCCTTGGTTGATTCCCCACTTCCCTTCATGTGGCTCTATGGTTGATTCCCTACTTCCCTTCATGTTGCTCCTTGGTTGATTCCCCACTTCCCTTCATGTGGCTCCTTGGTTGATTCCCCACTTCCCTTCATGTTGCTCTGTGGTTGATTCCCCACTTCCCTTCATGTGGCACCTTGGTTGATTCCCCACTTCCCTTCATGTTGCTCCTTGGTTGATTCCCCACTTCCCTTCATGTGGCTCTATGGTTGATTCCCCACTTCCCTTCATGTTGCTCCTTGGTTGATTCCCCACTTCCCTTCATGTGGCTCCTTGGTTGATTCCCCACTTCCCTTCATGTTGCTCTGTGGTTGATTCCCCACTTCCCTTCATGTGGCACCTTGGTTGATTCCCCACTTCCCTTCATGTTGCTCCATGGTTGATTCATTCCCCACGTCTCTTCATGTGTCTCCATGGTTGATTCCCCACTTCCCTTCATGTGGCTCTATGGTTGATTCCCCACTTCTCTTCATGTGGCTCTATGGTTGATTCCCCACTTCCCTTCATGTGGCTCTATGGTTGATTCCCCACTTCCATTCATGTGGCTCCATTGTTGATTCCCCACCTCCCTTCATGTGGCTCCCTGGTTGATTTCCCAATTCCCTTCATGTGGCTCTATGGTTGATTCCACACTTCCCATCATGTTGCTCCATTGTTGATTCCCCACTTCCCTTCATATTGCTAAATGGTTGATTCCTCACTTCCCTTCATGTGGCTCCCTGGTTGATTTCCCAATTCCCTTCATGTGGCTCTATGGTTGATTCCACACTTCCCATCATGTTGCTCCATTGTTGATTCCCCACTTCCCTTCATATTGCTAAATGGTTGATTCCTCACTTCCCTTCATGTTGCTCTTTGGTTGATTCACCAATTCCCTTCATGTGGCTCCATGGTTGATTCCCCAATTCCCTTAATGTGGCTCCATGGTTGATTTCCCAATTCCCTTCATGTGGCTCCTTGGCTGATTACCCACTTCCCTTCATGTGGCTCCTTGATTCCCCAGTTCCCTTCATGTGGCTCCATGGTTGATTCCCCACTTCCCTTCATGTGGCTCCATGGTTGATTCCCCACTTCCCTTCATGTGGCTCTAAGGTTGATTCCCCAATTCCCTTCATGTGTCTCCATGGTTGATTCCCCACTTCCCTTCATGTGGCTCCTTGGTTGATTCCCCACTTCCCTTCATGTGGCTCCTTGGTTGATTCCCCACTTCCCTTCATGTGGCTCCTTGGTTGATTCCCCACTTCCCTTCATGTGGCTCTATGGTTGATTCCCCACTTCCCTTCATGTTGCTCCTTGGTTGATTCCCCACTTCCCTTCATGTGGCTCCTTGGTTGATTCCCCACTTCCCTTCATGTTGCTCTGTGGTTGATTCCCCACTTCCCTTCATGTTGCTCTGTGGTTGATTCCCCACTTCCCTTCATGTGGCACCTTGGTTGATTCCCCACTTCCCTTCATGTGGCACCTTGGTTGATTCCCCACTTCCCTTCATGTGGCTCCATGGTTGATTCCCCACTTCCCTTCATGTGGCTCCATGGTTGATTCCCCACTTCTCTTCATGTGGCTCCATGGTTGATTTCCCAATTCCCTTCATGTGGCTCCATGGTTGATTCCCCACTTCCATTCATGTGGCTCCATTGTTGATTCCCCACCTCCCTTCATGTGGCTCCCTGGTTGATTTCCCAATTCCCTTCATGTGGCTCTATGGTTGATTCCACACTTCCCATCATGTTGCTCCATTGTTGATTCCCCACTTCCCTTCATATTGCTAAATGGTTGATTCCTCACTTCCCTTCATGTGGCTCCCTGGTTGATTTCCCAATTCCCTTCATGTTGCTCCATTGTTGATTCCCCACTTCCCTTCATATTGCTAAATGGTTGATTCCTCACTTCCCTTCATGTGGCTCTTTGGTTGATTCACCAATTCCCTTCATGTGGCTCCATGGTTGATTCCCCAATTCCCTTAATGTGGCTCCATGGTTGATTTCCCAATTCCCTTCATGTGGCTCCATGGTTGATTCCCCAATTCCCTTCATGTGGCTCCTTGGTTGATTCCCCACTTCCCTTCATGTGGCTCCTTGATTCCCCAGTTCCCTTCATGTGGCTCCATGGTTGATTCCCCACTTCCCTTCATGTGGCTCCATGGTTGATTCCCCACTTCCCTTCATGTGGCTCTATGGTTGATTCCCCAATTCCCTTCATGTGTCTCCATGGTTGATTCCCCACATCCCTTCATGCGGGTCTATGGTTGATTCCCTTCATGTTGCTCCATGGTTGATTCCCCACTTCCCTTCATGTGGCTCCATGGTTGATTTCCCAATTCCCTTCATGTGGTTCTATGGTTGATTCCCCAATTATCTTTATGTGGCTCCATGGTTGATTCCCAACTTCCCTTCATGCTGCTACATTGTTGATTCCCCACTTCCCTTCATGTTGCTACATGGTTGATTCCCCAATTCCCTTCATGTGGCTCCATGGTTGATACCCCACTTCCCTTCATGCGGCTCTATGGTTGAACCCCACTTCCCTTCATGTGGCTCTATAGTTGAATCCCCACTTCCCTTCATTTTGCTCCATGGTTGATTCCCCACTTCCCTTCATGTGGCTCCATGGTTGATTCCCCACTTCCCTTCATGTGGCTCTATTGTTGATTCCCCAATTCCCTTCATGTTGCTCCATGGTTGATTCCCCACTTCCCTTTACGTGGCTCTATGGTTGATTTCCCACATCCCTTCATGTTGCTCTATGGTTGATTCCCCACTTCCTGTCATGTTGCCCCATGGTTGATTCCCTAATTCCCATATTGTTGCTCCATGGTTGATTCCCCACTCCCCTTCATGTGGCTCCATGGGTGATTCCCCACTTCCCTTCATGTGGCTCCTTGGTTGATTCCCCACTTCCCTTCATGTGGCTCTTTGGTTGATTCCCCACTTCCTTTAATGTGGCTCTATGGTTGAATCCCCACTTCCCTTCATGTTGCACCATGGTTGATTCCCAACTTCCCTTCATGCAGCTCCGTGGTCGATTCCCCACTTCTCTTCATGTGGCTGTTTTAATGATTCCCCACTTTCATTCATGTGACTCCATGGTTGATTCCCCACTCCCCTTCATGTGGCTCCATGGTTGATTCCCCACTTCCCTTCACATGGCTCCATGGTTGATTCCCCACTTCCCTTCATGTGGCTCTATGGTTGATTCCCCAATTCCCTTCATGTGGCTCTGTGGTTGATTCCCCACTTCCATCCATGTGGCTCTATGGTTGATTCCCCACTTCCCTTCATGTGGCTCTATGGTTGATTCCCCAATTCCCTTCATGTGGCTCTTTGGTTGATTCCCCACGTCCCTTAATGTGGCTCCATTGTTGATTCCCCACTTCCCTTCATGTGGCTCCATGGTTGATTCCCCAATTCCCTTCATGTGGCTCTTTGGTTGATTCCCCACTTCCCTTCATGTGGCTCTATGGTTCATTCCTCACTTCCCTTCATGTGGCTTCATGGTTGATTCCCCACTTCCCTTCATGTGGCTCCATGGTTGATTCCCCACTTTCCTTCATGTGGCTCTTTGGTTGATTCCCCACTTCCCTTCATGTGGCTCTATGGTTGATTCCCCACCCCCCTTCATGTGGCTCTATGGTTGAATCCACAATTCCCTTCATTTTGCTCAATGTTTGATTCCCCACTTCCCTTCATGTGGCTCCTTGGTTGATTCCCCACTTCCATTCATGTGGCTCTATGGTTGATTCCCCACCCCCCTTCATGTGGCTCTATGGTTGAATCCACAATTCCCTTCATTTTGCTCAATGTTTGATTCCCCACTTCCCTTCATGTTGCTCCATGGTTGATTCCCCACTTCCCTTTACGTGGCTCTATGGTTGATTTCCCACATCCCTTCATGTT
This sequence comes from Coregonus lavaretus, assembly GCF_964263955.1. Lineage (NCBI taxonomy): Eukaryota > Metazoa > Chordata > Actinopteri > Salmoniformes > Salmonidae > Coregonus > Coregonus lavaretus. Next base: position 2,547,436 of record NC_140002.1, on the reverse strand, counting down.
GCTCTATGGTTGATTCCCCACTTCCTGTCATGTTGCCCCATGGTTGATTCCCTAATTCCCATATTGTTGCTCCATGGTTGATTCCCCACTCCCCTTCATGTGGCTCCATGGGTGATTCCCCACTTCCCTTCATGTGGCTCCTTGGTTGATTCCCCACTTCCCTTCATGTGGCTCTTTGGTTGATTCCCCACTTCCTTTAATGTGGCTCTATGGTTGAATCCCCACTTCCCTTCATGTTGCACCATGGTTGATTCCCAACTTCCCTTCATGCAGCTCCGTGGTCGATTCCCCACTTCTCTTCATGTGGCTGTTTTAATGATTCCCCACTTTCATTCATGTGACTCCATGGTTGATTCCCCACTCCCCTTCATGTGGCTCCATGGTTGATTCCCCACTTCCCTTCACATGGCTCCATGGTTGATTCCCCACTTCCCTTCATGTGGCTCTATGGTTGATTCCCCAATTCCCTTCATGTGGCTCTGTGGTTGATTCCCCACTTCCATCCATGTGGCTCTATGGTTGATTCCCCACTTCCCTTCATGTGGCTCTATGGTTGATTCCCCAATTCCCTTCATGTGGCTCTTTGGTTGATTCCCCACGTCCCTTAATGTGGCTCCATTGTTGATTCCCCACTTCCCTTCATGTGGCTCCATGGTTGATTCCCCAATTCCCTTCATGTGGCTCTTTGGTTGATTCCCCACTTCCCTTCATGTGGCTCTATGGTTCATTCCTCACTTCCCTTCATGTGGCTTCATGGTTGATTCCCCACTTCCCTTCATGTGGCTCCATGGTTGATTCCCCACTTTCCTTCATGTGGCTCTTTGGTTGATTCCCCACTTCCCTTCATGTGGCTCTATGGTTGATTCCCCACCCCCCTTCATGTGGCTCTATGGTTGAATCCACAATTCCCTTCATTTTGCTCAATGTTTGATTCCCCACTTCCCTTCATGTGGCTCCTTGGTTGATTCCCCACTTCCATCCATGTGGCTCTTTGGTTGATTCCCCAATTCCCTTAATGTTGCTCCACGGTTGATTCCCAACTTCCCTTCATGTGGCTCGTTGGTTGATTCCTCACTTCCCTTCATGTGGCTCCATGGTTGATTCCCCACTTCCCTTAATGTGGCTCCTTGGTTGATTCCCCAATTCCCTTAATGTTGCTCCATGGTTGATTCCCAACTTCCCTTCATGTGGCTCCTTGGTTGATTCCCCAATTCCCTTCATGTGGCACCTTGGTTGATTCCCAACTTCCCTTCATGCAGCTCCATGGTTGATTCCCCACTTCCCTTCATGTGGCTCCTTGGTTGATTCCCCACTTCCCTTCATGTGGCTCTATGGTTGATTCCCCACTTCCCTTTATGTGGCTCTACGGTTGATTCCCCACTTCTCTTCATGTGGCTCTATGGTTGATTCCCCACTTCTCTTCATGTGGCTCCATTGTTGATTCCCCACTTCCATTAATGTTGCTCCATGGTTGATTCCCCACTTCCCTTCATGTGGCTCCTTGGTTGATTTCCCAAATTTCCCTTCATGTGGCTCCATTGTTGATTCCACACTTCCCATCATGTTGCTTTATGGTTGATTCCCCACTTCCCTTCATATTGCTAAATGGTTGATTCCCCACTTCCCTTCATGTGGCTCCATGTTTGATTCCCCACTTCCCTTCATGTGGCTCCATGGTTGATTCCCCACTTCCCTTCATGTGGCTCTATGGTTGATTCTCCAATTCCCTTCATGCGGGTCTATGGTTGATTCCCTTCATGTTGCTCCATGGTTGATTTCCCAATTCCCTTCATGTGGCTCCATGGGTGATTCCCCACTCCCCTTCATGTGGCTCCATGGGTGATTCCCCACTTCCCTTCATGTGGCTCCATGGTTGATTCCCCACTTCCCTTCATGTGGCTCTTTGGTTGATTCCCCACTTCCTTTAATGTGGCTCTATGGTTGATTCCCCACTTCCCTTCATGTGGCTCCATGGTTGATTCCCCACTTCCCTTCATGTGGCTCTTTGGTTGATTCCCCACTTCCTTTAATGTGGCTCTATGGTTGAATCCCCACTTCCCTTCATGCAGCTCCGTGGTCGATTCCCCACTTCTCTTCATGTGGCTGTTTTAATGATTCCCCACTTTCATTCATGTGACTCCATGGTTGATTCCCCACTTCCCTTCATGTGGCTCCATGGTTGATTCCCCACTTCCCTTCACATGGCTCCATGGTTGATTCCCCACTTCCCTTCATGTGGCTCTATGGTTGATTCCCCAATTCCCTTCATGTGGCTCTGTGGTTGATTCCCCACTTCCATCCATGTGGCTCTATGGTTGATTCCCCACTTCCCTTCATGTGGCTCTATGGTTGATTCCCCAATTCCCTTCATGTGGCTCTATGGTTGATTCCCCACTTCCCTTCATGTGGCTCTATGGTTGATTCCCCAATTCCCTTCATGTGGCTCTATGGTTGATTCCCCACTTCCCTTCATGTGGCTCTATGGTTCATTCCTCACTTCCCTTCATGTGGCTTCATGGTTGATTCCCCACTTCCCTTCATGTGGCTCCATGGTTGATTCCCCACTTTCCTTCATGTGGCTCTTTGGTTGATTCCCCACTTCCCTTCATGTGGCTCTATGGTTGATTCCCCACCCCCCTTCATGTGGCTCTATGGTTGAATCCACACTTCCCTTCATTTTGCTCAATGTTTGATTCCCCACTTCCCTTCATGTGGCTCCTTGGTTGATTCCCCACTTCCATCCATGTGGCTCTTTGGTTGATTCCCCAATTCCCTTAATGTTGCTCCACGGTTGATTCCCAACTTCCCTTCATGTGGCTCGTTGGTTGATTCCTCACTTCCCTTCATGTGGCTCCATGGTTGATTCCCCACTTCCCTTAATGTGGCTCCTTGGTTGATTCCCCAATTCCCTTAATGTTGCTCCATGGTTGATTCCCAACTTCCCTTCATGCAGCTCCATGGTTGATTCCCCACTTCCCTTCATGTGGCTCCTTGGTTGATTCCCAACTTCCCTTCATGCAGCTCCATGGTTGATTCCCCACTTCCCTTCATGTGGCTCCTTGGTTGATTCCCCACTTCCCTTCTTGTGGCTCTATGGTTGATTCCCCACTTCCCTTTATGTGGCTCTACGGTTGATTCCCCACTTCTCTTCATGTGGCTCCATGGTTGATTCCCCACTTCTCTTCATGTGGCTCCATTGTTGATTCCCCACTTCCATTAATGTTGCTCCATGGTTGATTCCCCACTTCCCTTCATGTGGCTCCTTGGTTGATTTCCCAAATTTCCCTTCATGTGGCTCCATTGTTGATTCCACACTTCCCATCATGTTGCTTTATGGTTGATTCCCCACTTCCCTTCATATTGCTAAATGGTTGATTCCCCACTTCCCTTCATGTGGCTCCATGTTTGATTCCCCACTTCCCTTCATGTGGCTCCATGGTTGATTCCCCACTTCCCTTCATGTGGCTCTATGGTTGATTCTCCAATTCCCTTCATGCGGGTCTATGGTTGATTCCCTTCATGTTGCTCCATGGTTGATTTCCCAATTCCCTTCATGTGGTTCTATGGTTGATTCCCCAATTCTCTTTATGTGGCTCCATGGTTGATTCCCCACTTCCCTTCATGTGGCTCCTTGGTTGATTCCCCACTTCCCTTCATGTGGCTCCTTGGTTGATTCTCCACTTTCTTTTATGTGGCTCTATTGTTGAATTCCTACTTCCCTTCATGTTGCTCCATGGTTGATTCCCAATTTACCTTCATGCAGCTCCATGGTCGATTCCCCACTTCCCTTCATGTGGCTCTATGGTTGATTCCCCACTTCCCTTCATGTGGCTCAATGGTTGATTCCCCACTTCCCTTCATGTGGATCCTTTGTTGATTCCCCAATTCCCTTGATGTTGCTCCATGGTTGATTCCACTCTTCCCTTCATGTTGCTCTATGGTTGATTCCCCAATTCCCTTCATGTGGCTCCATGGTTGATTCCCCACTTCCCTTCATTTGGCTCCATGGTTGATTCCCCACTTCCCCTCATGTTGCTCCATGGTTGATTCCCCACTTCCCTTCATGTGGCTCTATGGTTGATTCCCCAATTCCCTTCATGTGGCTCTTTGGTTGATTCCCCACTTCCCTTCATGTGGCTCTATGGTTCATTCCTCACTTCCCTTCATGTGGCTTCATGGTTGATTCCCCACTTTCCTTCATGTGGCTCCATGGTTTATTCCCCAATTCCCTTCATGTTGCTCCATGGTTGATTCCCCACTTCCATTCATATTGCTCCATGGTTGATTCCCCACTTCCCTTCATGTGGCTCCTTGGTTGATTCCCCACTTCCCACCATGTGGCTCTATGGTTGATTCCCCACTTACCTTCATGTGGCTCCATGGTTGAATCCACACCTCACTTCCTGTGGCTCCATGGTTGAATCCACACTTCCCTTCATGTGGCTCCATGTTTGATTCCCCACTTCCCTTCATGTGGCTCTGTGGTTGATTCCCCACTTCCCTTCATGTGGCTCCATGTTTGATCCCCCACTTCCCTTCATGTGGCTCCATGTTTGATTCCCCACGTCCCTTCATGTTGGTCCGTTGTTGATTCCCCACTTCCCTTCATGTGGCTCTGTGGTTGATTCCCCACTTCCCTTCATGTTGCTCTGTGGTTGATTCCTCACTTCCTTTCATGTTGCTCTGTGGTTGATTCCCCACTTCCCTTCATGTGGCTCCATGGTTGATTCCCCATTTCCCTTCATGTTGCTCTATGGTTGAGCGTTTATTTATTTCCCACCTCTCAGTGGCGGCTGCTGCTGCCCACCTGGGTCCCTATTGCGCAGCAGGCCAGGCTGCCCGATCTCCTTCTGGCACATGGCTGTGTTTCTGCTGATTAATCTGAGGAGCAATGTTTTTGATTCACATAATTCACATAGTTGCCACTGAGGCTTTTGAGCTCACTCTGATTTGACACTTCCAGACAGGAGTATGGAGTATGGCTGTCACAATCACAATCCATTAGGCACAGAAGTCAATTCAACGTTTATTCCACGTTTATTCAAAGTAATTTCATTGAAATTAAGTGCGAGACAACGTTGATTCAACCAGTTTGTGCACAGTGGAAATGAACTGGATGGTGGTAGCCAGATTAGGCAAACATTATAGATTCAACAATTAATCATAAAATTGTTTTATTGGGTGAGTATCCTCATTGGGTTGATGACTGTCATATAAAAGTCTAACAGAAGTGACTTTAGGAGATGTCATGTTCCAGACCAGAGGACGCATATGGAAATGTTAAAAAACCTGCTGCACAGCTAATAAACTGATCCCCAGGGTCACAGAAATCCTTCAGTTTTTACACAAATTTGACAGAGAGACAAACTTGCACAATCAATGGTAGCCTACGAAATGCTCAGCTAAGACAGTGCTGCCTTCATGTGGGCAAAAATAATATTGCATTGCATTTCGCTGCGTCCTGACTTCTGATGCCAAATCATGCTCATCAAGAATTTACTACCACTGTCATCATAAAACATGTATAAAACTCCTAAAGGAGACCATTGATTTATCATTAAAATAAGTGGCTATGAATAAGAATTTGGCAGGAGAATTTAGCATTCATCCCGTTCCCCTCTCTCATATATTAATTATGCTTCTGCCGTTATTGTAAAAGAGACGACTAAAGGATCTTCGTACTCTGTTTTCACAGGGGAACAGCCTCTAGAAATATTAATAGGGGTGGCAGGTAGCCTAACAATTAAGCGCTTTGGGCCAGTAACCGAAAGGTCGCTGGTTCGAATCCCAGAGAAAAATCTGCCAAGGTGGGAAAATCTGCCGTTCTGCCCTTGAGTAAGGCAGTAAACCCCCAACAACAACTGCTCCCCGGGCGCCGATGACGTCGATTAAGGCAGCCCCCCCCCCCCCCCCCCCCTCACCTCTTTGATTCAGAGGGGTTGGGTTAAATGTGGAAGACACATTTCGGTTGAATGCATTCAGTTGTGCCTAAAATGTTAAATCATGAACAAAATGACTGGTTGGGTTTACTTTTATGTTGTTTTTTATTAGAAAGAGGCATAAGTTAGACTGCTTGTGATAACATCCAATACCGTGCATCTAAAAAAACAAATCCCACAACTACACAATAACAATATATAAAAAAAGTGAATACATTTTACATAGGGAGAAAATCCCCCATAGATACCATAAGTAAAAGTAGAGCCTTTGAGATAGGTGATCATTGTGAGGCAGGTGTCAGGCAACAGTGATCCGTCCAATAGATGGCTGATAACATTGATAGTGAGGACAGCCAGACTGATGTCTGTGTGTCACAGTGGATGCGTCCCAAAAGGCACCCTATTCCCTATTTCCCTGGTCCCTGGTCAAAAAAGTAGTGCACTGTGTAGGGAATAGGGTGCCATTTAGGACGTAACCAGAGAAAGTGCTCCAGCCACTCCTCCCTAATCCAGAGTATAGATGTTCTCCTCCACGGGTCTCCTCATGCGGATCTCATAGATGATGTGGGGCGGCTCCTTGGCTGACAAACTAGATCGACACAACATCATCACGCATTTGATCATTCCTCATCAACGATAAGTAATTGGCCTAATTGTAGCTTGTACATTCTTGTTCATTACATGTCAAATTTGTCTACGTAAACGTTTACGTTTTGTGTTCAATAAATGTTTACCAGCCTGTCATGCTTCTGTGTTTGTTTGCTTACCAGCCTGTCTTTAAAGCTCTTCTGTGAATCCCTCCTGAGAAGAAAATAAATAGTTGAAATCAACTCAAATCAACGTTTATTTGTCATATGCACAGGAGGATACAGCATATTCAGAACGTTGTACACAGTAAAATGAAATGCTTACTCTTAATAAGTTAGTGGTAATAAACCTTTAAAAATGGGCAAACATATCACAACACAGTACGACGTCTGGATAAGTGAACATTGCCACACTGGGCTTTTCGACAGAGGATGTAAGTTTGTGTTACATACGTTTGAACCCCAGTATGACCAATGCCCCCACTATAAGTAGGAGCAGGCTGAGGGAGAGAGAGAGCACTGGGACGTTGATCTGGAGAGAGAGGCTGGGAAGAGGGTCCTCCACCTGGTTACAGAGCACAGACAGAAGGGGAGGGGTTAAACTCTTGGAGGGATTCGTTAGTCTCTCATATAGCTGAGTTAAGGGTGAGTGAAGTTTGGTTATATGTCAGTGGCGTTACTATACAGTAGTATATAAAATACTCACAAGTGTCCCTGAAGGGAAAACACTGGTGTTCTGTCTTGGAATGGCTAGATGTGATGATTCAACAGCTCTCCAGTGGTCTACAAAGAGAGAAAGATGGCGCAAGCAAGTCATCTCCCACCCTTCACTTGGCAGGAAATTCTGACATTCAATCACCCTTGAGTCATCAACCACTGCTGCTTCATTCTATGGAAATGAAAGCTGTAATTTCAACACTTGCCCCATCCCTTTGTTTGTTGTTCCCAATGAAATACACTGAGGACTGCACTGCACTGAGCAGCATAATGCGATTCAAGATAATACTGCATAGAAAACATGTTTAGTATGTTTGAGGCTCTTTGTGATTAAATAGAAAATGAGTTAGAATCTTGGTCTGAAACTATTCTCTGAGAGGGGTGTCCTCATTTTGAAAGTGAATTTGTGAATTTTTATTAGGATCCCCATTAGCTAGCGCCGTAACGTTAGCGAATCTTCCTGGGGTTCAACACCAATTAATAAGACATTACAAACAATTACAAATGAAGACTTTACAAACATTTAACAAGTAGACAATACAGACAATTAAAATACCTGACAGGTAACACATTTAACATTCAGTTGATGCTTTCTATTTCCTGTCCAGTCATATGGTCTATTGCATTAGATGTTTATTTTCTTGAAGGTGGATTTACTTTTTGCCTGAGAAATATGGATTGGTAAAGAGTTCCATTCAGCTATGGCTCTATATAAAACTGTAGATTTAAGGCGATTTGTCCTTGGCTTGGGTTGTCTTAGATGCCCTGAATTTACCTGTCTTGTTTGGTGGTTATGCGTGTTGCCTGTATGTACTAACTGGTCTGAAAAATACAGTGGTTTAAAATATATATATATATAACCTAAAGAAAATCAGAAGACTGGATAGTAATCTGTTATCAACATGAAGCCATGAGAGATTCTGATGCATTTGGAAAATATTCGTACAGATAGAACAATGAAGAGCTAATCTGGCAGCCCTGTTTTGAGATTTTTAGCTTTATTATGTATTTCTTTGCTCCAGATGACCATATAACTGGACAGCACTCTAGGTGTGATAGTACCACAGATTGAATCACCTGATTCAGAGTGCTAGATGCTATATACTCTGAACATTTTCTTGTAACAGCAATTCCCTTACCCATCTTAATAACAATATTATCTCTGTGTTCTGACCATGATAAAGCTCCGTCCAACATGACGCCTAGTTGTTTCATTTTTTTTTCACTTGCTCTACATGCGTTCTATTCATCAACAAATTCAATTGGGGATCATCAGCAGGCATATATCTTGAACCAAATACAATACAATTTCTTCATATCAACCCACTCAGACGCCATTCTTAGTTCACTACTCAGTACATCTGTTAACTCATTACATTTTGATGCTGCGCTATACATTGTAGATTCATCCGCATACATTATTACCACTCTTGCTTTGTTCATTACTGAAGGTAAATCACTAGTAAAGATAGAGTAGAGAAGTGGGCCTAGGCAGCTTCCTTGAGGAACACCACAGTGTATATCTTTACTGTTTGAAAAGCTACCATTAAAATAACACTTTTTGCCTTCTCCTGGATAGATAGCTTTCCATCCAGGATAGAGCTGCAGAGTTTACCTAGTAACCGTTCATGATCAATTACATCAAAAGCAGCACTGAAATCTAGCAACACCGCACCAACTAACTTCCTGTCATCCATACTCTTAATATCACATAATAATACTCTTCAACCAATCATCTGTCATTTGTGCTAAGGCTGTACTCGTAGAACGTCCTTCTTCGTCTGCATGCTGGAAACCCGTTATCAGACCATTACATGAGAAATAATCCTTGATTTGTACAGATACTACTATTTCCAATAATTTACTTAACACAGGCAGCAAGCTTATAAGACAACTATTAGGACCAGTGAATGCAGATTTTTTATCCTTTGGTAGTGGAATAACCTTTGACTCTTTCCAGACTTCTGGGCACACCCCATACATCAAGCAGATTGGGCTAGAGACAGTGCTATGAAAAAGTATTTGCCCCCTTTCTAATTTTCTCTACTTTTGCATATTTGTGATACTGAATGTTATCAGATCTTCAACTAAAACCTAATATTAGATAAAGGGAACATAAGTGAACAAATAACACAACAATTACGTATTTATTTCATAAACAAAGTTATGCAACACCCAATTCCCCTATGTGAAAAAGTAATTGCCCCCTTACACTCAAAACTGGTTGTACCACCTTTAGCTGCAATGACTCCAACCAAATGCTTCCTGTAGTTGTTGATCAGTCTCTCACGTCGCTGTGGAGAAATGTTGGCCCACTCTTCCATGCAGAACTGCTTTAACTCAGTGACGTGTGGGTTTTCAAGCATGAACTGCTAGTTTCAAGTCCTGCCACATCATCTCAATTGGGATTAGGTCTGGACTTTGACTAGGCCATTCCAAAACTTCCAATTTGTTGCTTTTTAGCAATTTTCATGTAGACTTGATTGTGTGTTTTGGATCATTGTCTTGCTGCATGACCCAGCTGCACTTCAGCTTCAGCTCACAGACGGATGGTCTGACATTCTCCTGTAGAATTCTCTGATACAGAGCAGAATTCATGGTTCCTTCTATTAAGGCAAGTCGTGCAGGTCCTGAGGCAGCAAAGCATCCCCAAACCATCACACCACCACCACCATGCTTGACCTTTGGTATGATGTTCTTACTGTGGAATGCAGAGTTTGGTTTTCGCCAGGCATTACTGGAACCATGTCGTCGTGAGAGACTGATCAACAACTACAGGAAGCATTTGGTTGGAGTCATTGCAGCTAAAGGTGGTACAACCAGTTTTGAGTGTAAGGGGGCAATTACTTTTTCACACAGGGGAATTGGGTGTTCCATAACTTTGTTTATGAAATAAATATGCAATTGTTGTGTTATTTGTTCACTTATGTTCCCTTTATCTAATATTAGGTTTTGGTTGAAGATCTGATAACATTCAGTATCACAAATATGCAAAAGTAGGGAAAATTAGAAAGGGGGCAAATACTTTTTCATAGCACTGTGTTTGGTTAGCTGTAACTCTAAGCAATTTGGCGTCAAGACGATCTGTACCAGGTGACTTGTCATCCGAAAGAGACAACAGCATCCTTTCAACCTCTTCCCTTTCTACTTGGTGAAATTCCAACATGCCTCTCCTTCATGATACAGCCTTTTATAAGGGTATATGACATGGAGCCATCAGTCGGACTCATGGCATTCCTCAACTTTGCCTGTAAAATATTAATTAAAGTAGTTTGCGATGTCGTGTGGTTTTGTAATGAATATACCCTCTGATTACAAGTGAAAGTTTGTAAGGCACAATTTTCTCCATTTGATTAGTGTTACATCCTGGAACTTTGTGAGGCGAGTTCCAGGGAGTTTGATCATTGATGTCATATCACTGATGTGTGAATGAAGGGTACATGCTGAAATAGGTCACTTTCATTCCCATCTCCGTAGGATTTCTCTATTTATAACCACACGTGAATCATCATCATCATGACCTTCAACTCAACCCAAGAGTCTAGGAGGCCAGGCCTAGGTTCCTCTAGGGTCCACTTGAGATTAATGCTGAAATCATATTTATTTTATATCAATATCATCTTTGATAGGAAATATGCATCTCACACACATCAGGATCCCATGAGTTCACCTCTTTCTTTATAATATGCCTACTCACCTGTGGCAGGAGGGGCGTCGGTGACATGTACAGCGGTGCTAGTTGTCAAAACGGTCACTGGAGCTAAGAAAACAATTCACAAATTCAAAATATACATTTTGGGAGAGTGAATTGCTTATATAGGCCTGTTCTGAGTTCATTACGTGCTATACAGAAAATAGGGCCTGCGTGTTTTTGTGGACCATAATGCTATAAAGACTAGTTCATCGATTCCCATGGTTGCCCAAGAGTGTAAAGTAGTGAAAATAAATTATATCTTGCCACAAATTACCTTTCATGACCCTTAAGTTTTGAATGATTTTTTTGTCGTTGAAAATGCCATCTATGGCCACTCTGCAGCAGTATGGGCCACTGTCTGTCCGCTTGACATCGAGAATTCCCAAATCCATTTCTCCCGCGAGGACATCACCTGTCAGTCTGTACCTGTCCGACGCCTTGGAGATGACGCCATGTTTGTCTGTCTGCGCGAGGATGTTGTTGCACCAGAACGTGCCACATTCTCGTCCCCAGCACACGCGGCTCAAACCCAAACGGCTCACTGAATATTGACAGGACAATGTCGCAGTAGCACCTTCCATCACCTTGAACGCTGACACCGAACACCTGGCTGTTGAGCGGGGGAAAGAAACGCAGGTATGACAAAGCTATTTCCGAATTCCCGAGTTCCATACACATGTTAACAACATCCATTTCGACTACGTACCTTTCAAAATTTTGCCTCAAGTTTTGATCAAAGAGCTAACGTTATATTTTGTAGCTTGCCATGCCCCTCAATGCGGTTGCTATAATTAAAGTAAAAGTATGGTAGTCTTCTAAACAGTTGGCCTATGTAGGTGGGAAAAACTAATACACAGCCATGCCAAATAACTCAAAGTATAAACACATTATTGTATGAAAACTGGCATGTCTAACGTTGAACAGTTAGGCCTACTCAATTTAGCTGCAGACCGTGCACCTTCAGCCAAGGCCAAAGCTGCCAACCTGTCTAGAACAAAGCCGTTGGAGAGCTGTGTCACTCTAGTGGTTAACAAAGGACACACAAAGAGTGAGGCTGTTTTATCCTTTCTGTGGTGTTAGTCAGATTATAGGGCGGGGCGTCCAACTGAAACTACACCCATGTACCCAATCATTCAACAGCCTAAACTCCAATTATTTGTGCTGTTTTAGATAACGTTTCCTTGCCTGAAACCGTTAGGAGGACGAGGATCCAACGCAGAAAAGACGGTCCAGAACTAGCAGCCATCCTGTATATCCAGTGTGTAGGAGTGGAGGGTGTGTGCTGGGCGCGGGCAGGGTGGCGCAGAGACAGGACATCTGAATGGGCAGCTGTGTTCTCGGGGGGCCACTGCTTGTGACATCTCCAGGCAGGACAGCCAGAGCCGCTGTGACCCCTCTGCTAACCTCCTCCCATGGCAGGGCTGGGAGCAGAGAAAAGGCCCATTGTTGATGTAATTTTCATCTGCATTTTCCAGCGTAAACAAACTGCATTGATTAGTTAGGAGGCTCATCTCCCAGGGTACACAGTGTGTACATTTTAAAAAGCTAGCCCGTAGCCCAAGCCCAAAATCCTTAAATTGATGTTGTTAGGCTTTTAGTACTTCATAACAATGTATTAGTGGAACAACAACGTGTAGCCAATGAATAATTAGACACATTAGAGTTTCAAGTTAGAGTTTTTATTGTCATGCAACAGGTTGGGTTTGAACGAGACAGTAACACCGCAAAGTTGGGTAAAGAACACCATTTCTGAATAATGCTGTGATTATGTGAGACTTTTCAACTTAGCTGCCTTTGTATGCCTGGGGGATGTTGCAGATGGGTGTAGCTAAATGTCATGGTGACGAGGATAGAAACAGCTCATTCAGGAAGCGATATCTCACTTTCTGCAAAGCTACTGCTTTTCATTGCATCAGGCATTAAAGCTGATGATATTTTTTTTGTCGCTTTTAGGCTATTACATCAAAAATAATCCAGTCATCGTAATCAATTGAAACATACATTGTTAGTGCTGAATAAACACAGGGAGACATATTAGTAAGCCCTTTTTATCAAACAAACCTTTCAATAACAAATCAACTGTGTTGCTTCACTTATCAGCAGAACACTACTGATTCTGTAGTAACGTTTGTCTTGTCCAACTGAATCGTTAGACTATAAGTCAGCCTCAGCCTTGTAACACAGAGCTACTGCACTATGCACTGCACAGTGTCAACAGCATGAGCGTGGTGGTGAAGTGTCCATGCTTCGTCAGGAGATTTCTTCATAGTTCTCTCTCTCGTTGTCCTCTATTTGATAGACGTTCTCGACGGCCGTCTCTCGAGTGTGCAGTGCCAAGCTGGACACTGAGTTTATGTACAGGACCGAGCCGCCAGAGTGCTGTGGTCTGATAAAGGAAAGACCAATAAATGCAAAGCTAAGAGAGACACGCATGCTGTAGCTTGACATACTGTATTCTCCTTCTGCATTATATTGCTTAGTTTCACTCTAGTGGTTTTTTCCAATCCAGTTGAATTTATGCTGAGAAAAGTTTTGGCGTGTTGGTGTAAAAGCTCACATGGCAAATAAAGTTTGTATTGATTTGATTTATTTAGGATTATTTAGGCCTACTTGTTTTGTACGGTATTGAGAATACTGTACGCGTGTTGTGTATTAGATTCTAAAAGGCAAAGCGATGCCATATTGGCCAGTCACATAATCTCAAGTCAGATTTCTTAACGACACCGACAGCACACAGCATGTAGAAGCCCTATTGTATTTTATTAGATTTTTAGGGGGTAGATCAGCTTTAATATCGCATATAGATTGTGACTTCCATCAATGTAATTGTCTGCATCATTTCCAATCCCCCATATATATATTTTTGTAAATATATACAGTACCAGTCAAAGGTTTGGACACACATACTCATTCAAATTTACTACATTGTAGAATAATAGTGAAGACATCAAAACTATGAAATAACACACATGGAATCATGTAGTAAACAAAAAAGTGTTAAACAAATAAAAATATATTTGAGATTTGAGATTTTTCAAAGTAGCCACTGTTTGCCTTGATGACAGCTTTGCACACTCTTGGCATTCTCTCAACCAGCTTCATGAGGTAGTCACCTGGAATGCATTTCAATTAACAGGTGTGCCTTGTTAAAAGTTAATGTGTGGAATTTATTTCCTTCTTAATGCGTTTGAGACAATCAGTTGTGTTGTGACAAGGTAGGGGGGGGGGTATACAGAAGATAGCCCTATTTGGTAAAAGACCAAGTCCATATTATGGCAATAACAGCTCAAATAAGCAAAGAGAAATGACAGTCCATCATTACTTTAAGACATGAAGGTCAGTCAATATGGAACATTTCAAGAACTAATGGACAACAACACTTAGGCTTCTACTTCCAGTTTATACATACTATATACATTTTATGGACACAGTATATTTTATAATAGTTATCTTCTGTTTGTTTTTAGTCCCATCCTTCAGCTACCCTCAACCCCTCCCATCTATCTCTGAACACCATCCAGTTTTGATTTGTATTGGCCATATATTTTTCAACTGTGCTGTGATGTTTCACAAATGTTCGGAACCTTTCTATTCTCATAGTTTCTACAGATTGTAAATTAAAGATACAATTTTTTGCTAAGAGCATTATTATATTATTGATCCATTGACTATGACTTTTCAAATCACCCAGCAGTGCTATTTGCAGAGCTCCAGATAAATGTTGCAAATCTTTTATTTTATTTTAGATATATAACCTTTATTTAACTAGGCAAGTCAGTTAAGAACAAATTCTTAAGCCATTCCTGAACCTGTGACCAAAAACAAGCAAAATCTGCAGAGCTGGGATGGTTGTATCCCCCATACATTTACCATTATATTGGTTGCAAGAATTCTGTATAATAATTTAAATTGAAAAACTCTAAGTTTTGAATCCGGCGTGGTTTTGTGTATCAGTTCATAAACCATGTGCCATGGAATCAGTACATCGAAAATCTCTTCCCAACTATTTTGCAATCTATATGGCACAGCTGTCAATTTTTGGGTTCTTAAATGAAACTTGTATACTTTTTTATTAATCACAATTTTCTTTAACCAAAGTTTGGTCTTTAATGCAGGGCCAACAGACAAGTTCCTTACTTTCTCCCCCTTCCACTTGCCTCTTCCATTTATGCGGTAATACTGCAATTAGTTGGTTGTAATTTTGGGTAGAGCAGACATTTCCATATATTTTTGTTAGCTGCAAATGTGACAGAACTCCACCATTCCTATTTATGATAGACTATACCGTTTTTAAACATTCTTTCCAAAAATAATGTTTTTTTAATCAATTAGTATATTTGAGTTTAACTATAAAATTTGTTGTAATATTTGTTCTGACTTTTCTGGTGGATTAAACTGAAATTGCAACCAACTTTCTATGACTTGTTTTAAAACAGTGATATGGACTGGATCTTTATATTTACCACTTTGGTCCTGTTTCAGTAATAAGGACATCAGACCTTCTTGTTGAGAATCTGATCATCTAGAATTTTTATAGGAGTGGTTAAAACATGCTAATAACGGTCCTCTGAGTACATCAGAAAAGGTTTGATATACCTCGTGGTCCTCTGTAGCTCAGCTGGTAGAGCACGGCGCTTGTAACGCCAAGGTAGTGGGTTCGATCCCCGGGACCACCAATACACAAAAATGTATGCACGCATGACTGTAAGTCGTTTTGGATAAAAGCGTCTGCTAAATGGCATATTATATTATATATATTATATTATTATATTATATACCTCAACTGGTATGCCATCCAGCCCTGGAGTTTTCCCGGACTTAAAGGCTTTAATTGCATCAAGAAGTTCCTCCTCTGTAATTTGGCCTTCACATGAGTCTTTCTGCACAGCTGTTAATTTTACTTTATTAATAGAAAATAATTCCTTACAATTAACTTCGGTAAGTTGAGATGGACACTGAAAAGAAAACAAATGCTTAAAGTACTTTGCTTCCTCTTTCAAAATATAGTTTGGTGAATCATGGGTGACTCATTTGTAAGTTTCAGTAAATTATTTTTGGTAGTATTTCTATGTTGAAGATAAATAAATAATTTGGTGCATTTTTCCCCATCTTCCATCCAGTTCACTTTATTTTTTATCATATATTACACTTGATCTTTCTTGAATAAGTTCCTCCATTTCGTTTTGTTTTTCCTCTAACTTATTCTGTGCCTATGTGGTACAGTTTTTATTGCTATCTATCTGTTCTGTTAGACCTTCTATTTCCTTTGTTAGTATGAACTCTTTTGACCTAAATTGCTTTTGTTTTAAAGATGGGTATTGAATTGCATGGCCTCTAAAGGAGCATTTAAAAGTGTCCCATACAATAAGTCGGAAAAAGTCAGTTATAAATTATTCTGTCCTGGTTATAAACAAGTTGTCATCCAATAGGAGTTGATTAAGAGTAATATATATGCCAATTATTTGATGGTCTGACCGCATTCTGACCTCTATCAACACTTTTTAAACTTTTGGTGCCAGCGAGAATGACTTAAGAAAGTAGTCAAGACGACCAGCTTGTTTGAGTCTCTGCCAGGTATATCTCACTAGGTCAGGATATTTAAACCTCCATATATCCGCTAGTTCCAACATATCCATGATATTCGTGATTTCCTTAAGTGCATGAGGGTGATAGTTTGTAGTGTGATTTCCTTTACGTTCCATTGAGGTATTTAAAACCATATTATAATCTCCCACCATAATAATAGAGTCTTGTATTGCTTGTAGGCTTGATAAATCATTATAAATAATTTAAGAGAAGTGTGGATCATCATTATTTGGACCGTATAGATTAATGAGCCAAATCTGTTTATGGTCCACTAACATACTTAAAATAATCTACCTTTTAGCAGGTAAATACTGATCGTCTTTTCTTATTATCTGCTAAGCTATTACAATTATAACTGGCTATACTTATTTCACCATTTACCATAATGAGATACAAGTTTCAATTCTATTTATCATAATATATGTTTGTAAACTTACCATTAAAAAGTACCATAATGATTGAGTGTCCATGTAGCTGTACCGTGTTATTTGCACTGCTACTGAGTAACCCTCCATTTGTTCTCCACTATTCCAGCCACTAAAACCTCACGATTGCTTCACTTCCTCAGTGTGTTGTGGTCTTGGGTCGCTTCCTCAATCTATTGTGGTCTTGGGTCTCATTAGTCATAATTACAGTATTACCTCACAGACAGTTACCATACACCTAACAGTTTTGCTAATTAGGCCTGCATGTCCCATCGAGAGATATCGCACAGTGGCTCAGTCATTCTCTTGGCATACTGTGGCGATTCATCTACTCTGTCAGTTGGAAGAGGTATAGTAGTCATGACGTATCCTACTTACATTTGGAGTACCGTGGCAATTTTTTCCCATCGCTTTCCTGCAATTACATCAGCGAGATGTTAATCGAGAGAATTAGTTCTTATTATACAGGCAGAGGTACAGATGGTGTGTACTTACTCGTGACAAGTACACACACAATCCCCACACCTGTCAGAACCAGCAGAATGGACACCAGGATCACAGCCAGCTTGTGACCTCCCGTCTCCTGTAGACATCACAGATTCACATCAGTTAAAACGGCATCTCACAGCAGTGTATCATATTTTTGCGGGAATTGCGGTGTGTTTGTCACGCTTACTGATTCTGATTTGCTGTAATGTAGCGTGGATGTGTACGAATACTCAGTAGATATTGTGGTCACATGACCTACACAGTGAGGAAGTAAAAGTATGTTTTCACACGTAAGAATAATACTGCAAATTTTTTTTTTTTTTATATGAAAATAAGACTTCTATGGACTGACACCATGTTATTCTGTATGCTGTGTACCATACCGTGTGTGTGGTTGTCAATGATCTGTGGGGTTATGGTCACATTGGCAGATGTCTGGAATGTCGTTGGGACAGGTGCTGAAATCAGACAGCAATAGAATACTAACTGCTTGAACAAGTATATACATGCTGTGAAATCATACTATTCCTTAGTAGGCTCACAATTCTCATCAGTAAAGCATCAAGCTATATCCTGGCATGTTGTGTATTCTTTACCTTTCTCAATGGTCAACCTGACGTTATATTTCTCATCATTGAACCATCCAGGGTATTGCACTCGACATCCATAAATTCCAGAGTCTTTCTCGGTGGTATTGGAGATGGTTAGAGAGACATCCCCCGTCTTCAGCTCACCCAACAACTGATACCTGACTGAGGATCTACTTGTCACTTCAGGTCCATCAGTTGAGATGATTTCATTGTTACAACCACCAGTACTCGGTATGTTTCCTTTCCCCCAGCATATGTATTGTAGACCATGAGATTTGGCATCATATTTAAATGGCAGAGTGATATTCTGACCCTCAATACCAATGACGTGACTGCATTCACTGGCTAAAAAAATGAGAGAAAAGGAAGTACTGAGTAGAACTGAAAAAAAATTTTTTTTGTAAATCCTATTCATTTACTTATTTACTATCGAGCATCACTTACCTGAAAGTAGACAGAGGAGAAACCAGCCTGAAATGCTGCGAGTTGCCATGATTGGGTTGTCACTTTCACACAGAAAAACCCCAACGGCATCTAAAGTATTCTGAGCTTTCTCTCTCTCATGTGTCAGGTCTTTAATGAACTCAAATAAATCCGCCTGGCCACATGACTTCCTCTCCTTCACATCTACTGATAGCTATTTCCTCTGCGGTCAGAAATGCAGAGGGTCGGTGTTGTTCTGTTTTTCCCTTGGTTACACTTCCAAATAATGCACACAGACTTGCACATGTTTTAGGCAAGTTCACATAGTTCAGCATTAATTGAAAATAAATGAAAACCAAAACCATTTTCTCTTGTCAGTTCTGTGAAAGGTCGCATTAAATGTAATGTAGTGTAGAATCAAAACTCGGGACAAACTTTCTCTTTGCTGGCATTTATTTATATTTTCATTTACAGCTCATTACAAGAAAACATGCAAGTACAGTTGAAGTCAGAAGTTTACATACACTTAGGTTTTTCAACCACTCCACGAATGTCTTGTTCACAAACTATAGTTTTGGAAAGTCGGTTAGGACATCTACTTGTGCATGACACAAGTAATTTTTCCAACAATTATTTACAGACAGATTATTTCACTTAAACTGAGTTTAAATGTATTTGGCTAAGGTGTATGTAAACTTCCGACTTCAACTGTATGAGTGCAACCTCAAAGCGATTCATTAGTGCATAAATGCCTTTTGTAGATATCTTGTCTTTATCAAACCATCAAACTTCATAATGAGTGGTCCTATAATAGCATTGTCACCACGAGTAAAAAATATTATGCAATTTTTTTTTCAGTTCTCTCAATATTTAATAAATCATTGACTGAAATAATACTTGACCATATGTTTGGACGAAAAGTGTGTGGTCATACACACATCCTAAAAAAATGTAGCTGGGCTAATATAGTATATAAAAAGAACAGAAAGGTCCACACGTTGTATATGTTCCCAATTACCACCTATATATGTTTGGATCACTCTTATATGACTGTAGGAGCTTCATAGTTCTGTAGATCTGCATGGTGTCTTAAGTCCTCTCACATGGGTTCTTCCACTGGGGGGGTTCCTGGGGGGGTTCCTGCTGCAGATGCTGGGGGAACTGGCAGGTTCTCCTCTAGTACGGCTATTCGTGGACAGCCTCCGATGTCACGTTCGTTTACAGACGGGTCAGACCAAGGCGCAGCGTGATATGCATACATGTTTATTTAACGAATAAACACAACGACAAAACAATAAACCAACGACACGTGACGTCCTAAGGTACACACAACAAACCTCACACGGAACAAGATCCCACAACCCACTAGTGCCAATAGGCTGCTTAAGTATGGTCCCCAATCAGAGACAACGAGCGACAGCTGCCTCTGATTGGGAACCACACCGGCCAACATAGAAATATACATACTAGAATACCCCACATAGACAAAGCACAACAAGGAATATACACACCCTGACTCAACATATAAGCGTCCCCTGAGTCAGGGCGTGACAGTACCCCCCCCCCCCCCCCCCCCCCCCCCCCCCGCAAAGGTGCGGACTCCGACCGCGCAACATAAACATAACAGGGTAGGGGCCGGGTGGGCATTCCGGCTCGGAGGCCGCTGACCGGTGCCGGACCAGGCACCGGTGGAACGGGCACAGGCCGTGCCGGACTGGACAAACGCACCACTGGTCTGGTGTGAGGAGCAGGCATGGGCCGGACCGGACTGGCGACGCGCACCACTGGCTTGGTGCGAGGAGTAGGAACAGGCCGGGCCGGGCTGGCGACGCGCACCACTGGCTTGGTGCAAGGAGCAGGAACAGGCCGGGCCGGGCTGGCGACGCGCACCACTGGCTTGGTGCGAGGAGCAGGAACAGGCCGGGCCGGGCTGGCGACGCGCACCACTGGCTTGGTGCGAGGAGCAGGAACAGGCCGGGCCGGGCTGGCGACGCGCACCACTGGCTTGGTGCCGGGAGCAGGTACAGGCCGGGCCGGGCTGGCGACGCGCACCACAGGCTTGGTGCGAGGAGCAGGAACGGGCCGGGCCGGACTGGGAACACGTACCACTGGCTTGGTGCGGGAAGCAGGAACGGGCCGGACCGGACTGGCGACACGCACCACTTGCTTGGTGCGAGGAGCAGGACTGGGTTCCTTTATTAACCCCCGCTCCTTCTGCTGCCTAACCAGCTCCTCTCACCGTGCCTCTACCTTTTCCTTCTCCCTTTTAGCTTCCTGTAGCGCCTCCCTCTGACCGACTAACTCCTGCTCCCTCTGAGCCAACAGCCCCCGTAACATGGTGGCCTCCTCTCCTAACCTGCAGATCCGCCCTTTAACAGCCTCCTGCTGCCTCGTCGTCCACACCGTGTGCCCCCCAAAAAATGTTTCTTGGGGTTGCCTCTCGGGTCTCCGTCGTCGGCACTGTTGGCGCCGTTTCGCCTCTCCTACCTGGGCATCCTCCTTCATCGCCTTCCGATAACGGACGGCCTCCTCCTCTGTAATTCTCCCCCAACCGAGGAGGACATCTACTAACGTAACCTCCTGTTGAGTCCCAGGCGTTTGCTCCTTCTCGGCACGCTGCTTGGTCCTTGTTTGGTGGGATCTTCTGTCACGTCCGTTTACAGACGGGATGGACCAAGGCGCAGCGTGATATGCATACATGTTTATTTAACGAATAAACACAACGACAAAACAATAAACCAACGATACGTGACGTCCTAAGGTACACACAACAAACCTCACACGGAACAAGATCCCACAACTACACAGTGCCAATAGGCTGCTTAAGTATGGCCCCCAATCAGAGACAACGAGCGACAGCTGCCTCTGATTGGGAACCACACCGGCCAACATAGAAATATACATGCTAGAATACCCCACATAGACAAAGCACAACAAGGAATATACACACCCTGACTCAACATATAAGCGTCCCCTGAGTCAGGGCGTGACATCCGACCTATAGATGCGCAGTGCATAGAATGAGTGAGGTGGGGCAGACAATGTTTCAACAGTCATTATTACTATTAGAAATCTTTCAAATACTTTGCTTTAACCTTCCTGGAGTGTCAGGTGAGCAGGATGATTCTATTGGTTTCATTGCAACAGGCAAGCTCAATCAAGCACAGCCATTCTTGGTATGATAATGGCGCTGCAATGAACAGCGGCCGTTTTACGGGCTCCTGACCAATTGTTTTATTTTTTATTTAAACTGCTCGTAATTTTTTTGGTACGTAATATTTCCGCCATCGTTTCTTATGACCGAAAATAGCTTCTGGACATCAGAACAGCGATCACTAACCTCCATTTGTATGAAGATTTCTACTTCAACGAGTCAGAGACGCAGGACATACTGCTCACCCCGGACCAGGCCCTAATCCCTGAGACTCGGTAAAGAAAAAGGTGGCGTAAGAGAGGCCGATGTGCGGGCACCCTGACAAAACTTAGTCGGCGAGTAGATAAACCGCCTCGACCCTCCGATCTATTGGCGAACGTACAATCACTGGAGAACAAACAGGACGAGCTCCATTCGAGACTATCCTATCGACGGGACTTGAAGAACTGTAATATCCTATGTTTGTCGGAGTCGTGGCTGAACAAGGACAAGGATAATATACATAATAATAATAATAATAATAATAATAATAATAATAATCTAGCTGGTTTTTCTATGCATCAGCAGGACAGAACGGCAGAGTCGGAAAAGCTCAAGGGGGAGGTCTCTTTGTTAACATTATATAATATTAAGGAAGTCTGGAGGTTAGAATACCTCATGATAAGCTGTAGACCATACTATTTACCAAGAGAGTTTTCATCTATAGTTTTCGTAGCTGTCTATTTACCACAACACCCCGATGCGGGCACTTGCACTCAACAAGCTGTATAGGGCCATTATGCAAACAAGAAAATGCTAATCCAGAGGCGGCGTTCCTAGTGGCCAGGGATATTAATGCAGGGAAACTGAAATCAGTCTTACCTAATTTCTAGCAACATGTCACCTGTGCAACTAGAGGCAAAATAACTCTAGATCACCTTTCCTCCACACACAGAAACGTATACAAGCTCTCCCTCGCCCTCCATTTGGCAAATCTGACCATAACTCTATCCTTCTGATTCCTGCTTACATGCAAAAATTCAAACAGGAAGTACCAGTGACACGCTCAATACAGAAGTGGTCCAATGAAGAGGATGTTAAGCTACAGGACTGTTTCTCTAGCACAGACTGGAATATGTTCTGGGATTCATCCAATGGCATTGAGGAGTTTACCACATCAGTCAACGGCTTCATTAATACAGTGCCTTCAGAAAATACCCCTTGACTTATTCCACATTTTGTTGTGTTACAGCCTGAATTCAAAATTGATTAAATATATATTTTTAAACACATATACACACACAATACACCATAATGACCAAGTGAAAACATGTTTTTAGGAATTGTTCAAAATTGATTGAAAATGAAATACAGAAATATCTCATTTACATAAGTATTTACACACATGAGTCAATACATGTTAGAATCAGCTTTGGCAGTGATTACAGCTGTGAGACTTTCTGGGTAAGTCTCTAAGAGCTTTGCACACCTGGATTGTACAATAATTGCAGATATTCTTTTTTAAATTCTTTAAGAACTCTCAAGTTGGTTGTTGATCATTGCTAAACAGCCATTTTCAAGTCTTGCCATAGACTTTCAAGTACATTTAAGTCAAAACTGTAATTAGGTCACTCAGGAACATTCAATGTCGTCTTGGTAACCAACTCAGTGTATATTTGGCCTTGTGTTTTACGTTATTGTCCTGCTGAAAGGTGAATTTGTTTCCCAGTGTCTGTTGGAAAGCAGACTGAACCAGGTTTTCCTCTAGTCTCCCAGTGTCTGTTGGAAAGCAGACTGAACCAGGTTTTCCTCTAGGATTTTGACTGTGCTTAACTATATTCAGTTTCTTTGTATCATAATAAACTCCCTAGTCCTTGCCAATGACAAGCATACCCATAACATGATGCAGCCACCACAATGCTTGAAAATATGAAGTGTGGTACTCAGTGATGTGTTGTGTTGGATTTGCCCCAAACATAACACTTTGTATTCAGGACATAAAGTTCATTTCTTTGCCACATATTTTGCAGTTTTACTTTAGTACCTTATTGCAAACAGGATGCATGTTTTGGAATATTTTTATTATGTACAGGCTTCCTTCTTTTCACTTTGTCATTTAGGTTAGTATTGTGAAGTAACTACAATGTTGTTGATCCATCCTCATTTTTCTTATCACAGCCATTAAACTCTGTAACTGTTTTAAAGTCACCATTGGCCGCATTGTGAAAGCCCTAAGAGGTTTCCTTCCTCTCCGGCAACTGAGTTAGGAAGGACGCCTGTATCTTTGCAGTGACTGGGTGTATTGATACAACATCCAAACTGTAATAAATAACTTCACCATGCTCGAAGGGATATTGAATGTCTGTTTTGTTTTTTTACCCATCTACCAATAGGTGCCCTTCTTTGCGAAGCATTGGAGAACCTCCCTGGTCTTTGTGGTTGAATCTGTGTTTGAAATTCACTGCTCGACTGAGGGACCTTATAGATAATTGTATGTGTGGGGTACAGAGATGAGGTAGTCATTCAAAAATCATGTTAAACACTATTATGGCACATAGAGCGAGTCCATGCAACTTATTATGTGACTTGTTAAGCAAATGTTTACTCCTGAACGTATTTAGACTTGCCTTAACAAAGGGGTTGAATACTTATTGACTGAAGATATTTCAGCTTTTCATTTTTAATTAATTTGTAAAAATATCTAAAAATATAATTCCACTTTGACATTATGGGGTATTGTGTGTAGGCCAGTGACACAAAATCTCAATTTAATCAGTTTTATATACAGGCTGTAACACAACAAAAAGTGGAAAAAGGCAAGAGGTGTGAATACTTTCTGAAGGCACTGCAAGTGCATCGACGACGTCGTCCCCACATTGACCGTACGTACATAACCCAACCAGAAAGCATGGATTACAGGAAACATCGGCACTGAGCTAAACTGCTGCGTTCAAGGAGATGAACACTAATTGAGACGCTTATAAGAAATCCCGCTACAACATCCAACAAGCCATCAAACAGGCAAGCGTCAATACAGGACTAAGATCAAATCCTACTATGCCGGCTCTGATGTGCGTCGGATGTGGCAAGGCTTGCAAACTATCATGGATTACAAAGGGAAACCCAGCCGCAAACTTCCCAGTGAAGCAAGCCTACCAGATGAGCTAAATGCTTTCTATGCTTGTTTTGAGGCAAGCAACAATGAACCATGCATGAGAGCACCAGCTGTCGTGGACGACTGTATGATCACGCTCTCCGTAGCTGATGTGAGTAAGACCTTTAAACAGGTTAACATTCACAAGGATTACCAGGACGCATACTCAGAGCTTGCGCTGACCCGCTGGCAAGTATCTTAACTGACATTTTCAACCTCTCCCTGACCCAGTCTGTAATACCTACATGTTTCAAGGAGACCAAGGTAACCTGTCTAAATGACTATCGCCCCGTAGCACTCTGTAGCCATCAACACCATCATCCCAGACACCAACAGATCCACAGATGACGCAATCTCTATTGCACTCCACACTGCCCTTTCCCACATGGACAAGAGGAACACCTATGTGAGCATGCTGTTCATTGACTACAGCTCAACATTCAACACCATAGAGCCCTTCAAGCTCATCACTAAGCTAAGGACCCTGGGACTAAACACCTCCTTCTGCAACTGGATCCTGGACTTCCTGACGGGCCGCGGCCAGGTGGTGAGGGTAGGCAACAACACATCCGCCACGCTGACCCTCAACACGGGGGCCCCTCAGGGGTGCATGCTTAGTCCCCTCCTGTACTCCCTGTTCACCCACGACTGCATGGCCGTACACAACTCCAACACCCTCATTAAGTTTGCCAACGACACGCCGGTGGTAGGCCTGATCACAGACGACGATGAGACAGTCTATAGGGAGGAGGTCAGAGACCTGGCAATGTGGTGCCAGGACAACAACCTGTCCTTTAACGTCAACAAGACAAAGGAGCTGATCGTGGACTGGTACCCAGAGTATATAGCCAGGTTCTCATTACTCATTGTGTATTTATTATTACTTTTATTATTAAGGGTTTTACTGTTCTATTATTTCTCTATTTTCTATCTCTCTGCATTGTTGGGAAGAGCCTAAAGTAAGCATTTCACTGTTAGTCTTCACATGTTGTTTACGAAACATGACAAATGAAGTTTGATTTGATTTTAGTATTTGAAATGATTACGGGTCCTAGCACCAAAGGTCTGGGACCAACCATTGTGTAGACAGAGGGGCTCTCTTCTGGTCTTGTGCTAGGACCTTGAAACGCTGCTTGGAGATTTTATTTCAAATAGCATTTGAACTCAGGTCTGCAAGTTATTAACAGTTACAGAATCCTACTCAGCTGTCCCACACTGATTGAATAAGAAAATAGATACACTGAGTGTACAAAACATTAAGAACACCCTCCTAATATTGAGTTGCACCCCAGTTCCAGTTTCTTGTTTTTTGCCGAAAGAAGTGGAACTCTGTAAGGTCGTCGGCACCAGTGTTGGACTGGACTGTCAGTTGACTAATTGTCTGTTGCTCTGCACAATTTGTTTCAGCCTCCTTTGTCCTCTTTCATCAATGACCTGTTTTCGACTGGCCTGCTGTTGGCTGGATGTTCTTTGGGTGGTGGACCATTCTTGATACACACAGGAAACTGTTGAGAGTGGAAAAACCCAGCAGCATTACAGTTCAAACCAGTGTGTCTGGCACCTTCTACCATACCCTGTTCAAAGGCACTTAAACCTTTTGTCTTGCCCTTTCACCCTCTGATTGGCACACATGCACATTCCATGTCTCAATTGTCTCAAGGCATAAAAATCCTTCTTTAACCTGTCTCATCCCCTTCATCTACACTGATTGAAGTGAATTTAACAGGTGACATCAATTAGCTTTCACCTGGATTCACCTAGTCAGTCTGTCATTGAAAGAGCCGGAGTTCCTAATGTTGTGTTCACTCAGTGTATATTGATATAAATATTTATAATACCACTCACTGAGAACTGCAATTATCAGAGCAGGGATGAAAAGGATTGCTCCACTCTGACTCTGTTTCCCATATAGATTTCCAGCATGCTGTGGGTTTAAAGTGACGGTTTTCTTCCAGGCACGTCACAGATTCCTACATCTCAATACAGTCCCAGATGGAATTGCTGTATAGAAGCATGCTTACCGATTCTGAATTGCTGTAATGTTGTGTGGATATGTCTGAATACACCGTAGAATGTGCGGTCATGTGAGAAATTAAAAATATTTCACATGTAAGAATAATACTGCAATACGAACACTAGAAGTAAGGCTTCTATGGACTGACATTGGCAGATGTCTGGGATGTCGTTGGGACAGGTGCTGAAATCCGACAGTAATAAAATACTAACAGCTTGAACAAGTATGCAGTGCATTCGGTCCTCTGTAGCTCAATTGGTAGAGCATGGCGCTTGTAACGCCAGGGTAGTGGGTTCAATCCCCGGGACCACCCATAGGTAAAAATGTATGCACACATGACTGTAAGTCGCTTTGGATAAAAGCGTCTGCTAAATGGCATATTATATATTATATTCGGAAAGTATTCAGACCCCTTGCCTTTTCCCACATTTTGTTACGTTACAGCCTTATTTTAAAATGGATTCAATTGTGAAATATCACATTTACATAAGTATTCAGACCCTTTTCTCAGTATTTTGTTGAAGCACCTTTGGCAGCGATTACAGCCTCGAGTCTTCTTGTGTATGACGCTACAAGCTTGGCACACCTGTATTTGAGGAATTTCTCCCATTCTTCTCTGCAGATGCTCTCAAGCTCTGTCAGGTTGGATGGGGAGCGTCGTTGCACAGCTATTTTCTGGTCTCTCCAGAGATGTTCGATCGGGTTCAAGTCCGGGCTCTGGCTGGGCCATTCAAGGACATTCAGAGACTTGTCCCAAAGCCACTCCTGTGGTTATAAAGACATCCCCCATCTTCAGCTCACCCAATAACTGATACCTAACTGAGGATCTACTTGTCACTTCAGTACCATCAGTTCAGATTATTTCATTGTTACAACCACCAGAGTTTGGTATGGCTCCTTTCCCTCAGCATATGGCTGATACACCATGAGTTTTTTACATTATATTTACATGGCAGAGTGAAAATCTGACCCTCAATACATAAGACTTTTGGGACAGTGCATTCACTTGCTGGAAAAGAGAGACAGAGAGAGCGAGAAAGAAGCACAGAGAGACTTTCAATTGTAAATTATTAATTAACTATCAAGTTGATAACCAGCCTAAAAGAGATGGGGCCATCGTGCATCGCTTACATCAAAGTAGACAGTGGAGAAACCAGCCTTAAATGCAGCGAGTCTCCATGATAGGGTGATGTAAAGTAAAAATGAGGCTGGGATGCAAAAATATACTTCATTTAATTCCATGCTCGAAATCATACAAAAAAGTGATTAAAAAAAAAGAGAGAATGTGGACAAGATCAGGACACAGCATATTATCGGCAGGTATAAACGGGGCGTCAGATGTGTGTCTTTGTGTGTCTTTTCACTCACATGACTTCCTTTCCATCTGCTGTCAGTTGTTTCCCATGCAATCAGAAAGGCAGAGATGGTCAGTGGGATTTCTGCAACAACCAACAGCATTGACGCTTGAGGCTAAACTTCTCCGCTGTTTTCGTGCCGCAGCTAGTTTCACTTCTAAATAATATTGTGCGTATAATAGTTTTTTTTGCAAGTTCACATAGTTCAACATGAATTGAAATTCAAAACCAAAACCGTTTTCTCTTGTCAATTTTGTGGAAGGTCGCAGTCTACCACTTTGTATAGAATCAAGTCTCAGGGACAAATCTTCTCTTGAGTAGTATTTATTTACATTTAATAACAAAAAATTGACTTTTAATGCACAGTAAGCAGAAATAGTGAGTCACCTCTTTCACTTCCACTCTGAGAGACAAACTGTTGAAGCAGCTAAATGTATTGCTGCCAATATTAGCCCCTGAACAAAGAGTAGACAGTTGCAACACACTGATTAAGCTAATGCCCCGATTGAAGAAGACATTATTCATATAATAATTGAAGGAAAAATTGGTAATTCTTCTGCCTGTTTAAAAATGCTTCACCACTCACTGAGAAGAAGTGCTAGGATCAAAGCAGGGATGGAGATGATTGCGCCCACTCTGACTGTGTCCTATGTACCTTTCCAGGGATGGAGATGCCATGTTCTGCTTTGGGTTATAGTCATAGCTTTTGTTTCAGGCATTGTGATTGAAGAGAAAGTTGAAATAGAAATGTTTAAGTATTTGCATAAGATTTGCATTTTGCAACATAAAAAAAACATTTACAAAAGGCATTTACTTTTATGTACAGTATTTTGGTTGTATGTTTCCTTAGCTTTGGGACATTTTGGATATGATCTACTTTATAGCCACTACTGCACCTTAATTCTCTTAACAAGACCTATTACGGGGCCTGTAGTGCACTCATAAAGCGTGGCAGGTAGCCTAGCGGTTACGAGCGTTGGGACAGTAACCGAAAGGTCGCTGGTTTGAACCCCCGAGCTGATTAGGTGAAAAAAATCTGTCACTGTGAGCTTGAGCAAGGCACTTGACCCTAATTGCTCTGGATAAGAGCATCTGCTAAATGACATAAATGTTCAGAAATGTTCAGAAAAACAAAAGGATATCGGACCTTGCTTACCTAGTAATAAATAAAATCCACTATATCTCAGACTGTATTGTTATTTTTTTCTGATCTTAACGTGCAATACAGGTTTATCATCTTCATCGTGATAATGATAGTGGTGGTGTTGTCTGCTCCTCTCTGGTGTGAGGGGACTCGGATGTTTCTGTGATGGACAGTGGGTGTGCTGGGGCAGTTGGGAGAAAAAGGTGCTAGAAATTAAAGTATATATTTGTTCTATTTCCACTCTCAAGCTTCAAACGGTATAAGGGGAAACACATGAGGTGACATTAAAGAAAGTGACAGACAAAACATACCTTGTCGGCTCCTCTCTGGTGTGAGAGGGGACCCAGGGATGTCTGTGGTGGGCAGTGGTTCAGCTGGCGCAGTTGGGACAACAGGTGCTACAGGGCAACAACAGATTTTCGTTTAAAAACACATCAAATAAGGTGACGTTACAGACGTTTTCAATATTATAATTATGCTCTTTATAGGCTTGTTGTTTCTGGAAAAAGTACATATTTTTTCCATTGTAGCGATGGCTCTTAATGTAACAAAATAGTAATTCATGATTTCACATGCATCAATGAATCAGAAGCCACACTTTTATATTCACGATTACAGTTGTATATTCTCACCTTGTTGGACAATTAAACAAACAGTGTGCGTCAGATCCTGGTAGCTCCACGCGGCAGTGGGAGAACCCAGAGTCTCCCTCTCTGGCGTTGTAGATAGTGAGAGAGACGTCTTCTCTCTGCAGCTCCCCTGGTAACCTGGTAACCTGGTAACCTGGTAACCTGGTAACCTGTAGGACGTCCTGTAGGTCACCTCTACTCCACTAGTGGCGATGCCTGTGTTCTCACAGCCGAACAGAGATGGCTCTGCTCCTCTCCCTCAGCACACCAGGGTCCCAGTGTCATACCTGCAGGGGAGAGACACCATCCTCCCCGCAACACCAACCACTGTCTCCATGACGCCCTCACACACTGTGGACAGGAAATACACAATCACACATGTTAATGGGACTTCAACACCAGTCTCAGACAAACAGAAGAGAGTGTAGAGATTTCCTTAAGTTTTTGATTTGTTTTACCTAACTGTGGTTAACGGCTTACAGAGATTGAGACAGACAGGACTTACAGTGAGGGAAAAAAGTATTAGATCCACTGCTGATTTTGTACGTTTGCCCACTAACAAAGAAATTATCAGTCTATAATTCCCTCATTTTAATGAGGGAAATAAGTATTTGACCCCCTCTCAATCAGAAAGATTTCTGGCTCCCAGGTGTCTTTTATACAGGTAACGAGCTGAGATTAGGAGCACAATCTTAAAGGGAGTGCTCCTAATCTCAGCTTGTTACCTGTATAAAAGACACCTGTCCACAGAAGCAATCAATCAGATTCCAAACTCTCCACCATGGCCAAGACCAAAGAGCTCTCCAAGGATGTCAGGGACAAGATTGTAGACCTACACAAGGCTGGAATGGGCTACAAGACCATTGCCAAGCAGCCTGGTGAGAAGGTGACAACAGTTGGTGCGAATATTCGCAAATGGAAGGAACACAAAAAAACTGTCAATCTCCCTCGGCCTGGGGCTCCATGCAAGATCTCACCTTGTGGAGTTACAATGATCATGAGAACGGTGAAGAATCAGCCCAGAACTACACGGGAGGATCTTGTCAATGATCTCAAGGCAGCTGGGACCATAGTCACCAAGAAAACAATTGGTAACACACTACGCCGTGAAGGACTGAAATCCTGCAGCGCCCGCAAGGTCTCCCTGCTCAAGAAAGCACATATACAGGCCCGTCTGAAGTTTGCCAATGAACATCTGAATGATTCAGAGGAGAACTGGGTGAAAGTGTTGTGGTCAAATGAGACCAAAATCGAGCTCTTTGGCATCAACTCAACTCGCCGTGTTTGGAGGAGGAGGAATGCTGCCTATGACCCCAAGAACACCATCCCCACCGTCAAACATGGAGGTGGAAACATTATGCTTTGGGGGTGTTTTTCTGCTAAGGGGACAGGACAACTTCACCGCATCAAAGGGACGATGGACGGGGCCATGTACCGTCAAATCTTGGGTGAGAACCTCCTTCCCTCAGCCAGGGCATTGAAAATGGGTCGTGGATGGGTATTCCAGCATGACAATGACCCAAAACACACGGCATAGGCAACAAAAGAGTGGCTCAAGAAGAAGCACATTAAGGTCCTGGAGTGGCCTAGCCATTCTCCAGACCGTAATCCTATAGAAAATCTGTGGAGGGAGCTGATGTCACGCCCTGGCTCTGGGGACTATGTTATGTCGAGCCAGGGTGTGTAAGTCTATGTTTTGTATATCTATGTTGGCCTGAGTGACTCCCAATCAGAGGCAACGAGTGTCAGCTGGTTGTCTCTGATTGGGAGCCATATTTAACTATCGGTCTTTTCTCTTTGTGTTGTGGTTTCTTGTTCATTTCGGTTCGTGTTAAACCGTAGACGTCACGTTATCGTTTATTGTTTTTGATCGTGTGATCAGTAAAATAAAAGGATATGTTCACTTTCAACGCTGCGCCTTGGTCCACTCTGTTAGACGATCGTGACAGAAGAAACCACCAAAAATGGACCAAGCAGCGTGAAGAGGAGAGAGGAAGGACCTGGGATCAGGGGAGTAGGAGTTTCGGCTGGGCCACGCTAAGTGAAGAGGAGAGAGGCTGGTCTATGAAGCAATGGATCGAGAGTCTGGCGAGAGCTAGGGAGGCCTGGTCCACGGGGAGGAGAGAACCCCAGAAAATTTTTAGGGGGGGGCTCACGACGTGGACGACGGGGCAGCAGGAGGCCGCGATGGAGCGGTCCAGCGGGTGTGAAGAGGAGGCCGCCAGGTTAAGGGGGCCACTGGTCACAGAGGAGAGGGAAAGTGTGGAGGCACGGCGAGAGGTACTGGGGTGTATTACCAGTCCGGTCCGGCCCGTTCCTGATCCCTGCATAGGGCCAGTGGCGTGTGTCCCCAGTACGGTTCGGCCTGTTCCTGCCTCTCGCACCGAGCCTGTGGTGCGCGTCGTCAGCCCTGTCCGGCCCGTTCCTGCTCTCCGTACCAAGTCGGTGGTGCGCGTCGCCAGCCCGGTCCGGCCCGTGCCTGCTCTCCGCACCAAGTCTATGGTGCGTTTCGTCAGCCCTGTCCGGCCCGTTCCTGCTCTCCGCACCAAGTCTGTGGTGCGCGTCGCCAGCCCAGTCCGGCCCATCCAAGCTTCCCGCACCAAGCCAGTGGTGTGCGTCGTCAGTCCGGCACGGCCCGTGCCTGCTCTCCGCACCAAGTCTATGGTGCGTTTCGTCAGCCCTGTCCGGCCCGTTCCTGCTCTCCGCACCAAGTCTGTGGTGCGCGTCGCCAGTCCAGTCCGGCCCATCCAAGCTCCCCGCACCAGGTCAGAGGTGCGCGTCGTCAGCCCGGTCCGGCTCATTCCTGCTCCCCGCACCAAGTCAGGGGTGCGCTTCGTCAGCCCGGTCCGGCCCGTTCCTCCTCCACGCATCAAGCCAGGGGTGTGCGTCGTCAGTCCAGCACAACCCGTGCCTGGGTCATGTCCGGAGCCGGATCCGCCGCCGAGGCGGAGTGCCCACCCGGTCCCTCCCCTGTTGTGGTTGTTTGGCGCGGCCGGAGTCCGCGCCTTTGGGGGGGGGTACTGTCACGCCCTGGCTCTGGGGACTATGTTATGTCGAGCCAGGGTGTGTAAGTCTATGTTTTGTATATCTATGTTGGCCTGAGTGACTCCCAATCAGAGGCAACGAGTGTCAGCTGGTTGTCTCTGATTGGGAGCCATATTTAACTATCGGTCTTTTCTCTTTGTGTTGTGGTTTCTTGTTCATTTCGGTTCGTGTTAAACCGTAGACGTCACGTTATCGTTTATTGTTTTTGATCGTGTGATCAGTAAAATAAAAGGATATGTTCACTTTCAACGCTGCGCCTTGGTCCACTCTGTTAGACGATCGTGACAGCTGAAGGTTCGAGTTGCCAAACATCAGGCTCAAAACCTTAATGACTTGGAGAAGATCTGCAAAGAGGAGTGGAACAAAATCCCTCCTGAGATGTGTGCAAACCTGGTGGCCAACTACAAGAAACGTCTGACCTCTGTTACTGCCAACAAGGGTTTTGCCACCAAGTACTAAGTCATGTTTTGCAGAGGGGTCAAATACTTATTTCCCTCATTAAAATGCAAATCAATTTATAACATTCTTGACATGCGTTTTTCTGGATTTTTTTGTTGTTATTCTGTCTCTCACTGTTCAAATAAACCTACCATTAAAATTATAGACTGATCATGTCTGTCAGTGGGCAAACGTACAAAATCAGCAGGGGATCAAATTAAATTTTTCCCTCACTGTACATGTCAACAGACTGTAGCTCAATTGGTAGAGCATGGCGCTTGTAACGCCAGGGTAGTGGGTTCGATCCCCGGGACCACCCATACGTAAAAATGTATGCACACATGACTGTAAGTTGCTTTGGATAAAAGCGTCTGCTAAATGGTATATTATGAAGGTATTAAGTATAGACAGCATTGTCGTTGTGTTCAATGAAACCAAACAGAGACAATCAGTTTCATCTCACTGTCTAGCACTACTTCCCTTTTTCATTGATTCTCAAAAGGCTATCTTAAAATCTGTGTCACAGTCAATAGGATGTGCAAGTCAAGCCTGAAATACCACACCACTTCTCTGGCATCGCCCACAAGCCTTGCCAAGATGTCAGCATTCACACACCAGGGGGAGTAGTGAGACTGTTTTTTTAAGTCTGTCAAAATAGCCAACGCTTCAGAAATCAGCATTACTGTGAAAATATGGAGTTGTGGATCGTGATGTGAATAATAACAAATGTATATATTTGGTTATCTCTACGAATATGACTTGCCAAATGATCTGTCTGTCATAATGTCTTTGTGAAGTGATTTCCCATGATGCTATGTAGTTTACAACCTGCAGTTTGTTTAGACAGGAACGAAATCTATCACCTATCATCTCAAACTTGAAGGCAGAGTTGTGATTTTATTACATCATTAGGGAGGAGCGGAAATAAGATAGGAAGACATGTCAGGTACAAATGTTTGGCTTGTACTTTTCATTGTAGTAATGTGGGGAACATTAAAGTTTCAAAGAGTATTCGCCACGCGCACAGGATACAACAGGTGTAAAACGGTACAGTGAAATTCTTATCTTGAAAGCCTTTTCCCAACAATGCAGTGATCATAGTAATAATAACAACAACAAACAACAGAAAAATTAATTCAAGTAAGAATAAAAATCACACAAGGACTACGATGAGAGTTAAAGAACAGGAGAATGCAAGTATTCATATGCATCAATGGGAATTCTAAAACTAAAACAACGTATTATTCTTTGTAGAGAGTGTGTGTGTTGTATCCCCCAGATAGTTTGAGATACTTTTCATAGTCCTTGTCTAATGTGACTGGTCTTCTTATTCAGATCTGTCCAGCTGTTGCACCATTTGATGATCTAAGGAAGAGAGCAGGCCTAGAGGAGGCTACATGGGATGGATTTAGCCTTGCTGTGGATCTACACTGAGGCCCAGCATACCAGCACTAGGCAGTACTCACGCAGTTCCAAATGAACACTGAGGGACTTGTGTTGTGAAATTATCTATGAATAGATATGTTGTTTACGGGGACGGTTGTTTTCCTAGTCTCTGAAAAAGCAAATAGGACCAGGTCCCTGTTCTGGGGATAGAAGTTAAGAGGGGGGGTCTCAGATGGGCCATGAAAGTTGATGTCTCTAACTGTATTTTCACTGGATATGAGAGTGTTTTCAGTCAGTTGCAAACAGTGAATGCCTTGTTCGTCTCATGTCTCATGGTTCCACAATGTACACAGTGTACTCTGCATTAATATACTGTAGTCACAGTCACACAGATTATGAATACAGCAGCAGGTTGTCTGGAAAAGTAGTTGTATTTTGTACATTTGCAGAACACACTGTACAGCACGGTACTATGTAGAACACACTGTACAGGCATGGTACTATGCAGAACACACTGTACAGGCATGGTACTATGCAGAACACACTATACAGCACGGTACTATGCAGAACACACTATACAGCACGGTACTATGCAGAACACACTGTACAGGCATGGTACTATGCAGAACACACTGTACAGCACGGTACTATGTAGAACACACTATACAGCACGGTACTATGCAGAACACACTGTACAGCACGGTACTATGTAGAACACACTATACAGCACGGTACTATGCAGAACACACTATACAGCACGGTACTATGCAGAACACACTATACAGCACGGTACTATGCAGAACACACTATACAGGCATGGTACTATGCAGAACACACTATACAGCACGGTACTATGCAGAACACACTATACAGGCATGGTACTATGCAGAACACACTATACAGCACGGTACTATGCAGAACACACTGTACAGGCATGGTACTATGCAGAACACACTGTACAGGCATGGTACTATGCAGAACACACTATACAGCACGGTACTATGCAGAACACACTATACAGCACGGTACTATGCAGAACACACTGTACAGGCATGGTACTATGCAGAACACACTATACAGCACGGTACTATGCAGAACACACTGTACAGCATGTAAATGTCTGTTGCCCAGGTGTATTTTAAACCCGCCACTGTGTGTCATTTCACAGTGGGGCTGTTATGTGAACTTCCTCCCTCTGTATGGAAATTGTACAGACCATTGCATGCCAAGCAATTATTCTATGGTTAGGAAACCTACAGTCTACAACAGGGATCATCAACTAGATTTAGCCGTAGGTCGATTTTTTTCTTAAGTGGATAGTCGAGGGGCCGGAACATAATTAAGCAATAAGGCCCGGGGGGGGGGGGGGGGGTGTGGTACATGATCAATATACCATATCAATTATACCACGGCTAAGGGCTGTTCTTACGCACGACGCAACGCGGAGTACCTGGACACAGCCCTTAGCCGTGGTATATTGGCCATATTTTACATTTTACATTTACATATACCACAAACCCCCGAGGTACCTTATTGCTATAATGAACTGTTTACCAACTTAATTAGAGCAGTAAAAATAAATGTTTTGTCATACCCGTGGTATACGGTCTGATATACCACAGCTGTCAGCCAATCAGCATTCAGGGCTCGAACCACCCAGTTTATAATTACAAATAATTTGTAGACCGCAAATTGACTGCAAGAAGCCCAAACAGATATGATGTTTGACTAAAACATAAACATTTCAAACCTTGCTTACATTTGTATACGATCACGTCTCTCTATTATGCGTGGGAATACTTGGGGACAGATTTCTTCAATTAAAATGACTTGGAGCTCATTTCCTGGTGTTTTTATAGTCTTTTATGTCCAAATAAAGCCACCCGCGGGCCGTCAGTTGGGGAACCCTGGTCCACAGGCTCTTTGGGGGGCACTGAACAGCAAGGGCACTCAATGGGAGTTGATTTATGCATTGTTGTGGAGGGTAGACGCTTTCAACAGCGGTGCCGCTGAGGAAGAGAGCCTACGAGTCTGGGTACAAAAGACTATTGTCCTTGACCTCTTGAGCCACTCAATTGTGTTGCTTTTAGCGGGAGAATTGCCATTCCATTCTCTGTACAACCTATTGTGACCACTGATCAGAAATATTGAAGGGAATCATTGCTCTTTGTCAAACCCTGTGAGACTCACTCTCTTCTCAATTATCACAGGGGCAACATGGTTTAGAATGGGGCTGTTTAGGAAGCACTGTGGTGTACGTTTGCTAAGTGGTTGCACACTACCCATGCTGTGTGAGCATGAGCCATGTATACTCATCCTTTGATTGCACTGACACGGAGAAAGACTGAGAACCTCTTTTTTAGCAATGCCACTGACGCATCCCATTGATTTAACTAAAAGTTAGTGAGGAAGAACTCGGATGCACCGGTTTCTTTTTCAACTCTGTGGCCTAGATAAAGCCAGTGTGGACTTTAATGAAGCAGTCACATCGTTGTGTTTAGGATGACACTGCAGAGGAGAGGGTTTAGATGGACAAAGCCCTGGAGCAGACCCAGTAGATATCTCCCTGCCTGCTCGTCATTCCCTTGGCTTTTTCTCCTTTCTCTTGGTTCAGCAGTAAGCATCACATGAAACCCTGAGTCAGCTGCCATGGGGCTGGAACGAAGGTCACACTTCCTGAGTGGCCATCAGCGGGTAGCCTAGCGGTTAGAGCTCGACGAGCCAGCAACTGGAACGAAGGTCACACTTCCTGAGTGGCCATCGGCGGGTAGCCTAGCGGTTAGAGCTCGACGAGCCAGCAACTGGAACGAAGGTCACACTTCCTGAGTGGCCATCGGCGGGTAGCCTAGCGGTTAGAGCTCGACGAGCCAGCAACTGGAACGAAGGTCACACTTCCTGAGTGGCCATCGGCGGGTAGCCTAGCGGTTAGAGCTCGACGAGCCAGCAACTGGAACGAAGGTCACACTTCCTGAGTGGCCATCGGCGGGTAGCCTAGCGGTTAGAGCTCGACGAGGGAACGAAGGTCACACTTCCTGAGTGGCCATCGGCGGGGAGCCTAGCGGTTAGAGCTCGGCGAGCCAGCAACTGGAACGAAGGTCACACTTCCTGAGTGGCCATCGGCGGGTAGCCTAGCGGTTAGAGCTCGACGAGCCAGCAACTGGAACGAAGGTCACACTTCCTGAGTGGCCATCAGCGGGTAGCCTAGCGGTTAGAGCTCGGCGAGCCAGCAACTGGAACGAAGGTCACACTTCCTGAGTGGCCATCAGCGGGTAGCCTAGCGGTTAGAGCTCGGCGAGCCAGCAACTGGAACGAAGGTCACACTTCCTGAGTGGCCATCGGCGGGTAGCCTAGCGGTTAGAGCTCGACGAGCCAGCAACTGGAACGAAGGTCACACTTCCTGAGTGGCCATCGGCGGGTAGCCTAGCGGTTAGAGCTCGACGAGCCAGCAACTGGAGGGTTGAAGAAACACGTTGCGCAGTTTCGTAAACAGAACTTGAGACTAGATTGTCTTGAAAGGGATCTGTATCAGCAGTGTAACCTAATAGAGAAGACTAAGGACAGATGATGTGTCAGAGTTTCATCTGGACAGAGGAACAGTGTGTTTGATAGCATTACAAGGTTTCACACTTCAATCTTCCAGGTTGTAGCAGTTGGAAGGACACGTTGTTCCACAAGCAGAGCTTTAGTTTGTTTGTCGACAGACGGGTTACAAAACTACTTTCTCCAGTAACCAGAGACATTACAAAGACAAGAATATTGCTGACAATGGAAATAATCCATGACAAAAGGTTAATTGCCCCTTTATTCCTCTCCTTTTGATGTAGTCTGTAGGATTGGTCTTGGGCACCATGAAGATGAAACCCCCCTCTGCCTTCTCCCAAAGGTTAGTCCCACTAATCTGATTACATTCCTGGATAACAAGATACGAAATAAAAGCCCAGCCTTTTTATATATACTCTCTCTCTCTGACATTTCATAGATTATTGGCTAATTCAATCATTTGTCCAAGATCATTTTATTTGTTTTTCGTTTTATTACAGAGTTGCAAACTTGTGACTTCTTCCTCTGATAATTCCACTTATCATGCCAGTACAACGTACCGTTGATATACTTCCTGGTAGTGCACCATTCATCTGCAGTAGTGACGGATTTTCCAACAGATGGGACTGTTGGTTTATTAAAATACAGTAAAATATGTTTAATTAATAAGAGGTGGTTGTATAATTTGAGGTTATGGCAACACGTGGATGAGGGATTAGAGTGGACGCTGTGTCCCCTTACTTAATCAGGAGGAAGACTTCCAACAATCTCCTCTGCCAATTAGTGTTACTCTCTAATTATGAGCAATATTGCCCTGAGGCCAGGAGCAGAACTGAGCTACCATGGAATTCAGAACACTTGCGTCATCTTGTTTTTTGTTTGTTTGAAAATGTGCTGGATATTAAAACCCAGAAAACCACTATTCTAGTAGCCTGCAGTATTCTATAGTGTTAAATGACAGCAATACATCAAAGAGTGATTGTGCTGAGATCATGTAAAGTTATTTAATCATATGTGATATTGAAGTGTTTTAATCAGTGCTAGAACCTCTTCCATTACAGGAATAAAAAAGGCCATGAACTACTATGGCTTGAATTTCCCCTCTTGGCCAGACACGGGGAAACGGTTGAGAGGCACTGGACATAAACTGGTTGAATCAACGTTTTTTCCACTTAATTTCAACCCCCAAAAAATCAACTTGGAAAACTGACTGGATTTGCAAAAAGTAATCGTTGTAAAGGAATTTTGTATTTTTTTTTCACCCAACCTAAATCACCTTCACCTTTTAACCTAAATCCAATGACAGGATGCCATTTTGTTTATTTCACGTTGAATTCACATTAGTTTATAACTCAACCAAATGTAAATCAAAACTATACGTTAAACTGACTTCTGTGCCCAGCGGGTTGGCACTGGACAAGATTACTTAAATATATTCTTAGAAGACTGTTTTCCATTTCTATTGACACTCTTTCATTCATGCATTAAATGTAATTCTCCTAGTAGAGTCTTATCTATGGCTATTGCCGTGTGTGACTATTTATTTTTGTAGGTTGTAGGTATTATCTCTTTATACTGTACATATAGTGTGTTACGAAATCGATTAACTAGCTAACATTGATACGCTCACTAAGTCAAGGAGTCCTAGGCCCAGTTAAAGGCCATGTTGCAAATTAAATGTACCAATATAAATAGAATATACACCCCTTGTAGATGGCAATAATACAAAACATAAAATGCTTTTATAATTTTTTTCCGGGCTGCTAAAGAAAAAAGTGTGAAGAACGTGTGCTAGTAAGCAACGCCCCCTCAAGTGCATGACGCAGCCAGTGATTTTGCCTGTGACGTTCGTTCGGTGACTCTGGAGCTGACTGGCGACATCTGGGAAAGACGCCGGTTCTACCAACAAGTAGCTATTACTCCTCGGCCTGAAGATGAAATGAAAAAAAAATGATTTGCTTGTCTCTTATACGTGTACATGATTTCTGTTGGTAAAAGGCATCAACTTGGCATTGCTAGCTGGCTTCTGACTTATTCATGCTACTTTACTAGCAACTGGCAATCTGTATCAGGCAGCTTTACATGCAAGGGGAAAACGAATAGCTATATTTGCTAAGCTATCCATCTGATTGATAAAATTGATTTAAAAAATGCCATTAGCTAGCTAGCTATATTTAAACTGCTGGAGGAAAGTTAGCTAACATTACCTAACTCCCACCACCAGTCTGAGTTCACCACCTTAGCTAGCTAAGTGGACTGCAGCTAGGTTTCTAGAAAATATATTTGCTAGCTATAATACTGACTGTGAACAGTTTGTGTCAAACTACTTAGTTACCCCCTGCCTGTTTATTGATGCATTGCTGACTGAAAAATGTGGCAAGAAAAATGCCCCTCTTTGATTTCACTGCAAATAAGCTGTTGTTTTTGGTATAATTTGGCTGAATAGGCTTGTGCACGTTTACATGAGTGTTTCTGTTTCATAGGTTACTGACTGACTAGGCTAATTCCTATTCCTGTTTTTGGTGTTGTTTCATTTCAGATGAAGAGGGAGTTATATCACTAGAAAGCAGCATGCAGACCGACCAGGGCCCGTATTCACAAAGCATCTCACAGTAGGAGTACCGATTTTAGGATCCGATTTGCCTTTTATATCACAATGAATGATTACATTGACAAGGGGGAGCTGATTCTAGTTTACTATTCCTACTCTGAAGACCCTTTGTGAATACGGGCCCGGGAAGAAAGCTATTGCCCAATACCTTGCACAGCAGTCTTTCACCACAGGACCCTAGAGGTATTACAGTCACTGCTTATGAACTGAATATTTGTATGTGAATTTCCATATATCAGTGACACTAACAAAAAGGTTTAATTGTTCAGCAACATGTGCAGTGAACATGGCTTTGGTGATGAACTGTACATACAGTGCATTCGGAAAGTATTCAGACCCTTGGATTTTTTCCCACATTTTGTTACGTTACAGCCTTATTCTAGAATTGATTAAATAAAAAAAACGCCTCATCGATCTACACACAATACCCGATAATGACAAAGCGAAAACAGGTTTAGACATTTTTGCAAATGTATAAAAAGAAAAAAGAAACGTATTTACGTTTTAAGACCCTTTGCTATGAGACTCGAAATTGAACTCAGTTGCATCCTGTTTCTATTGTTCATCCTTGAGATGTTTCTACAACTTAATTGGAGTCCACCTGTGGTAAATTCAATTGATTGGACATGAGTTGGAAAGGCACACACCCATCTATATAAGGTCCCACAGTTGGCAGTGCATGTCAGAGCAAAAACCAAGCCATGAGGTCAATAAAATTGTCCGTAGAGCTCCAAGACAGGATTGTGTCGAGGCACTGATCTGGGGAAGGGTACCAAAAAATTTCTGCAGCATTGAAGGTCCCCAAGAACACAATAGCCTCCATCATTCTTAAATGGAAGAAGTTTGGAACCACCAAGACTCTTCCTAGAGCTGGCCACCCGGCCAAACTGAGAAATCGGGGGAGAAGGGCCTTGGTCAGGGAGGTGACCAAGAACCCGATGGTCACTCTGACAGAGCTCCCGAGGTCCTCTGTGGAGATGGGAAAACCTTCCAGAAGGACAACCATCTCTGCAGCACTCCACCAATCAGGCCTTTATGGTAGAGTGGCCAGACGGAAGCCACTCCTCAGTAAAAGGCACATGACAGCCCGTTAGTACATTCATCTGACTCTGGGTAAGTAGATAAAGGGCCTCATTGCCAAAATCCCAAAGTATCCCTTTAAGGTGTTTATCTATGTGATAAATCAGCGTATAAGGACATTTATGTACATGTGCCCAGGAGACAGCAAACTTACCAGGATCCAGGTCCAGATCCGCCCTGACTCCCATGGGTCGGCTAACCCAAGCGGATTATCGTTTGTTCAGAAATCGAAAGTACCAAAGGCCGTGACCCAAAACTAAAAAAAGTTACAAAAAACAAACAAAGACCAGCTGAGAGGCATCTGGCCTCCTCTCTGTGACGGCTTGACAATCATCCTCATTGCCAGCACCTGGGTGCACTTATCAAGGCCTGGCAGCATCTGGGCCGGTTGCTGCTGCCACCTGGGGATGGGATGTGGTAATGGCAGTGTGTAGTGTCTGCTTGTGCTCCTAACACTAAACTATCTCCCATATCACAACAACTGTGATTTTTTTTCATTTGATGTGCACAATTACCAGTATGCCTACTTAGTTATTAAGTCTACTCTGTGAAAGAGGTCTTATGGTAAACTACATATTTCATATATTTCTGTGTAAACTCACAATGTAGACTGATGGTCTCCTCATGATGTTATGTCGAAGCAGGGAAACAAGAAAACCAATCAAAACAAGGAAGTAATACGTGCTTCTAATTATTTTATACAATTTGATCGATTTAAATGATTTTAGTGTGAAAAAGACATTGACCACTTTCCAGAGAACTGCTGTACAATATATTCTCAATAGTTTCTACTCTGCAGAAAATGTGGGTGTAAATGTGAGTATTTAGGGACAAAGCAGCATCATGGTTCTGTCTGGATAGTGTGTCTGATTTACAGACTGAGGTACATGTAATGTACAGTGTATTTTTTTTTACTGCTGTAGGGATATAATTATTATGTTTACATTTTTTCACCCTTTATGCGATGCACACTGCAGAGAACACCGGAATAAGAATTATCACTGAATTATCACAGTGAATTATTGTAATGTTTGTTTATGTGTCAATTAATTCCATAAGGGATGGGGTTGCCAACTGGTGATTTGACACGAAAATAAAATGTTATTCATTCATTCATTCATTTCATTTCATTCATTGTAATACTAAGGCTAATGAGAGTCATGGGTTGGAGCAGGCTATCTCAGGATCATGTGCACATTAGGACAGGCACTTTTGAGCATGGTTCGGTTACCTACGCTTACATGATGCGAAACTTCTCTGTAGCTCAGTTGGTAGAGCATGGTGCTTGCAACACCAGGATAGTGGGTTTGATTCCCAGGACCACCCATATGTAAAAAAAAGGTTATGCACCCATGACTGTAAGTCACTTTGGATATAAAACCGTCTGCTAAATGGCATATACCTGTATATATTCTTGCCTGAGTAGAGTTGTCGTTACGCACAATTTGTGCTTTTTCCTAAATATATTATCAAAGCAAGCTTTTGAAAAATGTCAGGTTGCTTACCAGCAAGGTCGCAGATGCTAATATAATGTTTAACATTCACAGTAGTATTCCGTAGCTAGATTACAGACATAACAAATAAAAGCTATGAATAATCAGGTTGATTCGAGGAGACAATTTGGTGATTGTCGTTTATTTCCTCCTCTTGACCATCTTGAATCCTAAACTAAACTTAAAAGCCAATTTTCCAGGATGTTCTTTTCAATGGCCTTGAACATTTTGTGTTCCTGGGTCCCGACACGTAGCTGAATTAATGATGCTGTTCCTGAGAATCAGCCCCTAGTGAGTTTAGCCTGAACGGAATGCGTCATGCGGTGGAGGAGGGTTATTTCACAACAACAGGCCTGATGGAAGACCGAAAGACAAGTTAAGAAAAAGGTTTTGTCTATTAGCTTCATTCCAGGTTTATCTTTTTTGTCCAGCTCCTGTTCCAAGTTGGATGTTCTCCTTCATAAAAGACAAGTCTACAGGCTGGTATATAGTCGGTATATAGTTGGTATATAGTCGGTA
Source organism: Coregonus lavaretus (assembly GCF_964263955.1). Taxonomy (NCBI): domain Eukaryota; kingdom Metazoa; phylum Chordata; class Actinopteri; order Salmoniformes; family Salmonidae; genus Coregonus; species Coregonus lavaretus. The sequence goes on along the minus strand of NC_140002.1, from coordinate 2,503,445 downwards.
TAGTTGGTATATAGTTGGTATATAGTCGGTATATAGTCGGTATATAGTTGGTATATAGTCGGTATATAGTCGGTATATAGTTGGTATATAGTCGGTATATAGTTGGTATAGTCGGTATATAGTCGGTATAGTTGGTATATAGTCGGTATAGTTGGTATAGTTGGTATAGTTGGTATAGTTGGTATAGTCGGTATAGTTGTTATAGTCGGTATAGTTGTTATAGTCGGTATAGTTGTTATAGTTGGTATATAGTCGGTATATAGTTGGTATAGTTGGTATATAGTTGGTATATAGTTGGTATAGTCGGTATATAGTTGGTAGGTAGTCGGTATATAGTCGGTATATAGTCGGTATATAGTTGGTATATAGTCGGTATAGTTGGTATATAGTTGGTATAGTCGGTATATAGTTGGTAGGTAGTCGGTATATAGTCGGTATATAGTTGGTATAGTCGGTATATAGTTGGTATAGTTGGTAAAGTCGGTGTATAGTCGGTATATAGTTGGTATAGTCGGTGTATAGTTGGTATAGTCGGTATATAGTCGGTATATAGTTGGTATAGTCGGTATATATTTGGTATAGTCGGTATATATTTGGTATAGTCGGTATAGTTGGTGTATAGTTGGTATAGTCGGTATATAGTTGGTATATAGTCGGTAGAGTCGGTATATAGTTGGTATAGTCGGTAGAGTCGGTATATAGTTGGTATATAGTTGGTAAATAGTCGGTATATAGTCGGTATATAGTTGGTATAGTCGGTATATAGTTGGTATAGTCGGTATATAGTTGGTATAGTCGGTATATAGTTGGTATAGTCGGTATATAGTTGGTATATAGTCGGTAGAGTCGGTATATAGTTGGTATAGTCGGTATAGTTGGTATATAGTTGGTATAGTCGGTATATAGTTGGTAAATAGTCGGTATATAGTCGGTAGAGTCGGTATATAGTTGGTATAGTTGGTATAGTTGGTATAGTCGGTATAGTTGGTATAGTCGGTATATAGTTGGTATAGTCGGTATATAGTTGGTATATAGTCTGTATAGTTGGTATATATTCGGTATATAGTTGGTATAGTCGGTGAATAGTTGGTATAGTCGTATATAGTTGGTATAGTCGGTATAGTCGGTATATATTTGGTATAGTCGGTATATATTTGGTATAGTCGGTATAGTCGGTATAGTCGGTATAGTCGGTATAGTCGGTATATAGTCGGTATATAGTTGGTTTATAGTCGGTAGAGTCGGTATATAGTTGGTATAGTTGGTATAGTCGGTATATAGTTGGTATAGTCGGTATATAGTTGGTATAGTCGGTAGAGTCGGTATATAGTTGGTATAGTCGGTATAGTTGGTATATAGTTGGTATAGTCGGTATATAGTTGGTAAATAGTCGGTATAGTCGGTATATAGTCGGTAGAGTCAGTATATAGTTGGTATAGTTGGTATAGTCGGTATAGTTGGTATAGTCGGTATAGTTGGTATAGTCGGTATATAGTTGGTATAGTCGGTATATAGTTGGTATAGTCGGTATATAGTTGGTATATAGTCTGTATAGTTGGTATAGTCGGTATATAGTTGGTATAGTCTGTATAGTTGGTATATAGTCGGTATATAGTTGGTATAGTCGGTGAATAGTTGGTATAGTCGGTGAATAGTTGGTATAGTCGGTATATAGTTGGTATAGTTGGTATATAGTCGGTATATAGTTGGTATAGTTGCAGGCAAAATGCAAGATGAAAATAATGTATCTTATTTTATTGTGAATGTGTGAAAACAGTGCTGTGAGATTATTTGTGAAGAGCACATCAGGAACATCAGTCATTATTAAGCCTACTATTTTAATGTTTGTTGCTGGGAAATCAAACAGTAAACAAAAACACATTACTGTACTGCGTTCTACTGTATCTACCTACCTAATATTTGACAAGAGGAATGCCTGGAGCAGTCCACAACCACCTCCAATATAATATGGTCCTCTAATCATCCCTGGAACAGCAGAATTCACCTCCAATATAAAATGGTCCTCTAATCATCCCTGGAACAGCATAATTCACCTCCAATATAAAATGGTCCTCTAATCATCCCCGTAACAGCAGAATTCACCAATAGGACTAGCGAGTCCTATTCTGACACTTTAATGGCACAGTGCCCCAGCTCTCCATCATCCTTTGGTCTGATGAAATGGCTTTTCATAATTACTTCACCCGGAACTAACAGTATGTGCTGCTGCCTGAACGAACATAGAGTCACCGCCTTTATCAAGACAACACAAGGGGTAGCGTTAGAGGAGCAGTCTGTCAGTCACCCTGACTCTGCCATGGCTGTCTGTCTGTCTGTCTGTCAGTCACCCTGACTCTGCCATGGCTGTCTGTCTGTCTGTCTGTCTGTCAGTCACCCTGACTCTGCCATGGCTGTCTGTCTGTCTGTCTGTCAGTCACCCTGACTCTGCCATGGCTGTCTGTCTGTCTGTCAGTCACCCTGACTCTGCCATGGCTGTCTGTCTGTCTGTCAGTCACCCTGACTCTGCCATGGCTGTCTGTCTGTCTGTCTGTCAGTCACCCTGACTCTGCCATGTCTGTCTGTCTGTCTGTCTGTCTGTCAGTCACCCTGACTCTGCCATGGCTGTCTGTCTGTCTGTCTGTCAGTCACCCTGACTCTGCCATGTCTGTCTGTCTGTCTGTCTGTCTGTCAGTCCCCCTGACTCTGCCATGTCTGTCTGTCTGTCTGTCTGTCTGTCTGTCTGTCTGTCTGTCGCTCCATGCTCCTGGCAGAGAGACAATGCTCTCTTCATACTGGAGCAGATCTGTTCTGGTACTGTGTGGCTCAGTCGGTAGAGCATGGTGCTTGTAACGCCAACATTTCCGGGTTCGATTCCTGCTGGGGCCACCCATATGTACAATTTATGCACGCATGACTGTAAGTCGCTTTGGATAAAAGTGTCTGCTAAATGGCATATATTATTAATGACACAAACTGCCTTTTTCCTGAGTGGAAACCAAAGTGAAAAACTACTCAGGGGGGATAACAGTGAATTAACAGATGCAGCGCTGACCACTGAATGTAATCATCACCTTGATGTTGGATTATTCACGTTTGTACACATAACTCATATTTCTGCATAGACCATGCATTGATGTCAATGGGAGTTTGGATTCAGTCTTTTCCATTTCTGAAAAGCCTTTATGGTACCTTTAAAATCACATTAGTTGTATTTCTGTCCATGTTCTTTTTAATTCTGTATTGTGGATAAAGGTGATTAACGCACTTGGCATCCACTCTTTCTGGTATTGATTTGACCTTGTGTAATAATGACGTGACTTCAACTCCACACCACGGAGTAGTGGCCTTACCTGGAAGTGATGTCATAAAGCATACCCCAGAGACAGAATGGTAATTCCAGCCTCTGCTGCCCACCAGCCCTATATCTTGGTATATCTTTGGGTTTATTTATGGATGCTTTTTTTACAGGCCTATGTGATTTGCTGCGGCGTTTTTGTTCTGTGTGTGTTGAGGCTGCTCTGATCCAGCCTTACGGGGCTCTCTCACACTGAGCTCCATGGCATTCATCATCCCAGACCGTGTCACTGCTGTAAAATCTATATCTCCGACCACGTCACATGTGACTCCTGTGTGCTCATGGGCAGGGATGACATCCCATCACCCCCTCAGGGAGTTATGTCCTTCACCCCACTGATACACTAGATTGAATGCCTGGGAAATTAGCTCTCAGGGGTCCGGCCCCAATGTTGTGTCTGCTGCTGGGGACAGCCATCGTGACACGCTGCATGGGCACCAATCACCCATAATACCTCACCTGTGTTATTACATTAAACATATAACAAGGGAAAAAATAATTGTTTATTGAAATAACGTCAGTCAAATCTGTTTCATTTTTTTATATTTTTTTATATATATATGGTTGTTGATATATCCAGAGACCTCTGTGAGTTTATGGCTATTTATTAGTTTTTCCTTAATTCAATGACATTACTGTGGTCATCAGATTAGTGAGTTTGCCATCTAATTTAGACAGTGCGAAGCTTCAGGGATACACACAGTGTGAACCAATCAGTGTTTCTATAGATTAAGTGCAGTAGCTCAATAAATTTATGCCACAGTGAGATAGTGTCCCGTATCATAGCAACACCTCAGGGCGGTGCTGCCTGCCGCTGTGAGAAATTAATCATGCCAAGTTCCTAACAAGTGTCCCATAGCTGGCAATGCCAATATCAATCTCTAGCCAGCAAGGAAATTATAAAACTATGAGCTATCGTTTTGCACCTTCTGTTTGCAGTTTTGTTATCAATAATTGGTATGTCGAAAACTGAACTTTTTAGATAGAGCAGTAAGTTTAGTTACAGATTATGAAAGGATATCGGAGTCTTTAATTAAAAATATTTAAAAAAATATATATATATATATATATATATATGTGTAAGAAACAGTATTTGTAGTATTATATGGCGGGGGTTGACTTTATTTAGTGTAACCTTCAGATCCAGGATGTCCTAGTAGCCCAGACAGCAGTAAATCACCAAAGAAAGGACTGAAAACCTTATTTAGGATTGGAGGGTTATAAAATTGAATTTACAGTCAAGGCATATTTTGCCTGACCCCCTCTTACATTAGATAAATGTATGCTGGAGCAAAGTCAAAGATAGTAGCCTTGGATTGATATTGTGTTTGTTAACTGACTCTCTTATAGGTCACCAAACCTCTGACATGGACTGGACTTTTAGGAATGGACCTTTTTCTTAGTAATGTCAGTGTCTTAATGATGTCATCTCGCATGTAAGGTCAGGTGCCATTGAATACTCTAAATATTCATAAGAAAGTAATGATTTAAGGCGTCCGCATGCTTCCCTGCCGAAACATACATATTACATACATATTATGACAACATTTTGTGATGTTAATGTTAGTTTTGGACTTCTGTGAAGGTTTTTCCGGCTGATCGGGCACACAACATTTTTTTCTGGAGGCAAGCCGAAGTTTGGAGCCAAAGTCTATTCCCCTTCGTCGGTGATTGGTCAACAGTAGGGATTCTTCAATAAAGACTTTGTTGTCATTCAATGAGAGATTACTCATTTTCATGCAAAAAAATTTATTTGAAAATACTGCACCAAACATCATAGTTACATATAAAATTGTGCGACTAAGATCTCTTCGGCAAAAATGTCAATTAATTACATATTTCTTGAGCTTTCTTAGATTAATTCTGACCATTTTGAGGAGGTACTGGCTACGGTGTCTCAAAATGGACAAATGGTACTATTGTTGCTTTTTTTTCATTTTTCAAGCGAAGGTCCTTTAAGTGAGAATGCAAGCACACGCACGTTCAGCTAGGCGCCAGCCAAACTAAAGCATGCTGATGCCTTAAAACAATCTCTAGTAAGACAGCCAGGTAAAACACTTATCTATTCAGGAATTGAAAGTTGCTAAGGTAATCATAACTAGCCTATAATCTGTTCTATCCTACAATACTTGTCAACTACTCTGTATTTCAGGAACCTTTTCACATAATAAAGACCTCTTCTCTTGGAAGGGGGATTACTGTCTTGCCGTAGAGATGACAGATGAAATCAACCTTGGGAACAGGTTAGAGGGAGTTTATAGTCACAGACCACCATACAGTCCTTTTGGTGGGGGATGTTAGCCTTGTGAGATAGATGTCTTGCTCATGGGAAACTGACTGAGAGCAACCTATGCCTCTCATGATGCTCTCAGTTGAGCAGAAGCTTTTGGTATGGGGCCTCAACTTTTCCCCGTTCACTTCTGAGCCTTTTATGGGCCTGTCCCAGTCATGGATTTTTTATCCACAGATTTTTATGCAGTCTGCTGTTCCATCTCTTCACATCGCCAACTTGGCCAGGCATTTTACAGCCTCTATTTTAAGTGTACATTTAGAGACTACAGTTGGCAATTTGCATTACAATAGTGAATACAATACCTTTGATGTTTTCTGTTTTGGATAGACTTGAGCACTAACATGAAATAGTATAGTCTCAAGAAAGCAGTCTTTATTAAAACAATGATTAAATGAAACTTGATACATGATCATCTGATAATAGACACAATATATACAAAAGTATGTGTACACCCCTTCAAATTAGTGGATTCTGCTATTTCAGCCACACCCGTTTCTGACAGGTGTAATCTCCATAGACGGACATTGGCAGTAGAATGACCTTACCGACGAGCTCAGTGACTTTCAATGTGGCACCGTCATAGGATGACAACTTTCCAGCAAGTCAGTTAGTCACATTTCTGCCCTGCCAGAGCTGACCCGGTCAACTGTAAGTGCTGTTATTGTGAAGTGGAAACATCTAGGAGCAACAACGGCTCATCTGTGAAGTGGTAGGCCACACAGGCTCACAGAACGGGACCGCCGAGTGCTGAAGCGCGTAAAAATCGTCTGTCCTCGGTTGCAGCAATCACTACCAAGTTCCAAACTGTCTCTGGAAGCAACATTAGCACAACAACTGTTCGTCGGGAGCTTCATGAAATGGGTTTCCATGGCCGAGCAGCCGCACACAAGCCTAAGATCACCATGCGCAATGCCAAGCGTTGGCTGGAGTGCCATTGGACTCTGGAGCAGTGGAAACACGTTCTCTGGAGTGATGAATCATGCTTCACCATCTGGCAGTCTGACAGACGAATCTGGGTTTGGCGGATGCCAGGAGAACGCTACCTGCCCCAATGCATTGTGCTAACTGTAAAGTTTGGTGGAGGAGGAATAATGGTCTGGGGCTGTTTTTCATGGTTCGGGCTAAGCCCCTTAGTTTCAGTGAACGGAAATCTTAACGCTACAGCATACCTATGACATTCTAGACGATTCTGAGCTTCCAACTTTGTGGCAACAGTTTGGAGAAGGCCCTTTCCTGTTTCAGCATGACAATGCCCCCATGCACAAAGCGAGGTCCATACAGAAATGGTTTGTCGAGATCAGTGTGGAAGAACTTGACTGGCCTGCACAGAGCCCTGACCTCAACCCTATCGAACACCTTTGGGATGAATTGGAACGCCGACTGCGAGCCAGGCCTAATCGCCAAACATCAGTGCCGACCTCACTAATGCTCTTGTGGCTGAATGGAAGCAAGTCCCCGCAGCAATGTTCCAACATCTAGAGGAAAGCCTTCCCAGAAGAGTGGAGGCTGTTATAGCAGAAAAGGGGGGACCAATTCCATATTAATGTCCATGATTTTGGAATGAGATGTTTGACGAGCAGGTGTCCACATACTTTTGGTCATTGTATCTGCAATGTTTTTCTGGTTATTTAATTGATACCAACTGAAATGTTTTTTAGTGCCTAAAATGTGTTCAACATGTCTCCAGAAACACTCAAAAATGTTATTTCCCTGTCATTATTGCAGAACTCTATTAACAGTTTTAATTGGTTTCACACTGCTGTTAAATTGCCTCGACTGCAGTTCAGCTGCTTACAAGTGCCACGCTAAATCCTCCCTGCACCGTGTGAGACCCTTCTCTGCCACCTGGCACTGCTCCCAGCTCCCTGAGTAGTCCAACCAAAAGAGCCAGATTGCTATTTCTCTGAAGTTAACAGCAGGATTGAAGGTTTTTAACCTCCTTTAACCTGGTTGGTCTGTAGGTCAGAGCACCTCCATGAGACACCAGATATTAGTGTCTCTGGTATGGAAAACTTCTTCCTATACCAATGATCATTTTATATCAATGCAGATGTACACTGAGTGTACCCCCCCCCCCTTTTGCCCTCAGAACAGCCTCAATTCGTCGGGGCATGGACTCTACAAGGTGTCGAAAGCGTTCCACAGGGATGCTGGCCCATGTTGACTCCAATGCTTCCCACAGTTGTCTCAAGTTGTCTGGATGTCCTTTGGGTGGTGGACCATTCTTGATACACACAGGAAACTGTTAAGCGTGAAAAACCCAGCAGCGTTGCAGGTTTTTACACACTACTACCATATTCTGTTCAAAGGCACATATTTTGTCTTGTAAAGTGATATTTAGCCACTCTGAATTTTCATTTGTAAAAAGAGGAAATCTAAAGGTAATTGGTGACACTGGTGAATCACGGTACATTGATAGCTGAATAAAAGGTCAAAGGTTTTAGTCATTTCTTCCGTTTTTAATAATTAATTTCTCCAGATTTCTCTCATTATTATGCGTCATGCTCTGTTGTCTTGCCCATTCACCCTCTGAAGTGTGAGGGGAGCAGAGAATGGGCCTGGCTGTCAACCGTGTGGGAGGTGCATGGAGTTATGAGTAAGTGCCAAGTTAGCAGCTGAAAGTGCTGATTCAGTTACCCCCTTCTCTCCCCTCTCCCTCCTCCCCCCTTCTCTCCCCCCTCCTCCCCCCTCCTCCCCCCTTCTCTCCCCCCAGCCTCCTCCCTCTAGTACCAGGCTGCTGTGACACTGCAGGATGCAGCATTTATCTGCAAAGCCCCAAATTAGATGAAGAAGTTCAATACACCCCACCCACTCACCCACCACCATCACCCCCATAACACGCACCTGCATCTCTAGCGAAGATATTCGCTTCCAGAGCGTGCCAAATGAAATAATGTCAGATTTCAAACATCACTTGGCTGACACCATTTTTCTCCCACTCTCTCTTTTTCCTTTATCAGCTAATCAGATAAAGGTGCTATTTTAGCTAAGGGAAAGCAGATGACTAATAATCAATTGGTGAAAGAAATCTTGAGCAACGCGTGACTGATGTGTTGGGGCACTAGAGGGTTCCTCAATGGAGCAAAACTGACGAGCCGCTGAGAGAGTGTTACATCATGTACACTGCATCATTTTCAATCTGAGGTAATCAGACTTTACCCAGCAAACCGGGAGCATTCCCAGAACATTAGCTAACATTCGCATGAAGTTCTAGTTAGGGTTTTCCTCTATCATTAGGATTGTAACCTCCAAAAACATTCAAATAATGTTTTTAATAACAAAATGTTTTTGTTAGTCTTTTTATGTTTTAAATTAAATCCATTCACTAAAATGTTGTGCACAACATCTGTACCAACCACCACAGAACATTCCCCTTGCTAGGTCCTTGCCAGGTTTCAAGGTAATGTAATAACAAAATTTGTTGCAACATCAGGAAAATGTTTTATACAAACATGGACAGTTTTTGTGTTATGAGAACTTTTAGGGCAAACTAACGAATGTTCTGGGAACGTTGACAGAACCAATTTTGGTTTGCTGGGTATGCTTTCTAATGAACTGTTAGGCAGTTGCAAGGATTTAGACTATAAACATACTCTTAGACTGAGAAAAACTACCCCATAGTGTTTGAGACAGATTGTAACACATAACATAACAGAGGCTTTTTTAACTGGATATCATGACTCCTACTTGAAACGGCGGCAGGTAGGTAGCTTAGTGGTTAAGAGCGTTGTGTCAGTAACTGAAAGGTTGCTGGTTCTAATCCCCGAGCCGACTAGGTGAAAAATATCTGTTGATGTGCCCTTGAGCAAGGCACTTAACCCTAATTGCTCCTGAAAGTGGCTCTGGATAAGAGTGTCTGCTAAACTATGTAAATGAAATGTCAGGGCTTACTTATGTCTTTTGATTTGGTTGTTTTTTATATGGATGCTGAGCTTTGACATTATTCCTGTGGGGTGAAGATGCTGGCTGTTTCCAGCTGTCAATTCATGGGTTTATTCATTACGCCGATTCTGTTGCAAAAAGTTTTGTCCATTTACTCCAAACGGAAAACGTTTTGCAATGAAAACTAGAGTTTATTTTGGACAAATTCAGGGAGGTTCCTCTCCGTTCCGTTTCTCTGTTTTTGCTTCTGTTTGGTTCTTAAACTATAAACGGTTTCCATTGCAAGATGTACTGAATACAACCCATATCCCATTCCTCATTTATGGGGTTTGTTAAGTTCCCTTCCCTGTATTGATGCTAAAAATCGATAAAGCCGTGAAAGTTCCCCTCAAATATAATTTTTTTGTTTACCCAAATCTGTACCTATTTAGCCTCTTTCATAGGTCACTGATGTTTAATCTCGGGATTGTCATGATATCCTTTACTCCTTGGGCATTTTCCACTGGTATTATTATTGCACCAATTATTATTTTTTATTTTTTATTTTTAAGGGGGTAGATCAGCTTTAATATTTCAGATAGATTGTAACTTCCATCAATGTAATTGTCTGCATCACTTCCAATCCCCCATATGTTTTTTTTTCTCGCAAATATATATATATATATATATATATATATATATAGATATATATATATATATACATACATACATATACACATAGACATATACATACACACACATACATACATACATACATACATACATACATACATACATACATACATACATACACACACACACACATCCTTTTTTAAATTGTATTTCCCTTCATTACTTTCCAACCCCACCACCCCTTCCCCAATTGGAGTAAACTAGTGAACAACAACGCTTAGGCCTCTACTTCCAGCCCATATATACTATATACATTTTATGGACACAGTCAAATTCTACAATAATTATATTTTGTTTGTTTTTACTCCTGAACTTCCTCTGATCATTTTCATGATGTCCATCTGGTTTGCTTCTATATGCCATATTTTTCTAACTGTGCTCTTTCACAAAAGCTCTCAACCTATAACCTATATACTTATTATGGACACAGTATGCTTTACATTAGTTATCTTGTTGTTATTAGTTGTTGTTATTAGTCCCATCCTTCAGCTCCATTCAACACCACCCATCTATCTCTTAACACCATCCATATTGGATTTCTATTTGCCATATATTTTTCAACTGTACTGTGATGTTTTACAAAAGTTCTGAACCTTTCTATTCTCATTGTTTCTACAGATCGTAAATTGAAAATAAACATTTTTTGCTAAAAGTATTATTATTTTTGATCGATTGACTATGACTTTTCAGATCACCCAGTAGTGCTATCTGCAGGGTTAGCTCCAGGTAAATATTGCAATCCTTTAGCCATTCCTGGACCTGTGTCCAAAAACAAGCTACAAATGGACAGAACCAAAACATATGATCTAATGATTCTGTCTTCGCAGCAAAATCTGCAGAGCTGGGAAGATTGTATCCCCCATATAAATAACATTCTATTGGTAGCAAGAATTTTATATAATAATTTAAATTGAAAAATTCTAAATTTTGAATCCGGTGTCGTTTTGAGTATCAATTCATAAACACTATGCCATGGGATCGGTACGTCAAAAATCTCTTCCCAACTATTTTGCAATCTATATGGGACGGCTGTCAATCCTTTGGTCCTTAAATGAAACTGGTATACTTTTTTATTTATCACAATTTTCTTTAACCAATTATATTCTTTAATGCAAGGACAACAGACAAGTTCCTTACTTTTTCCCCCTTCCACTTTCCTCTTCCATTTTTGCGGTAATGCTGCAATTATTTGGTTGTAATTTTGGGTAGAGCAGACATTTCCACATGTTTTTGTTAGCTGCATGTGCGACATAACTCCACCAGTCCTACCGATAATATAATTTACAAAGATTATACCTTTTTTAAACATTTATCAATTACTATATTTGAGTTTAACCACAATATTTGTTGCATTATTTGTTCTGTCGTTTCTGGAGAATTAAATTGAAATCGCAACCAACTTTCTATATCTTGTTTTAGAAATATTGATATTTGGGAGATTTCTTTTCTTTTCAAATAACTTAAAGTGAGAGGTTGTAATCTGAATAAAGGGGAAAAGGCCATTCTTGAACATTGCACCAACTTTATGGATCAAAGAAATCAAAGATGGGTAACTTTTTTATGAGGTTTAAAAAAATCACTGTTTTATAGACTAAACAACCAAAACACAATGTTGATAGATGAAGTTATAGCCACAGGGTTGGTTGTTTCCACCCACACAGACACAACCACTGTCATCCAGTATGTCCAAAGAGTTCTCCCTAGATTAAGAACAGAACGTTGCTCTTTTCTCCATCCTAAGATGAATGCCAGAGAACGTTTATTTGTGGACTTGATAAGCTGAAAACTCATCACAAAAATATAAACAGAGCTACTGAATTTTCACCAGCGATACATAAATATGTCATATGAATAGGATTTGTTCCCTTAGGAGAGAACAGCTAATGTGGAGCTCTCTGCATGCCTGGGAATTAGACAGGGAGGAGATTCCAGAAGCCTCTATCCATCTCTGTTTCCTGTAGAATCGCAGAGCCTGTCCAGTGCATGTTGAGGACGTTGGGGCTGTATACAGGCTAAAAAGATTACATGTACTCTAGTTGTGACGTTCATCAACATCTTGACCTGATTACCATGGTAACAGTGTACCCTATCTCACAGTGAGACAGGTACAAAGGCCAGGGACACAACCTTTCTTCTATGGTAGCCTACCTTTTGAGACCTTGTCCTCCCTTAATTCAGAGAACATGCACTGGATATCTGCATGACTGGTTGTGTCCCTGGCCTTGTGAAAGCCTATGTACCTGTCTCACTGTGAGATAGGGTACACCGTTACCATGGTAATCAGGTCAACTTAAAAAAAAACTAAAAAACATTATAATAATAATATATCTATATATTATATATATGTATATGTTTTATGGATGGCTGTGTATGGTCCTTTTGTTTTTGTAAATAAGGTGGTTTTGGCCAAATTTTACTGAACAAAAATATAAACGCAACATGTAAAGTGTTGGTCCCATGTTTCATGAGCTGAAATAAAAGTTCCCAGAAATGTTCCATACGCACAAACACAACACAATGCCACAGATGTCAAAAGTTTTGAGTTAGCGTGCAATTGGCATGCTGACTGCAGGAATGTCCACCAGAGCTGTTGCCAGAATATGTTAATTTCTCTACCATAAGCCACTTCCAACGTCATTTTAGAGAATTTGGCTGTACGTCCAACCGGCCTTAACCACAGACCACGTGTAACCACGCCAGCCCAGGACAGCTGATGAAACTGAGTAGTATTTCTGTCTGTAATAAAGCCCTTTGGTGGGGAAAAACTCATTCTGATTGGCAGGGCCTTGCTCCCCAGTGGGTGGGCCAGTCACCCAGGTGGGTGGGCCTATGCCCTCCCAGGCCCACCCATGGCTGCGCCCCTGCCCAGTCATGTGAAATCCATAGATTAGGGCCTAATTAATTTATTTCAATTGACTGATTTTCTTAAATGAACTGTAACTCAGTAAAATCGTTTAAATTGTTGCATGTTGCGTTTATACTTTGTTCAGTATATATATATTGATATTCAGTAAAGCTACATATAACTGTATGTTTATGTAGATAAGAGAACATATTTGAACGTAAATTAACATATAATATCAGCTAATGTAGTTAATGTATGCGGTACGCTAATGTGACTGTAGATCATTGATTGTGAACATGGTCGTGAATGCGTCTCTTTTCTCTAATTAGCTAATTGCCCCACATTGTTTTCCATAATGTAACGTTTATTGTTATGAACGGGTTGGCTAGAAGAGTAGCATGTTCATTAATTAACAGTAATTGACAAAAGAAGCATCTAATGCATATTCAGCGATATTATCTAAGTATTTACATACTTCATTAGCCTTTAATAGACTCGCAATGAGGCAAATTGTATTTATATTTTAGCCACAGGGTTTTCAACAACCTTTGTTAAAGTAGTCAAATGAATCCTTTGTCTCATTTGACCATTCATGCCAATCATTTCGACCATGACTCAATGACCGGTGTGACAGAATATAGACTCATGAAATTAAGAGTTTCCTACGTACCTGTACACAGCATCATCTCAATGTTATGATCAAGAAAGTAGGTCTGTTATAGAAATGGGATTTTAAGGTTTAGTTAACGATTTGGTTAAAGGCACCTGACCTGACCATTTTGTACCCAGACTTGAAGTATACAATCTAACATTGGCCTTGGTCCATTTTTGTCAGTACTAATAGTGTTATTGTGCAGTTGCTATGTCTCTAGTTGTCTGGTGAAGGGGCGTGAGATAGTGAGGGTTGGGAAAAGCTGGGGAGAGCTGAGGGGTGACAGAGTTCAGGCCCTGAGGGCCGGTGCTGTGAGGCCTCTCTGTCCTCAACATATTAAACCCCTGTTGGATGTGCTTGCTGGACACAGTCCCCTTTTCCATCCATGCATGACGCCCGGTGTGTAGCGTGTTCTTTTTTTAAATGCCGAAATTTAGAGGTCCCACCTCCCACAATGCTGCTGTCTATCTCCTCCCAGTTGGTCACGGCTAGATGTAATAACAATTGAGGAGAGAGTAACACGCTGAGTCAGTATTTTGTCTGGCCAGGAAAGCCACTGTGGTTTTAATGTTCTGTTGACTTTGAATAATAGAAGCGTGATGATCAGGACAAGGCTGTTATAACTGTAATCTGTCCTAATTAATATCACACTGTGGATGAGAAGAAGGGTTGTTTTAAGGTCATATTTGCTAGATTATTGATAGTGTTAGACAAAGCAACGTGATGTATTTTTATTGGAATTTGCAGCTGTTGTTGGTAAGTAATGAATCTGCTAGCTTCTGAAATGACTGACTGCATCTTTAAATCAGCCATGCATCCCATTGGGACAAGCGGAATTGAAGCTTGTTGTTTGCAACAGTGAGTGGCAATTGAATGCAAGCTTCACAACAACAACAACAAAAAATGCAAACGTTCTAGCCTGCCTATCGATGGCTAACGGGGTTGGCCTATTGTGCTTGTTTCCACCACCAAACACCAGAAAATGGACCGAAACAGTAGAACCAGCTCACCTGCTTTTTCACTACGATTTGACTATTAGATGTTCAATGTTTAAAAGAAAAATAGTTTCACCGTAATTAAAACGAGGCTTCAGTTCACGTAACAGGGTTGACCTTAAAATGAGGGAGGGAAGCAGAAGACAGTCATTTCGTGGAACAATCCATAACATCATTTATAACGTTATAACTTTTTTTGACGTTTAACACTTACATTTGAATCTGCATGTGTGTAATATTAGCTCATGTAGCTAAACATATCGGTCACATTACTCTGGGGATGGTGCTGGTGCTGAACAATATTATTTTGTATTCTAGTCTCATGAACACATTGCCTATATATGCTTTGGTCAAATAAGTATTTTCTTAACTATCCATAGGGTTGTGTTTCAGCTGCAAAAGGCCACATTTTCAAGCATCTTCTGGCTGTGTGACTTTAACGAGATGCAATTTTCTCTGACGTGTGTTTTATATGCTGTTGTCAGCAACAACATTTCGGGGAGTGCACAGTGCGCACCACAGACCCCTTGTTTCTGCATTCTGTCATTCATTTGGAAAGGAGACATTAATCAATTTGCAGTTTGCTGCAGCAAATAAAGAAATAACTTTTAAACTGACTCTTTGTATTTTTTTTCACAGATGAGAGCCAAATAATCTCTCATCAAATAACCAGCTCTGCTGATTTGTTTCTTTGTTTTCAGAGTGGTTGGGTTTTACCCACTGAGACAGGGCACCCATTTTATCATCCTAGTATAGAGGGTTTGTTATGATGTTGCCAGACCTACTGCACAGAGGGGCCTTTGAGTTGTCCTAGCGTGATCGTTAGTTACACCACACCGACACCCATGTCTTCAACATTTTTATTTGTATCAGATTGCAGAATAATCTGTCCTCGACTAAAGCAGCCCCCCGCACATCTCTGATTCAGAGGGGTTGGGTTAAATGTGGAAGACACATTTGGGTTGAATGCATTCAGTTGTGCAACTGACTAGGTATCCACTTTCCCTTTCCCTTTCCAGTCCTCCACTGCGTTTCACTGAAAGTACATTATATACTGGTCAATAGTGCCACCACCTCCTCTCTTATCATTAGATCCTATGTGAGGAAAATACTGTAGAACAAGCAGTTGGTCTGTCTCTTCAAAGAACCATTAGTGTCAGTCAACCCTAACCCTAACACTACACCATATCATGCACACTTGTTTTGAATAGATGCATTTTTATTAGTGTGATTTGACCTGTAAAGCACCACAGCCATGATGCAGAATCAGAAATACATCTGTGCTGATGTTCTGTTCCATTTTTATCCCATAACCAAGAGATTCTCTGAGAAAGCACGTGGACCAAACATGGTCTGGCGTTAGTTTACCTCTTTGTGTAACCTCTAACCTAATTTGACTTAATTTGATTTCGCCTTGTTTCAAGCAATTGGATTTAGTTGTTATTTATTCTATTGTCTGTCTAAAATGTCTTCTTCTTTCCTCCAAACAAGTTGTTGTAGCAGGCTAGCAGCAACAACAGCCTTTACACAGAAGGTGAAATTGTACTGCAGAGTGTAATGTGGTGTTTAAGATCTCTTTGTGGGAGTTCTGAAACACCCAGTCAGAGATGTCGGACTGAACATTCCTTAGCAGAGTTCCTTTTGTCTACAAAAACTGTCAGAGACAAGTGATTTACCACATGACATTCCACCAAACAGTAGGGGTTTTGGCCCTCTGGAGCCACCACTACATCAATCTTTCATTTTAGTCATTTAGCAGACGCTTTTATCCAGAGCGACTTACAGGAGCAATTAGGGTTAAGTGCCTTGCTCAAGGGCACATCGACAGATTTTTCACCTAGTCGGCTCGGGGATTAGAACCAGCGACCTTTCGGTTACTGGCACAACGCTCTTAACCACTAAGCTACCTGCCGCCCCACTTAATATAAACTGTATTACATTCCAATGCTCTCCTCTATCTACTTTGCCAGTTCCTTTGTTCCGTCTGATTTGACAGCTGGCAAAGTGAAGGCCCATTTGGGAAGAATGCTCCAGGTCTGTGCACAGATCATCTGAGCTCCTGGCTAGACAGATAAATGCGAAGTCCCAGAGTAACCCGCTGCATTGGGCCGCCAACTCAACCAGGGAACACTTGGCTCTAGAAAGGACCAGTCTGATTGACACAGCCATCATCTTCCCATTACTTTGACTGAGAATCACTGTTCTGGCCCCACACCATCCATCACAAGTGTTTTACCATGCAGCACGTGACCATCATGGTCTCGTTAGATGTTGTAATCCAATCCGCTCTCAACCATTTAATTTTTGGAAAAGTGCTGTGGCCCCACCAACTCAGTGTGTTTTTTCTGTCATTCCGACTAAATCCCTCATTCATCAGGGCTAAGAGTAATGAATATGATGCATTTTCCACCTCACAGTAAAGTATACTGTGATCCTCATATGACAGGCTCTGTAATAGCGATCACGATAATGCTAGATCAGTGTAACGTCATACCACTTTAAGGCCATAGCGATGACAAATACTGCTCCGTTCAAAAAGTCTCACTGGGGACCAAGAAATGTGTAAAAACCCATTAAAGCTTGGCAATTCAGTTCTCCTCCAAAGCCTGGGTCCTGCCAGCCTCATGCTCAGAGTTATTCTCTGCGGAAAAATACCCAAAAAGCATTAATCAAAGAGTCAGGCCTCTTCCACTATCTTGAATTGATAACAGATGTACGTTTCTGTACAGAGCTATAACACGGTCAAATAATGTTTATTTTACGTACATTTGGCGCAATTTAGGGCTATTGAAATTCAGCTTTTCTAAAGGAGTCCATTTTAAATGAATGACGGAAGAGTAATTTGGAAGAAAATGATTTTGCTTCATCCCCTGATTTGCCGTATTGTAGATCGCATCAGCCACTGAAATGAGAAGGGTAGTTTCCTTTTGCTTTTTACATATTCCACCAACATTTTCCACCACTTTAAGTTTCTGGCTTCAAATCAGAATATTTATTCTGAATTTCCTATTCCGCACAGTAAACTTTTCTTCTTCTGTAGGACTTTGTACCTGGAGTGTGTGTAGTGTAAACGGATGATGAGCTTGTCATATTTTCCCCCAGTCCCCATCTCTCCTAACGATGCTACAGTAGTAATAATAATAATAATAATAATAATAAGGTATTCAACTTTAATAGAGCTTTTCATTACAGACAGAATCTCAAAGCACTTGTTAAACAGAATAAACTGCAATAAGTAATTTAAAGAGAGCTACAGGGTACAACAGTAGCTAGATCAGATCAAGTATGTTTGATTGCTTCTTGAAGCCTCCAGTGAGTGAGAAGTAGAGTGTTTGGCTGAGTTTACACAGGCAGCCCAATTCTGATCTTTTACCCAATTATTGCCAAAAGAGCAGATCTGATTGATCAAAAGTCCAATTAGAAGAAAAATTATCAGAATTGGGCTGCCTGTGTAAAAGCAGTCTTTGTGACTAGAGGTGCCTTGAAGACTATGAAGTAGTCCTGGGAGGCTAAAACTCCCACCTGCATTTGTAGCCCATAATTACTATTGTAAGGTCTGTCCTATTTTACCTTTATCCAGGTAATTTGTTCTAAAGGAACTCTCTGTTGATGGTGAAGGTCAGTTAATGCCACTGGGACACATTGTTTAAAGGCATCAGTCCACATCCATTATTACAGATGACAGAGCATCAGTGGAGGAATTTGAGGTTTCAATGGCTTGAATAGATTAGGGTTGACCTGTTTTTTTTAAAAACAATTCACAGAGCAATGTCAATATTTATTTGGCACAACAAGCGACCTAAAATTAAATAAGAAAAACTCAAACTGCCAATCAAAAAGTGAGGTTTCACAGACTGGTACAAAGCTGGAATCACGACACTGAATGATTTGTTCTATGATGGCGCCCACCATTAATATATTTTCCTGCGATTGCAACAAGAATATGTTTTTTTTACCACATTCACAGTTTTACTGTTTCCTTCAACTGCGGAGATTTATTTACTCAACTTCCTTATTATACAGCTGGATCTGGCCCTAACGAGCTGGGGCACCGGGTGTGCTGGGGCTCATCTAGGACAAACTGTTCAGGTGTCTGGTTGTTGCCTTGGAGATTGTATTTATTTTTTGTGGCGTTTCGGTGCGGGGTTGGTCGGGTGTGGACACGGGGCAAGTTGGGGTGGCTGTGGTCCACCTGGAGGGCCCAGGATGTTTGATATGTCGTCTCGTCTGCTATTGTAACATGTTTGATTGCCTTTTTGGAGGACTTCGGCGTCGTTGTTGTTTTGTGTTGTGCGCTTTGTGTATGAGGTATATGCGTTATGTTGTTGATAACTGTGGTATGTTGAACATATATATAAAATGTTTGAAGGAAAGTGATGACCTGTTGGCCTGCTCAAATAAAAAAGTATTAGTCACATGCTTCGTAAACAACAGGTGTGGACTAACAGTGAAATTCTCACTTACGGGCCCTTCCCAACAATGCAGAGAGATAGAAAATAGAGAAATAATAGAAAAGTAATAACATGTAATAATAAAAGTAATAATAAATACACAATGAGTAACGATAACTTGGCTATATACAAATGGTACCAGCACCGAGTCCATGTGCAGGGGTACGAGGTCACTGAGATAGATATGTACATATAGGTAGGGATAAAGTGACTAGGCAGCAGGATAAAGTGACAGATAATAAATAGTAGCAGTAGCGTATGTCATGAGTTAAAAAAGTTAGCGCAAAAAGGGTCAATGCAGATAGTCCGGGTAGCTATTTGGTTAACTATGTAACTAACAATTTAGCAGTCTTATGGCTTGGGGGTAGAAGCTGTTCAGGGTCCTTTTGGTTACAGACTTGGTGCATCGGTACCGCTTGCCGTGCGGTAGCGGAGAGAACAGTCTATGACTTGGATGGCTGGAGTCTTTGAAAATGTTTAGGGCCTTCCTCTGACACCGCCTGGTATAGAGGTTCTGGATGGCAGGGAGCTCGGCCCCAGTGATGTACTGGGCCTTCCTCTGACACCGCCTGGTATAGAGGTCCTGGATGGCAGGAAGCTCTGCCCCAGTGATGTACTGGGCCATACGCATTACCCTCTGTAGTGCCTTGTGGTCGCATGAGAAGCAGTTGCCATACCAGGCGGTGATGTAGCCAGTCAAGATGCTCTCAATGGTGCAGCTGTAGAACCTTTTGAGGATCTGAGGGCCCATGCCAAATCTTTTCAGCCTCTTGAGAGGGAAGAGGCGTTGTCGTGCCTTCTTTACGACTGTGTTGGTGTGTGTGGACCATGATAGATCCTTAGTGATGTGGACACTGTAACTTGAACGCACGCTCCACTACAGCCCTGTCGATGTGAATGGGGGCGTGCTCGGCCTTCTGTTTCCTGTAGTCCACAATCAGCTCCTTTGTCTTGCTGACGTTGATGGAGAGGTTGTTGTCATGGCACCACACTGCCAGGTCTCTGACCTCCTCCCTATAGGCTGTCTCATTGTCGTCGGTGATCAGGCCTACCGCCGTCGTGTCATTGACAAAGTAATTATGGTGTTGGAGTCATGCACGGCCACACAGTCGTGGGTGAAGAGGAGGGGACTAAGCACGCACCCCTGAGGGGCCCCTGTGTTGAAGGTCAGCATGGCGGATGTGTTGTTGCCTGCACTCACCACCTGGGGGCAGCCCGTCAGGAAGTCCAGGATCCAGTTGCAGAGGGAGGTGTTCAGTCCCAGGGTTTGTAGCTTAATGATGAGCTTGGAGGGCACTATGGTGTTGAATGCTGAGCTGTAGTCATTGAACAGCATTCTCACGTAGGTGTTCCTCTGAAGTCAGTCAGTCTGAGTGTTTTAGGGAGATACAGATCCAAATTAGAAAGAGCCATTTCAAAAACTCCCTTTTTCTGGTTTCAGTTCCGGTCCTTTCCACGATATAGTCTCTGAAATTAGTCCTGACAAAGACAAAACATCTGATTTAATCATTCCCAGTCCCAAATTCTCCTTAGCATTCTACAGACACATGTACCAATCAGTCGAACACATCAATTATGTCATCATGGCTGAATCAAACCTGAATTCTTGACTAGTTGTAGCCTCAAAAAAATTAATTTTACCAACATGAAGTGCAACGGACCGGAGAGCAGTTCTCCTAACCTCTCGTCATCTGGAACATTTCCATGTTCAAGGGTGCAGAGGTTCTAATGTTCCTGTGAATAATAAACCCACAGACTACTGCGACAGAGATACTGTATATAATGATGAGATGTTCTTGTCTCCGCCCTAACAATGGGAGTCGTTGTCCCAAAGGCGGGAAAGCAGCCGCTCTGCTTATCGCTGTATTCCCGCGTGGACAGATTTTGACGTGATGAACCCTCTCGCTTCACCTCTTCCTCTCAGACTGTGATCATATTCATGGTTCCACACCACCATGGCATTCTGGGTAAATGGATGCCTCAGAATAACACATTTCACTCTGACAACGTGGAGAAAATCCAAAATGAGACCAAATCTCCCAAAGCAGAGGGGAAAAAGCAGAATCTATTAATATAGGATTCTTTTTGTTAAGGAACACTCTGTACATTTTCCCAGAATAAATCATCTAAGAGCTGAGAATTATGATGATTCACTTATTCATCGTTTTGTTTGATGCCTGTTTATAGATGCAATTTGGCTTTGTGTGAGTGTTCAGTCTTAGTGATTATAAGGATGAGGCTCTCGGCTCCTATTCCCCCTGGCTGTCCCTTTGATGGAGGCATGTGTGTGTGTGTGTGTGTGTGTGTGTGTGTGTGTGTGTGTGTGTGTGTGTGTGTGTCCACAAGGATAGTAAAACAAGGAAAATTCTCCCTCGTGGGGACATTTCCCACGTCCCCATGAGGACAAAGGCTATTTTAAGCTTAGGGGTTAGGGTTCGGGTTACAATTAGGGTTAGGGTTAGGGTAAGAGTAAGGGGTTAGGTTTAGGGTTAGGTTTAGGGTTACAGGTTAGGGTTAGGGTTAGGGTTAGAGTAAAGGTTAGGGTTAGGTTTAGGGTTAGAGTAAAGGTTAGGTTTAGGTTTAGGGTTAGGGGTTAGGGAAAATAGGATTTTGAATGGAAATTAATTTAGGTCCCCACAAGGATAGAAGAACATAACGTGTGTGTGTGTGTTCGTGTGTGTGCCTGCGTGCCTATATATGGACCTGCAAGTGTCAAAAAATGTAAAGTTATAAAGAACAAATCCCATGTATAAGTCTTGCTTTTCTAAAGATCAAAGAGGGTAAATCATCAACTAAGCCTTCAAGATAAATTCAGTTTGACTCCTGATAGTTTATCTCTTCAAACATTTGTGAGGTTGTGAACTCTAAAGTACATTGTTCGCATAACTGTCAAATGAAAAACAGGTGCGAAAAACAGGTACTGAACATCAGATTATGTTTCCATAAACCTGTTTTAAGAGCAATGGATTTGGAGACTGTGGAGGAATAGAACTTTGATTGATGTCCTACAGGACCTTCTGTTTCTAACTGATTGCTGAATCAACTGTTTATGTGTTCATGACTGTGTTCTCTGTGAACTACATTTCAGTTAAGGTTACTGCACTTCCCCTTTCCAACTAGCACTGACTTTGCTGATAAAATACTTATGTTTAGGGAAAACGTGCTTGATACGAGTGTGATGTGTTGTTGTCTCACCTAGCTATCTTAAGGTGAATGCACTAACTGTAAGTCGCTCTGGATAAGAGTGTCTGCTAAATGACTAAAATGTAAAAATGTAAAGGTAGGTGGATGATTCCATTACCCAAGCCTTCAAGAGTGCTCCAATCTGTAAACGTGCAAACTTTTCATATCACACACACACACAAAATGGGACCTTAAAGTTCAAGGTAAGTAAAAATCCCTGTTGAAGAATCATAGTATCAAAGTATATGTTTTTTCCAACAGTCCGTTAATCCCGACAGTAAACACCACAGTAGATTCCATGCTAACATGTTCATTCTTTATTAAAAGTCAACAACAGAACAGTTAGTCCTACCATGACTGCCAATGATGTCAGATCTGATGACAAGTTAATGTTTGAGTACCAAGCTACAAATACGGCCATATATGCTTATGTTATTACTGTAATGTAATGGCATGGGGATTTCTTTATGGCCTGTTTGCAAATCGATGTATTCTTTGTGCTGTGGAAATTACATTATCATACTTTAAAGATTTCTCCTTTGAAATATGCTTATTGGTTGGTGCACAACCAATCCCTTGGCACCCATACAGAAGTCTACTAAGTAGGGCTGGACATATTTACTATTTGGGAGTCTCTCGCCCTGACATTCATGATATTTACAGAGAAACACAAAACCTCTTAAAAGCATCAGCTCCAAGACCAGGCCTGAAACATCTGGGTGCTTTAGGACATGGTCAAATGAATAAAGTGAGCTAAAAAGTTAACTCATAAATTCAAATTGAAACAGAAAATTAACATTTAAGGTTTTCAGTATCGGAAACTGTTTGTTTGTGGTGGTGGGTGGGGGGGGGGGGGGATTTTAAAGTGGAGTGTATACAGCTGTGTGTTTCAAACCCTCTTTGTAGCTCTCAGTGTACAGACAGGCTTCTGCTCTGTGGGAGGATTGCATCATGGAATCCCACTCAGCCATTATGGCTGATGTCATATATCACCTGAAGTCTCCCTCCCCCATTAATCAACCTGCGGTAGAGTTGATGAGAGGAAAACGTAATCGCTTTAATTCACTTCAGTGTTCATCTTTTTTATTATCTTGGCTACAGATCAAGAGTTTTAATATGATGTATAGTGTGTGTGTTTTAATATTTACATCCATTCTGCCTCTGTACTGTATATTGCCTGTTGCCTTGGCTTGTTTTTCCTACTGTGGTCAGCACTGATCTGCCGTGTCAAAATGCATCAGACTCCCCCCCACCCACACACCATCCATAACTTTCCCTGTTCCTAGGCTCCAGTGCAGAGGTTGCCATATTGGATCGATCTTAGGGAGCTGAGGGGTTTAGCAGTGCTATCTAACAATAAAGCAAAATGCCTGGACAGAGACGGACTGCAGTAGAAAGCCTGGACTACAGTAGGCCTAGACACACAGGGGAATCCGCCTTCTCTTCTCCCGGTTTACCAAAGACTATCATGTTGATATCGTGGACGGTCAGTCCTTGCATTCATAGCTCTGTCTGTACATTTGAAAGTGGTTATATTTCTCCAGACCCATACCTTTTTAGATTTTTTGTGAAACAGAGGAGGGGAGACGCTTTGTTGTTGTTGAATGATTCTAGCTTCAACCAAAGATGTAAACCTATAGTTTCATTTAATGTAGTTGTGTAGACTTTTATCAGACCTCCCTCAAAATAGTTTTTCATCCAAGTTTTGTAAGGGCCCACAGCCATGATCGAAAATAAACATAAACACAAAAATAAAAATAAACATCAGTTTAGGTTACTTTGTAATTTATTTTCCTGTTATTTGAGGAGCATTGCCAGGTGTTTGCATTAAATCAGACATCCCAGGTGTCTAATGCTACTGAAAATAACAAAGAATTGAAAGATAATCTGTTTTGAAACATAATATTTGGCCTGCAAGAGACTGTGTGTGTGTGTGTGTGCCTACTGTGAATTAGGGCAGGCAGGTAGCTTAGTGGTTAAGAGCGTTGTGCCAGTAACCGAAAGGTCGCTGGTTTTAATCCCGAGCCGACTAGGTGAAAAATATGTCGATGTGCCCTTGAGCAAGGCACTTAACCCTAATTGCTCCTGTAAATCGCTCTGGATTAGAGCGTCTGCTAAATGACAAATAAAAAAATTCTAATCTAGGTCGTGTTTTCAGTAGTTAAATAATTTTTTTTGTTAAATACTGGAACTACACACTACTCTTTTTGAAAAAATGTAATATACACTGTCAAAAAAATCCTGTTGTTTTCACAGTAAATTACTGGCATCCAGTTACCTGTAAGTTACTGTAAAAAAATTAAACAAAGAAAAAAGAGAACAGTATGTTACCATACCATATTTTACGGTATCCAATACTTTACTGTAATTGATTTACACTACCAATAATGCTACTGTAGTCTTTTTATGGTAACATACTCTTACTGTAAAGCCTTATTTGCATATTTCCCAGAGTGGCTTGCCTTTCGAATGAATTGTAGAGTTACCACCCATTACTGTGTTAGTGACAGAGACATGGTTGTTGCACTCATCGATGTTCAGGGCTGTGGC
Organism: Coregonus lavaretus; assembly: GCF_964263955.1. NCBI lineage: Eukaryota > Metazoa > Chordata > Actinopteri > Salmoniformes > Salmonidae > Coregonus > Coregonus lavaretus. The sequence goes on along the minus strand of NC_140002.1, from coordinate 2,478,567 downwards.
CTTCACCAAGTGAGATCCTCAGCGAATATGTCATCTTTAACACAATACAATATCTATTTCATAAGGCCTTTGAGGGCCTAGTTTTACCCTAGTACAGCGGCCTGAAACTCATGGTTTACCTCAGGCCTGCAAGTATGGTTGCAAAATTCCGGTAACGTTCCCAAAATTCCAGAATTTCCAGAAAAATCTGGTTGAAGGATTCTGGATTTCCTGCTTATTCCCTCCAGTTTCCAGGAGTCTTCCAACCGGGATTTATGGAAAAGCTGGACATTTGGGGAGAGTTATCAGAATTTTGCAACCCTACCTGCAAGTCACATTATGCTGGCTTGCAAAATGATGTGTAATTCCTTTTGGAATCCAGCCCAAGTTAGGATATCCAACAGTTGGAATGTATTCACCTGCAACCTGCATTCCGAATGACTGTCAGGGTTAGGAACATTGTGAGGTGACTACCTAAGCCATTTAAACTGGAACAAGCATTTCACTAACGGCTGCAAAAAATCTAACTAACTGATTGAATTAGTTTAGAAACATGTTCTTTATCTTTTTGTAGCATAAGATGAATCAATCAATAAAAATACACAGATATTAAAGACAATTTTAAAAATTCTACCTGCAGTAGAGCAGCTGGGAAATATGATAATGATAATGATTGCCGTTGTTTTACAGTAACTTACAGGTAACTGGCTGCCAGTAAGTTACCGTAAACAAAACAGTTTTATGGTACCAATGCCATTACTGTAATCCATTGAAGGTGCTATTACTGGTACTGTAATCTATTGTAGGGGTGGAGGAGGGGAGGGGGAGAGTTGTTTGAGTTCAGGCTAAGTCATGTTGCAATTCACCTAATTTCCACAAAGGGCCCTGCGTTTTACATGTAGCTCCTATTTTGTGTGCTGCTTGGTTTACTTTTAACAATGGAAAATGATTTATTTATGATGTGCCTTTCTGATTGTATATTTTTTTCTATAATATAAAACAGCACGGCCACAAACAAAGCAATACATATAAAATAACAAAACTAAGAATAAAATATTATAATTATAATAATAGTTTGCAACTATCTCTTGCTTCAGAGGATGTGCTTTGATTTTGTTGCCCGTGTGGTTTTTGTGTGGTTTCTATTTTGAATGTTCACAAATACAGTAAGTGAACTGCTACTGTATTCTATGTAGCATTTGTTACTGTTTTTTTTTACAGTATGGGTGAAGTAGGCTATAATTAATTGTATTTTACTTTTCGGCATCAGACCTACCCAATTCTCACTTGAAACTGTTTTTTGTGTTTAATATGCTAAATTGCACATTCCGTTAACATCTGACTCCAGAGTGATCTTGCAATTTGTAGTCTATGACATTTCAGATTTAGATATAATTTATCACAAAGTAGTTTGTCTGTAGTGAACTACTTTTTCAAAGTAACTTTACTTAGGTAACTATATTTTTCTTAAGGTTAGCTTTAGTGTAGCTTAACTTCTTCCAGTGTGAAGTAGTTGGTAGCTTGGTAAAGCATATTGTCAGAGTAGCTTCCCCAACACTGAACAGAAAGTAGTTTGAATGATTATAAAGGTCTAATTTTCGGGTGTAGGCTGTGCGTAATGGTCCCTAAACGATATCCAAAGTGTAGCCTAAATTATTTAATCACAATAAATTGCGCATTAAGTTTGCGTAGATTGTAGCCTACTTATAAGACAATAATTACACTGAGTGTAGAAAACATTAGGAACGCCTGCTCTTTCCATGACCCAGACTGACCAGGTGAATCCAGGTGAAAGATATCATCCCTAATTGATGTCACCTGTTAAATCCACTGCAATCAGTGTAGATGAAGGGGAGGAGACAGGTTAAAGAAGGATATTTAAGCCTTGAGACAATTGAGACATGATTGTGTATGTGTGCCATTCAGAGGCTGAATGGGAAAGACAAAATATTTAAGTGCCTTTGCACGGGGTATGGTAGTAGGTGCCAGGCGCACCGGTTTGTGTCAAGAACTGCAATGCTGCAGGGTTTTTCACGCTCAACAGTTTGTACATGTGTGTCAAGAATGGTCCACCACCCAAAGGACATCCAGCCAACTTCACACAACTGTGGGAAGCATTGGAGACAATATGGTTCAGCATCCCTGTGGAAAGCTTTCGACACCTTGTAAAGTACATGCCCCAACGAATTGAGGCTGTTCTGGGGGCAAAAGAGGATGCAACTCAATATTAGGAAGGTCTTCCTAATGTTTTGTACACTCAGTGTATATCATATGTGTAATCACCAGTAGGCCTACAGGTTAGTGATTTGATTTGTAGTCCTTACTATAGCAATGCAACAATTTGTTGTTGTCGAGCTGGCCTTGACACATACTGCTTAGGGTTCTAGCAGCGTTCAAAACAACTGGGAACTCGGAAATCTCCGACTTCCCACTTGTCTTGAAAGCACCATAGATAGATCCTAGAATAATTGGCGTGAATTAGCGTGTTGATGGCACATGCTGTTGCATATGGCCTGTGATTTTAAATTACCGGTTGATATAGCCCTGTGCTATCAGTTTCAGGGTTCCCGTATTGGTCAGTCCTGGAAACAATTTTGTGAGGGCATGAGCATGTCAGATAACGTCCTGTGCCAATATGTTTAGGTCAGTGCAGAAAGGGGAGGAAAGGTTGTATCTTGTGCGCATGGATGCGGGAGGGTTCAGTAGGTGGTGTCGCTGCGTTTCAACAGCTTGTATCACCACGGTGGCAACGCTGCAGAGTGGAGAGGAGAGAACGGAGTGAGAGGCGACAGTCACGACGACTGCAGCAGCTGGTTAAAGTGATATAATCTTGTGTTACGAGACTTTAACTTTTCCGGGAAACATCAGGGGATTATGGAACCACACTATAAAAGGTCATTGAGCTTTTTCGAGCAGTTTTTTTGTTTTAATTTCTAAAGCCACTTGAAATGAAGAATACTGGTGATTTAACAAAATAAACAATGTGTCCGTGTTGATCCATGGATTTACAGTTATCTGTTATGGAGGAACTGGGTCATCAACATGAGTTTTGATACTGCTAATGATGCCAACTTCTGGAGTAACGGTTCGGCGGAGCTGTACACGGAGACACCGGGACCGTTGTCTGCAAATAATTCCAATTTGACCACGGCCAATTACACACACACGAATCCGCTGGACCTTACCCGAGCCGTGCCAGTTGGTATGGTTCTGGGCGCTTTCATTCTGTTCGCAATCGTGGGCAACATACTCGTGATACTTTCCGTTGTGTGCAACAGACACCTGCGTATCCCAACGAACTATTTCATTATCAACCTAGCCATTGCGGACCTGTTGCTGGGTACCACAGTGCTGCCCGTGTCCGCAACACTGGAGATTCTCGACTACTGGGTATTCGGGAGGATCTTCTGTGACATCTGGGCAGCAGTGGACGTGCTATGTTGCACGGCCTCCATCATGAGCCTGTGCGTAATATCCATAGACCGTTATATAGGCGTGCGCTACCCACTGCAGTACCCCTGTATAGTAACGGAGAAAAGAGCCCTTTTGGCCATGCTCGGTGTGTGGGTTCTCGCTACCGTCATCTCCATCGGACCTCTGCTCGGGTGGAAACAACCACCCTCAAATGATGACACCATTTGCCCCATCACCGAAGAGCCCTTTTACGCACTCTTCTCCTCCCTGGGTTCATTTTACATACCTCTGGCTGTCATCCTGTGCATGTACTGCCAGGTTTATGTAGTTGCCAAACGAACCACTAAGAACTTGGAGGCGGGGGTCATGAAAGAACGCATGGACTCGAATGAGCTCACGCTCAGGATCCACTGCAAAAACGCACAGCTGCAGGAATACTGCGTCACGGGCAAAGGCCAGGCGCGGAGCACTCTGACCGTGAAACTGCTCAAGTTCTCCCGAGAGAAGAAAGCTGCTAAGACTCTCGGTGTGGTGGTGGGCATGTTTATTCTCTGCTGGCTGCCATTCTTCCTCGTGCTGCCCATTGGTAGGTTTGGAGTATTTTTTTTTAGCAAACTTTTGTCACAATTTCCCCCTAGTTGTATTAGGTTTTATTGAACCCCATACCTGCTAGATAGATATGACACTGAACCCATACATGTTGTTTTGCAAATAAACCTTGAGTGTGTGCGTGTGCGTGTGCGTGTGCGTGTGTGTGTGTGCGTGTGTATGTGTGTGACATGAAAGGACAGCATCTAACCGAACAGTCTATTCTCTGCTAGTGTCCTCCAACCCAAGTGTTTAAGCGCTTAAGCACTCACGCAGAGATACACACACATACACACACTTTCTCCCTCTCTCTGACACACACACACATATATTTTTTTAAAATCACATACAGTATGCCAACAATATAGAGTTTTCATAATTCCCAAATTCTGATGATAGTCGTGTCAAAAATGAAATAATCTGTTTAGGCAGAAAAGGGTTTAATCAGAAGCCGTATGTACCCATGCCAAAACATGTAGGGTATTACATTAAAATACAACTTCCTTTTATTATCAAAATATTAACTTTTCCATGAATTAACTTGCCAAAAATGTTAAGATTGAGAAATACCATGTTTTCCAGCCAGTGGCACCAGAAATCACACAGTTAACTGACAATTTTTCATTTAAATTTTGTAAAGAAATGACACACACAACCAGACACACTGTCACATTCTAACACACACAACCAGACACACTGTCACATTCTATCACACACAACCAGACACACTGTCACATTCTAACACACACAACCAGACACACTGTCACATTCTAACACACACAACCAGACACACTGTCACATTCTAACACACACAATCTACACACACATTATTCTTTAGTTGTATTGTTTGTATATATTTTATATTTTATATTTTGTGTGACTTCTTGTCTATCAGTGTATCTGTAATTTGGTTACTTGTTGTGTTTTATGTGTTTGTTTTCTTCCCCAGGAAGAACAGCTGCTGCTTCAGCAAAAGCTCATGTAGATGCAAATAAAGCAATAAAGCATTAAAGTAAAACATCAATAGCCCTATATCACTAGGCATGAGACTATATAAATAGCTACAAAAAGAATCAAATATTGTCAATTATTGATAATACTCAGTTTTGTCTATCACATAAATAAATCCTGAAATCTCTTTTTTCGAGCTTGATATCGGTCAGTCCACACCGTGCGTGAGATAACAGAAATGGTCAGGTGTTGTGGCGATATACAGGTTATTTGGTCAGTGTTGTGGCGATAATCAAGTTATTTGGTCAGTGTTGTGGCGATAATCAGGTTATTTGGTCAGGTGTTGTGGCGATAATCAGGTTATTTGGTCAGGTGTTGTGGTGATAATCAGGTTATTTAGTCAGGTGTTGTGGTGATAATCAGGTTATTTAGTCAGGTGTTGTGGTGATAATCAGGTTATTTGTTCAGGTGTTGTGGCGATAATCAGGTTATGTAGTCAGGTGTTGTGGCGATAATCAGGTTATTTGGTCAGTGTTGTGGCGATATACAGGTTATTTGGTCAGTGTTGTGGCGATAATCAGGTTATGTAGTCAGGTGTTGTGGCGATAATCAGGTTATTTGGTCAGTGTTGTGGCGATAATCAGGTTATTTGGTCAGTGTTGTGGCGATAATCAGGTTATTTGGTCAGTGTTGTGGCGATTAATCAGGTTATTTGGTCAGGTGTTGTGGCGATAATCAGGTTATTAGGTCAGGTGTTGTGGCGATAATCAGGTTATTAGGTCAGGTGTTGTGGCGATAATCAGGTTATTTGGCTCTGCTCAAATTACCCAGAGTGGTAATGTCCAATTGAGGCTCCCTTTTGTTTCCTGAGGCCTCATCAGGGTGTAATATGGACATTGAGGCTGTGTGGGTGACAGAGATGGAGACGTATACGCACTGAGGCAGAGCAGTGACCTAGCCTGGCCACACCACGGAAGTGGAAGCACTGTGTAGAGGGGTGACAGCCAGTGAAGATCACACAGTGTAATTGATGGTGCAAAATAAGACAATGCTTTGGGTACATTTTAGTCATTTAGCAGACGCTCTTATCCAGAGCGACTTACAGTTTAGTGAGTGCATACATTTTTCATAGTAGCCAAATGAGTCCGAGGCGTATGTCCGTGTCTTTGTGTGTACCGCACAGCTGGCATCCTGTTGGACCCTCCTCCAGAGGCTCAGGGACATTAAAGATAATACAAATGTCATTGGTTTGAAGGATTACTGCTTTCCCGACGCTGGTTGTAATTTCCCCCTCCTATGGTTTTTGGAATAGGATGTCTGATATATGTGTTATGTGTTCTGGGAGCAACAATGAGCCTTGAATAGCTCTGTCTTTACTTTCTCTGCCCTCAAAATACTTTCAGACTACCAGTATATCAGTGAATATATCATCTACATTATATTCAAAATGCTTTCAGACTACCAGTATATCAGCGAATATATCATCTACATTATATTCAAAATGACGTAATCTGTTACTTCAACTATTATTATTTACTTGAGGTATGGAGATGGAGAGCAGTTGTTATCTCAGTTATGCAATAAAGCCCAAGATATTAACTGTAATAATTGGCATATATGGTGTTTTCATTGGAAATGATTGGGTCCTTCCAAAGCACTCACTCATATGTTCTTAATCATAAACCTACTGTGTGACCAGTCTCTCAGAAAAATTGGATCAAAATAGCTGGGTCAAATATTATTGGTGTCCACATTCGACAGACTATTGCAACTGGCAGGATTTTAAATACTCTTTTTGAAAGCTTTCGCAGATTGTGTTTGACGATAGCGCCACTTTTCACTGCCAGTATAAACTATGCAATTCTCAAGGTCTCTGCATTGACCCGCCAAAGGCATGTTTTGTTAGTGTCACCCAACATGATGTAGTTACTACAAACGATGGTGCTCTGTGATCTAGTGTGCCTGTATCTTACACCTTGTCCTCAGGCGGAGGTGGTGAACAATACAAGGACAGATTTTGTGGGAGAAACAGGAAACAACATCTGTTCAATCAAACACAGATGATGGTGATCAGGATAGAACTCGCAGAACTCACCAGATGAACTGAAACATTACATTCTAAAGATATTGCTCCTCGATTGATTGTTGCTTTCCATGTTATGTAACCAACATTTACTGTTTTGCCAAGGTTACAGTTGAATGTATACACTCTTAGAAAAAAGGGTTCCAAAAGGGTTCTTTGGCTGGACCCCTAGGAGAACCATTTTTGGTTCCAGGTAGAACCCTTTTTGGTTCCAGGTAGAACCCTTTTTGGTTCCAGGTAGAACTCTTTTGGGTTCAATGTAGAACCCTCTGTGTAAAGGATTCTACATGGAACCAAAAGGGTTCTACCTTGAATCAAAAAACGTTTTTTCAAAGGGTTATCCTATGGGGACAACCGAAGAACCCTTTTAGGTTCTATGTAGCATATTTTTTTCTAAGAGTGTACGGACAATAATATTGAATTCCCACCATATTTAATAGATGTTTCCCCAGAAGGTTTCAGACTAGTTAACTAACCAACCCAAATTCTCCAATGAGCTGTAATTCGAGCGTGATATGATGGTGATGGGTCCCTTATGCTTCTAGAGTAATGTAGTTGGAATGCCAGGGCCCTCATACAGTAGGGCCCCACTGACTAGCATGCCTCTTAGGTCCTCTTTAAATATGGCTTTGGACATGACCTTTTACAGTGGCTTGCGAAAGTATTCACCCCCCTTGGCATTTTTCCTATTTTGTTGCCTTACAACCTGGAATTAAAATTGATTTTTTGGGGGGGTTTGTATCATTTGATTTACACAACATGCCTACCACTTTGAAGATGCAAAATATTTTTTATAGTGAAACAAACAAGAAATAAGACAAAAAAACAGAAAACTTGAGCGTGCATAACTATTCACGCCCCCAAAGTCAATACTTTGTAGAGCCACCTTTTACAGCAATTACAGCTGCAAGTCTCTTGGGGTATGTCTCTATAAGCTTGGCACATCTAGCCACTGGATTTTTGCCCATTCTTCAAGGCAAAACTGATCCAGCTCCTTCAAGTTGGATGGGTTCCACTGGTATACAGCAATCTTTAAGTCATACCACAGATTCTCAGTTGGATTGAGGTCTGGGCTTTGACTAGGCCATTCCAAGACATTTAAATATTTCCGCTTAAACCACTCAAGTGTTGCTTTAGCAGTATGCTTAGGGTCATTGTCCTGCTGGAAGGTGAACCTCCGTCCCAGTCTCAAATCTCTGGAAGACTGAAACAGGTTTCCCTCAAGAATCTCCCTGTATTTAGCGGCATCCATCATTCCTTCAATTCTGACCAGTTTCCCGGTCCCTGCCGATGAAAAACATCCCCACAGCATGATGCTGCAACCACCATGCTTCACTGTGGGGATGGTGTTCTTGGGGTGATGAGAGGTGTTGGGTTTGCGCCAGACATAGCGTTTTCCTTGATGGCCAAAAAGCTCAATTTGAGTCTCATCTGACCAGAGTACCTTCTTCCATATGTTTGGGGTGTCTCCCACATGCCTTTTGGCGAACACCAAACGTGTTTGCTTATTTTTTTTCTTTAAGCAATGGCTTTTTTTCTGGCCACTCTTCCGTAAAGCCCAGCTCTGAGGAGTTTACATGGTTTACGAGTTTAAAGTGGTTCTATGGACAGATACTCCAATCTCCGCTGTGGAGCTTTGCAGCTCCTTCAGGGTTATCTTTGGTCTCTTTGTTGCCTCTCTGATTAATGCCCTCCTTGCCTGGTCTGTGAGTTTTGGTGGGCGGCCCTCTCTTGGCAGGTTTGTTGTGGTGCCATATTCTTTCCATTTTTTTATAATGGATTTAACGGTGCTCCATGGGATGTTCAAAGTTTCCGATATTTTTTTATAACCCAACCCTGATCTGTACTTCTCCACAACTTTGTCCCTGACCTGTTTGGAGAGCTCCTTGGTCTTCATTGTGCCGCTTGTGTGGTGGTGCCCCTTGCATAGTGGTGTTGCAGACTCTGGGGCCTTTCAGAACAGGTGTATATATACTGAGATCATGTGACACTTAGATTGCACACAGGTGGACTTTATTTATCTAATTATGTGACTTCTGAAGGTAATTGGTTGCACCAGATCTTATTTAGGGGCTTCATAGCAAAGGGGGTGAATACATATTCACGCACCACTTTTCCATAATTTATTTGTTAGAATTTTTTGAGACAAGTAATTTTTGTTATTTCACTTCACCAATTTGGACTAATTTGTGTATGTCCATTACATGAAATCCAAATAAAAATCCATTTAAATTACAGGTTGTAATGCAACAAAATAGGAAAAACGCCAAGGGTGATGCATACTTTTGCAAGGCACTGTACTCCATGCTTTTGTCCATTCATGGGTGTATGAGGAGCGGTCCAAGGGTATTTATTTCCAAGGTAGATCTCAGGGTCTTTCATAGATTCCTTGCCTATTCTATCATAATCAAGTGTGTGGAACTGTGCTGGAGAACTGAACACCTGGCACTGGAAAACAACCCCAGCCAGTAGCACATTATTAATTACTGCAGTGGGCTAAATCAGGGTCACACAGTGTTTCTTGGTCAGAAATGCTACCACTGAGTCCCTCTGAAGACATAGACTAGATAATTATCTCTCCAACCTATAGGAAATCAGATGTCTCCTGTGCTCTTTTACTGCAGTGGGCTAAATCAGGGTCACACAGTGTTTCTTGGTCTTAAACAAATCTACTTTGAAACAAAAGTATACACCTCAAACACAGTTATGGCCTTAAAAAAAAAAGACACCTGTGCCATGTCAGATATAGCGTTGAAATGTGTTATATTTTGAGTTTCCATCCCAATATTACACTTTATATACATCACAGAAGACTGAAATATAACAAAACCGTTTGACATAGAAACACCAGATTTTCGGCCTTTAAAAAAAAGCAATGAATTATGACATTTTGAAGATTATTAATAACATTCCACCCATGGGGCCACTAGGTCATTTAACTGTAGGAAAAGGCTACAGTGTAACCACAGTCTCTCCTAGGGCCAGGCTGAGAAATTACAAATGTGTCCTTGAATATAGATGGTTCTATGAGCCATGGTTCTATTCTGAGAAAACACAGTAATAACTCTTGTTAAACATCTCTCCATCCCGAAGTCTAAAGAGAGAAATTATGGAATGCCACATCTTTTCATCCAATAACGTGACAGCCAGGGCTTCTGTGGCAGGACATACCAAAGTGGATGAGTACCCACAATGCTGAGTCCAAAAAGGCCAAAAAAGGGATGAGATGTGCAACAGGGGAGGAGTGCAAGGGCAGTAAAACAGTGGACTCCCAGCAGTGAAAGCCTCTGGGATTAGTGTGCCTGTAAAATTGGGAAGACTTTGGAATGATGATGGACGTCTGTGACCTTTGTTTATGAGCTGGAGACAGTAAAGATGAAAATCTAGAAAGTGCTTCTCTGAAACGGATACTGTATCATGTCAGCGCAGAAGTGGCATTGCTTACTGTAATGAATTCTTTATTGGATGTGAGGCTGCTTGTAAATCCTGCCTTACTTTAACTTTTTCAACATTTGCTGTTTTACAACTTTTATTCTTTCATATTCAAGGTTCAGTAGCTTATTCAGAATCAGTGAAGGCTCATGTAAGGTCAGTAGAGTTGACCTCAGTGGTTAAGGAGACCATAGTACAGTAACAATGAGAGCAGTCAGTGAGTGACGCTATCTTTCTCTATCTAAAACATTCCAAAACAGGAAACAGCCAAGACAATAGAATCAGCACCAAGATGGTAGTCATTGGAATCACTGTGTAGCCATTGTAAGCGTTGGAGACCCACCAATCTCCATATCTCTGTTATCGGGGCCTGTGTATATCAGGTGCTTGAGGCAGGTGTGTCGTATCACACACAATAGAATGTGCCCTTCGTGCTTGAAATAATGTGTTGATTAAATATAATAAATACTTTTGTCTTAAGTTCTATCGAAAATATGACGCTTCAATAATACCAGCAGACAAACAATCACAAGTGCAGTAAAGAGTTGAATAAAAAAAAAACAGCCTGCACTCTCTAAAACGTTTTCTCATCTCATCTCCTTTGTCGCTGATCATTGATCTGAAAGGTCTGGGAAGGTGAAAGCATAGAGATTGAAACCCCACCAAGCCTATATTTCACCTTTCCCGTCACTCTAGATCAGTGGTGTGGAGCGAGAGGAGGATGCTGGTGATAATTGCTGGCACATTGGCTTTCTGTGAGGTTCTTTTGATGAATGCTGCCATCTCTTGATTGCCAAAATGAATGGATTGAAGAGATGGTTCAGCGTTTACATTGTTGTCTCAGATCAATTATTTCTACCACCACAGTACATACCACATCTTAATTTCTCAAATGTAAAGTTATGTGTCATTAAAAAAAGCAATGTATAAAATATATATAATAACAGTTATTTTTTAAATAGCTCTCAATTGATAACATGTTTTCTCCATGTACTCTCCCAGGGTCGTTTAACGCCAACCTGCGTCCCCCGGAGACGTTCTTCAAGGTGATCTTCTGGCTGGGCTACTTCAACAGCTGCCTGAATCCCATCATCTACCCCTGCTACAGCCGAGAGTTCAAGCAGGCCTTCATCCGTATCCTGAAGTGCCGCTGCCGTCAGAAGAAGAAGCAGAAGGGCTGGAGGGCCTACTACAACCACCACTCCTCCCACCTGGGCTCCACCAATAGCTCCTACCTCAATGGGAGTCAGCAGACCCTGTCCTCCATCAACCCCAGCCCTCGCTGTGTCAGCAAAGGGGCCGGCTCTCGGCTGGAGCCTGGGATCGACCTCCACTCCCCATCCTCCTGCCCGTCTCTGCCTGGTGGGAGCCCCTTCACTGGCCAGATGAGGGCCCTCCCTGGGGCTTTCTGCCAGAGCACCAGCGGAACCAGCAGAGTCCACCTGGTCTCCCCCCTGGCCAGGGAGCCAGTGCATGCCAATGGACAGAGTAAGAATGGAGAGGTGGAGCATGGATCAATCAGGGCAACGCCTGAGACAATTATGTAATGGCAGTGTGGGGCACCAGTCATAAGCCTGGACAATGTTGTTTGATAGTCTGTGCTTATGCTGACATGAGACTAGCAAACAGCTTTTTTTTTTTGAGACTATACATGGGATCATTGTGAATGTCTAAATGCAATATGGACAGTAACCTAAGTACTGTAGCAGTATGGATTGAAGATGTACACATCACAATGTGTCCCTCAGTATTTA